>NC_057794.1:57676606-58035166 GCF_018294505.1 Triticum aestivum
AAAGAAGGATAGGAAAGAAGAAAATAGGAAGAGGAAAGAAAGAAGAGGAGGAGAGGAAAAGAAGAGGAGAAATAAATAAGAAGAAGAAAAAAGAAGAAAAAGAAGAGGAGAAGAAGAAAGGAATAGTGGAGAGGAAAAGAAAATAGAATATTCTATTTTCTCTTCTTCTCCACTATTCCTTTCTTCTTCTCCTCTTTTTTTTCTTATTTTTTTCTTCGATCTTCTCCTCTAGCTATTCCTTTCTTCTTCTCCTCTTTCTTCTTCTTCTTCTTCTTCTTCTTCGTCTTAATTTTTATCGGGAACGAGGGTGTCGAGGATCGCCGAGGGGTCGAGGGTCGGGAACTAGGGTAGAGGGTCGAGGGTTCTTAAGGGGTCAAGGGCCGAGGGTTTCAGGGTCGAGGGTTCGAGGGTTCTATAGGGTCTAGGGATCGAGGGTCGAGGGTTCCAGGGTCGTCTAGGGGTCGAGGGTTCCAGGGTCGTCGAGGGTTCGAGGGGTCGAGGATCGCCGAGGGGTCGAGAGAGGTTTCCTAGTGTCAAAGTATTGAAGAAATCCATGGCTTCATCATTAGCCGGAAGTAACCAGGGCATGACGAAGTCCTCCAAAGTTATTTTGGAATGGTGTCCCGGTTAGGATAATTTGCCTTTTTGTATGAATTTCAGCAAAGGCCTTCCAAATAATGATATTTGGAAGGTGTTGCTGAACTTTGTACCAAAAAGCGAATTATCTTATCTGGGACTCCGTTCCAAAATAACTTTGGAGAGCTTCGTACCATCATGCACATGTTACTTTCGCCTAATGATGAAGACATGGTTTTGTTGAATCCTTTGACACTAGGCAACCTTCCGACCCCTCGACGATCCTCTCGAACATGAGAGGAAGAACAAGATAACAAAAGAAGAGGAAGAGGAAAAAAAAGAGGAGAAGAAAGAATAGAGGAGTTCTTCTCCTCTTTTTTTCTTCTTCTTCCTCTTTTTTATCGGGAACGAGGGTCATCGAGGGACATATAGATGTAGTGTCGTCATTGTTGATATATACTCCCTCCCGATAGCTTCAACACGCGGGGGGGGGGGTCGAGGCCACTAATTAATATATATGATTCCTTACTATGATTAGGTAGCTAGTTCTATGTTTGGCACTAATATGTCCATCTGTCATGTTTGAATAATAATTTCCATGTTGTAAATATTTGTAGAAACTATGGACACCGGCCTAGACGAAGCAAAAGAAGCGTTGTTGAGGGACATAATCGCAGAAGGAAGTGATGTCGTCTCGTTGTTTCTCAACGACACCGATGGTCTGGAAGGAGAGGGTGAACAAGATGGCTACGGTGACCTAATGCCGGTGCAAGAAGAAAAACATGAGGACGGCTCCGATGACCCAATGCCGGTGCAAGAAGGAGACCGTGATGACGGCTCCAGTGACCGAACCGAGTCCGGCCAGTTATATATATTAGTTAAGCCTGTGCTGACTAGCTGATTGATGCATTCATTGTTTTGGTATGTACACATATTAATTAAGTCTTTGTTCTTTTTTCTAGCCCTCCGGATCGAGCACAACTTCGGTAAAGAGACGAGGCCCGAAGAAAAAGTTGAGCTCGGATGAAAAGTTTGAGATCATAGCAATCGCGCCCGATGGCCAACCGATTGAACCCCTCCGGACAAAGAGCGCATTTGTTGCTCAGTGCGGGGTTCTGGTTAAGGACAAGATCCCAGGAATGGTTTAAGCCAGCTACAGAAGACCCTGAGGTGTCTTATGTCAATGATATGCAGAAAAATGATCTTTGGACTGAGCTGAAGTCAAATTTCACCCTACCACCAGAGGATAATCCAGAGAACCCAGTTAAAGAGCAATTAATCAAGTCTTTTGCTCTTAAGAGGATGGCAGAACTATTCAGGAGGTGGAAGAAAGAGATGAATAAGTTTGTCGAAAATAATGAGACACCAGAATTCAAGGGCAGATATGAGAAGATCAGAGATCACTGGCCCGCATTTGTGGCCCACAAGACATCGGAAAAGAGTAAGAAGATGTCGGTGACAAACAAGCAAAATGCTGCGAAGAAGATGCTTCACAATCGCACAGGGTCAGGTGGCTACCTCGTAGCCCGGCCTAAGTGGGCCAAGACTGAGAATGATCTGGTTGATAAAGGGATCGAACCAGAGACAATTAGCTTGCCAGACCGTTGTCGTACTTGGTTCTTCGGGGCTGGCGGAACCTTGGACCCTATAACAGGGAAGTGCATTTGGATGAACGATCAAATGGACATACCAGTCAGGAAGCTTAAGCAGTATATCGAAGCAGCGCAGCAAGGGAAGTTCTTTCCAGACAGAGAGAACGATGAGCTCACAATGGCCCTCGGGAATCCTGAGCACCCTGGACGGACACGAGGCACGCCAGGCTCCATTCCGTGGATGGTTGGGTTTTCGGACGCAGGCGGTTAGAAATCCCATGAGAGGAGGAAAAAAGTGCAACAGACCCAAATGCAGGCGCTGCAAGCAAGGGTAGACGCGATAGACGAACGAGAAGCAAATCGCAGCAAACGTACTGCCAAAGCCTCCCCCGAAGCTACCCCGCCATCTCAGCGCAGAAGCAGCGTGGCTTCCACCGAGCTACTTCAGCCGGAGCATGCCTTGATGGCTCCTGCCAGCTATCTCGTGGATGCTATCATGGAGTCTCAAAATTGCCACGTTATGACGCAATGGATGAATTTGAAGGTCAAGGCGGTTGTTGGCTCTGTTTATCCTACTGAACCCGGCGCAACTTTTCACTGCCGGCCGATTCTAGAAGGATATGCTAGGGTGATGGTGGATGAAATAACGGAGGGATTTGAGGACCTCCAGCTTGACCACCCTACTGGTGAAGGGGAGACTCGGCTGGGGTCTGCTCTGAAGACTCCATGCCTATGGCGGAAGGAGCTCATCAACCTTCCGAACTGGACACCTCCGCCTCCTCCTCCTCCTCCGACGAGTCAGGGCACTCCGCCTCCTCCACCGCCTTCTCCTCCGGCGAGTAACAATCAGGGCCCTCGGCCGGCTCCTTCTCCGGCGCGTGGCGGCAGTCCGCCTCCTTCTCCACCTGCGCTGACGCACCCGAGCAGCCAGCCTCCTCCTTCTCCGCTTCGTCAGCAAGGGCGGAAGAGACCTGCCGCCGCTCTAGCTGCTCCGGCGCATCGTAGTCCTTCTCCTCCGCCTCGTAAGCAAGTAAAGAAGACAATCGCTCCGTCTGCTCCGTCGGTGTCTAGTAGTACAACCAGAGGCGGGAGGACATACAGATTCGGTCCTTCTCTGAAGACTCCAGAGAAGTTACCATATGAGAGGACCCCGGAGGAGAACGCCGAGATTGCGCGAACCGGAGTGGATGACTGGTTTCAAGGGTTGAGAGCAAAGAGACATCCACCTCCGGAGGAGAAGGTAGATCCGGTGAAAGTGAAGCGCACTCTGGCTGCCCTAGCAAAACCACCCAAGTCTCGGCCAAAAGGCAACTATGAGCGCATTATTGCAAAGACATGGGCCGAAGCGGAGCGGTCGGGAAGTACAGTCAGTGATCAAAGGCTGAAAGAACGACGAGCAGCTGGGAAACAAATTGCCCAGCTCAGCGAACAAGCGAAGCAATCGTGCCCACCCCTCAAGGTGCCTAGCGACATCGTCGATCCGAGGATGGTGCCCGGTTATGGCAATGTTGACGATTACCTGCCCGACGATGTACATTATGATCCCATGGAGGTGCAGATACACAGATATGAGTACGGGAAGCCTCTCGTCAAAGATGAAAAATCTTTAACAACGATGATGCGAAGCTTACATGATTGGTACTTGAAAATCTGCAGAGAGTCTCGGGGGAGGAGTACTTTGTATGCGAGAGTTAAACCGGAGCATGACCTTGTTGGAATTGAACTGTTGCCTATTCCATTTGAGGAGTTCTATCAGTTTTTCAATCAATTGGCCCTCGATAAAACAACGATCACCTGCTACTGTCTGTAAGTACTACTACTTCTGTCATTAAGTCTCTCCATATAGCTCATCTCTTTCATTGCATGTATTTATAATTATCCTCACTATATTATGCAGAATGAAGATCGCCAAATTGAAGAAAAGACAAATCGGTGATATTGGGTTCGTTAACACATATCTCATAGATGCAACTGAGGTTCAACATCATCCCGGAGATACCGAGGCCAACTTGCTACGATCATTCAAAAAAAATGAAAACAAAGATATAATACTCTTTCCTTACAACTTCAAGTGAGTGTTACTGTCTTGTGCATATTCGGTTTCCCTTATATATTAGTCCAAGTTATAGTAATGTAATTGATGAGTTATGCATGCGTGTGCAGTTTCCACTATATTCTCCTAGAGATTAGGCTTGAGCAGGGAGTAGTAACCGTCTTGGACTCTAAAAGAAAAGATCCCCAGGAGTATGCGGACATGAGTGAAATCCTCAAGAAGTAAGTTAAACGATAATTATCCACCATATCAGCAACTTTGTTCATTTCCTGATCAAGTAATTGTTTTCTTTGTCCGGCAGGGTTTGGAGAAAATTCATCAGAAAAGTTTCGGGACTGCCAAAGGAGCTGGAATTTAGACACCGGAAAGTAAGTACTATAGTAGCATGTTCCGCGCATCTCGTAGTGATTCAAGCGCTAGTTTCATCAATACCATTTAGCATTCTTGCTTATCAGTTTGATTGACCTCTATTTCTTCTAAAGTGGTTGTGGCAGGAACAAGGGAATGATTTCTGTGGATACTACGTCTGCGAGTCCATCCACCACACGACCTGTGAGCGGGGCGGGTACTCTGACGAACAATATGAAGTACGTAAATAACAACATTCAAAATTTTATTTTATTACCATCATTTGTATTGAGTTTCATTCATTCATATATATATATGTATTGACCCCCTTCTTCAAATTAGATGTTTCGAAAGCGGGATGAACTCCTAGCACCAGCTCGCATGCGAGCAATTCAAGAGGAATTGGCGGCATTCTTTGTTGACCACGTGATCGCTAAAGACGGAGAATACCATGTGGACCATGAGTCCGTATGATTATATTTGTAAGAGATAATTATTGTATATATGTAGCCGGTAGTGTCGGATAGATATACGAGAACTTGTTGTTCGACCAATCTCTTGGAGAAGGAGAGGTGGTCGATATCACTTCTCTCTGTATGCATATATGTTCATGACGATCTGCTGTTTGCTTCATTTGCTTACTAGCTAACTAGCGTGTCTAGTCCTCTCTATACGTATGTATAGTATGTAGCATTGACCAAGCACGGACATAAGAGAGGACACTTCTCTCTATTAATTATAGCTAGCTAACACAATATATGAAACACCTAAATTAACCCCCCCCCCAAACCCCCAAACCCCCAAACCCCACCCCCCTTTCAAAAAAAATACAAAAACCCCAGCCACAGAAATGCTGACGCGTGGATGCCTATTGGTCCCGGTTGGTGCCACCAACCGGGACCAAAGGGTCTCCTGCCTGGGCTCCGCGCACAGGCCACGTGGAGGCCCATCAGTCCCGGTTCTGGATTGAACCGGGACTAAAGGGGCAGGGCATTAGTACCGACACTTTAGTCCCGGTTCAGGAACCGGGACTAAAGGCCCTTACGAACCGGGACAACAGGCCCTTTTTCTACCAGTGAATAGAGGCAGCAGGAGAAATTTTCTCTGTGTGTGGTGTTTGTGTTTGTATGTGTGGGTGTGAGAAGATAATTTGACGTGGGGGCAGAGGGTGTGTCACCGCGTGAGGTCCGGTGGGTCGAGGTGAGTCCCTTCGTTCTGTTCTGTCCTGGGCCACATTGGTCGGCCCGTGACGCATTTAGGAAGACCCATGGATGACTAGTCATACAAGACAAAGATAGTAGAATTGTGAAGGACTCTGTGTCCACTGACAAAGTCGGCTAGGATTTGTAACCCTAGGTTCTCGGACTAAGGTAACCCCTTTATCTCGGATATTACTATTCATCCAACCTAACTTTAAGGGGCATCCTATAGAATGCTCTGCTAGAATCATACTCATCGATTAGGAAGAGAGGTGTGAGACAATGCGTGAGAGACAAGCGTAAAGATAATGTGTGTACATGAGACACGTAGGCAGGTCCATGTATATAGAAAGGGTCGATGAGGGTTGTGCATGTGTATGTTTGCGAGAGGAAGAGTGCTTGTGATAAAGGTTAGTGAAAACAATTGTAAATGGTTACGAGAGGGAGGGAGGGTTATATCTAGAGCATGTCTGCGAGAAAGACACCTCGGGAGAGAGTGCGTGAGCATGTGTGAGAGACCACTGATGGAGAGTGAAACTACACGTAAAAGACTGCTCTACACATTGATTAAAGATATAAATTGTATCCAAATATTAGGATGGGATCATGATATTTGCAATTCACATAAGGAGCGGTCATTGATCCATCAGACATCTAGATTCTATCGAATTTGAGCATGTCTATGTTATTATTCGACACCATTGATCCACATAGTTAGTATTTTGAACTCCAGACAATGCATCGCTTTAGCAATCGAATATAAACGTGAGTATAATTCATGTTGTGTGTGTAAAGCACATTATACATACGAAAGTTACACAATGGACATTATAAATAGCTACTACCTATGAACTAGCATACATTTGAATTCAACTTAAGGTGGTTTAAAAAAATCAAATTCAACATGAAGTCCATTCAATTATTTGAATTTGATATCATGGCATTTGTAAACCATACCTAAATCATGGGGGCACCAATCTTTTCTCTGATTTTGTACATCATAGCATATGTAGTCGTGTACAAAATAGAATCAAATTTAGCTCCTCCATTCCAAAATAATTGTAGTTATAGGATTTTCAAGTGTCAAAATTTCAAAAAGAAGCGGATAATTTAATGAGGTTTTCAAACATACAAGGTCAAATATAACATTGTATATTTAGGTCAATCCTCATAGTTCAAGAGTACTCTAAATGTGAATGCTTGTGTTTCAAAATTTTGAACGAAGCGCCAAAAGAGCCTCTACTCGCACAAAACCGTGTGAGACCAATGTTTGGTAGTACAAGGAAATTACTTTTCTAATAACTCCGACCCGTGAAACCTACCAGCCTGACGTCCAAAGGTCTAAACCGGGGTAGGTTTGCAATTCATCTAGATGCCACACAACCGCATCCGAAAAACATTCATACACAATCGCCGCCTAAGCACACATGCGCGCGGCCGAAATCGCCCCCGCCCACTATTTGGGACACCTCGGATTCCCATCCAACCCCCGACCCGCAGTAGGTCTGAAATTTAAGAGGGGGGCAAAGTTTGTACTTTCCCCAAATTTCAAACAAGCGCGTCCCATCTTTTATTCAAAAAAGCCAAAAACAAGCGCGTCCCAGACCGAAACATGGTTCCCCCCCACCTATCTGATTCCCCATTCGTACTCCATGGGCGCCAAAACTACCTCTCCACCAGCCGGGAAACCCCGGCGTCCTCCGTCCGCCACCCCATCCGACCCATCAACCGCCGCCCTCCTCCATCACGATGGAGCCAATACCCCGACGTCGTCGTCCACCACAACCTCAACCGCAACGCCCTCCATGGCTAGTAGTTGAAGCTGAGGCCGAGCCATCCATACCCGAGCCAGTTCAACCACGCCGTCCTGCGCCTCACCGCTGCCGCTCCAACTTCGCCACCCTCCACCGCACCGGAGCTGTTCCTGCTACGCTGTCCTTCGCCGCCTCGGATCTGCTTCCCCTCCAGAACATGGCCATGGGTTCGTCCAAGCCTGCACCCTCCAGAACATAGGTTTCCCCAGTAAAAAGAAGAAAATTGGCGCGCCTTGTGGAGGTGACCACATCGGCAACCGAAAAAGGTACTCCTCTTCCCTTATTCATGCAAATCTTACGTCTCTGCTTGCACTGTATTCATCCCACAGAAGAAACTAGTTGACCGCTTCTTCTTGATACTAGATGTTCCTAGTAACTCGCGATGCACAAGGTTTCTCCTCATATACTATTTCACCTTAGCTAGAGGTCCGTCGCCCCCCTTAATTTCAATTTCTGGCCATTTGATTCCCAATTAACGGAAGCATTCCCCGGCGTAACAGGTGCTAGTACGCCTATTACGCCGGGGAAGCAGCGCCTTGGTGTTTATCTTAGGGGTGTGTGCGGCCTATAGCTACTGGCGCCCGATCTGGAGGTTGGCAGGGATTAAAGGGATGGCCTGGGGGTGCTGCCAAGCACGGAGGGGGTGTGAGGTCAATGGGAGGGCGGGGCAGCGGAGGTAGGGGTCTAGGCCGGTGGTCGCTGGCGGTTCGAGAAAGATAGTCAACAGTGACTGACGGGAGGTAGACGAAGGCCATCTGCCCATTCCTTATAGATCGGACGGTTCATTAAAAAATCGACTGACCTATTTATTTTTAGTTGACTGTTATCTTAGATATGACCACATGTGGAGGTGTGCTCGAGGAGTACCTGCATTTCCTGTGCTCATATATTACAAAATCATATAGAGTAGAATCTAATTTTGTTTGCCATGCAATGTTGTAGAGCTATCATATGTCTCCTGTCATTTATTTTTCAGCCACCTGCTATCTGCTACTTTTACAGTGCACTAGTTCTGCACACACTTTACCCTTACTCTCACTGTTGTGTTTTTATGCAAGGGTATTTCAGACTCTGCTGCCATGAGAGAAACCAAAAAGAAAAGAGAGAAGTCGCTCCAGTTTGGTGTGCGGCTAGGCAAGACACGTTTGAACGCTTAAAAGGGTGTAGTGTCAGCAGATGGAGACGGGGAACATAGCTCTGGAGTTGATGACCTCTCTCGCAATGAACCACCATCCCAGGTGCTTGCTTTAACTGCGCGGTGTCATATGTGGTTGCATGTTCCATATGGTGTCTAGCTTGTCTTCGAAAGGACGAAGTCGGTAAGATAAGGAAAGATATTTTTTTACATGAACCACCATCCCGTGAGCACCAGAAGACAAATAGCTAGTCAGGGCACTGGCCGAGCCTGTGACAAGCCCAGCAAAGATAGGCATCACCTGGAAGCCAACTAAAAATCTGCGATGGTGGCGAAGCAGCCCGCATCCCACCAGGATCTCAGGTCCTAGATGATCATGCTCACCACTCCAGCCGGATGTCTAGCTTGTATTCCTTCCAATTTGGTTAAATTGCATCTGCTTAGCTTACACATTATACCTTTGAATATGACATTCTTTTCTGTTTTTGGTACATACTAGTACATCTGTGTATTAACCATGTTCTTACATCAAACTAATGTTCTTGTGTATCCCTCATCAATCACTTATGACGAGGCAGGCAGGCAAGGGGACTACTCCTCATTTAAAGAATGCAGCGTCAGCCTCCCGACATGATTCTCAAGAAGCAGAAATGCTAGATGAAGATAGTGAACGTAGCTCTATAGTTGATTACATCATTTCCCCTACACTAGCATCGCAGGTGCTTGCTCTAACTTGGCAGCGTGATATGTGGTTGCATGTTGCATATGGTGTCTAGATTGTAATTCTTCCAATCTGGTTAAACTGCATGTGCTAGTCTGCTTAGCTTATACAATATACCTGTTAATGTGACATGCCTTCCTATATTTAGTACATAGTACATCTATCTATTAAGCATGTCCTTACATAAAACTATTGTTTTTTGTATCCCGCATCAATCAACATGACGAGACACCTTTAGTATATGCAGTGCGATATTAGTTGCATCTTTCATATGATTTATAGCATGCGCTGCTTCTAATTTGTTGAAATTCTATTTATGATGGGACACTTTTAACTTGGCAGAGTCATATTGGTTGCATCTTTCACGTGGCGTCTAGCTTGCATTGCTTCTTATTTGCTGGAATGGTTTCTTCTTAGTTTACACAAACATTTGTGAACATGCCATGTCGTCCTGTTTTCGTACATATTCCGTCCTGGTATCATGTGTTTGCCTTACATCAAAGTAGTGATTGTCAGTATCATGCATGAGTGAGTTCTGAAGAGAGAATTTTATTGCTTTTTCTTGTCGGTTTTACTTGACAATTCAAAATCAATAAAGCGAAAGGAAGTTAGCAAGGCAGCGGATAAAGGTGCTCCTTCCGAACGGAGGGCCTCTAAAGTTTCTACTCCTCCACACCCCCAAGATGATTTCCAAGACAACACATGCATAGACACTCAACAAAGCTGTGTTTATGATGAGCACGTCTCCCCTAGTGCAGCATCACCGGTGCTCCCTCTAACTTGGCATTGTTATATGTGGTTGCATGTTATGTGTGATGTCTAGCTTGTATTGCTTCTAATTTTTTTGAATTCCATCTGCTTACTTTACACCTTATACTTGAATAAGACACGTGTTCCTATTTCTAGAACATACAATGTCTGTCTATCACACCATGTTCTTACATCAAATTACAACTGTTGTGTAACCTGCAACAATCACTTATCATAAGACACGTTTGACTTTGGAGTGTTATATAGGTTACATCTCACATTCTTTTCTAGCTTGTATTACTAATTTGTTGAAATGGCACTTATGACGAGACAATTTTAACTTGGCAGAGTGATATTCGTTGCATCTTTCATATGGTGTCTAGCTTTCATTGTTTATAATTTGTTGAAATGCCTTCTCCTTAGTTTACACATCATAAGCTGTGAATATGCAATGCTGTGAATATGCAATGGCACTAATGACGAGAGGCCTCTAACATGGTAGTGTGATGTTGTTTGCATCTTGCATATGATTTATTTCTTGTACTGCTTCACATTTGTTTAAACGCCATTTGTGATGAGACACTGTTAACTTGGCAGAGCGATATTTGTAGCATCTTTCATATGGTGTCTACCTTCCATTGCATTGCTTATAATTTGGTGAAATGTCTTCTTCTTAGTTTACACATCATAGTTCTGGTTATCTCTTCCGTCCTGTTTTTCATACATATTACCTCCTCCCCTATCATGCGGTTGTCTAACATCAAAGTTTAGTTCGTCTGCATCACGCATCAATTTGTTCTGAAGAACTAAATTGTTATTCTTTTTTCTTGTCGGTTTGACTTAACATGGCACCGAGAAAGAGGAAGAAACATAGAATGGTAGGGAATGAGAAGCGGATGAATCCTGCAGATTCTGCTGGTACTGATGGTGCAATAGAAGGTCAAAGTCTAGCAGAAAATTCTACAAACACGGCATCCCATGCTACAGCAGTTGCAAAAAAAGACAAACAGAAACAAATAGATGCCACCAAACAAGCAGAGACAGCCCTAGTTCTTGCAACACCTACCACAATACTACCAGCTACATGACGTACTCATGTGTCAACTGAGCTATCAGCACGTTCCCAAGCTCCCTTGCACCCTGACACTACTTCCCAAGCACTCTTGACACAAGACGAGTTGGCAATATCAGATGAACCTTGTGAGCTTCAACAGCAAGAAGGTAGTTGCTAGAGTCAAGTTACAGTTGCATGCTTCTTTATATGTAGTCTCACAGTTTGATGTACACTAACACTTCATATGTTTGTTGTTGGACTAGCACCTAGGCGCAAGAGGAAAAAAACATCAGAGATAATGCTCGATAGGTTAACTAAATCTAGAGGAGGAAGAATGGAGATCCGTTTTGAGGCAGGTTTAAAAAGGCCACGTGATGCTACAGAGTCAGCCAAGTTAGTATCAGAGGCAGTGGTTGCTGTTAGGTGTCATGTACGTATCCTCCCAACATGGATTCAGTACAGGAATGACAAAGACGAAACCCAGTTCAACATCTTCCTCAACCATTTATTTGTAAGTATGGTTATGTATGGAAACTAGTAATATCGTCTTGCTCTGTCCAATACTTTCTAGGTTGCTGATAATGATACTCCCATAATTTTTATCAGATGAGGTTCAAGTTGGATAGCCAAGATGATGCAACCAGACAAGCTTGCACCCATGTTTACAAGTCTGCTCTGCGACAGTGTCGGTATAACTTGAGGAAAACACACTTTGAAGGCAAGGCTAACAGTGAACCTGCCCAAACATCTCTAGTGGAAAATATATCTGATGAAGACTGGAGAGGCCTCGTTAAATACTAGTCCGATCCGAAGTATCAGGTACATTATATATATGTCATCAGATCACATGTTGAAGTCCTATTTACGCATGTGCCACACAAATCTATCTTCTTGTAGGTGAACTGTTCAAAGAACAAGGCCAACCGTACGAAAGTGAAATTCCAACAGACAACAGGATCTCGTAGCTACATTGCACACTGTGACGCTCTTGTAATTAGCTGCTATTTCACTCTTTTCACTGTACCATATTATCAGATCTATATTGACTTGTTCCAAATGCAGAGGAAAGCCCGCAAGGACCAAAAAGTACCTGAACCAAATGTTGTGGAAATCTTCAAGGACTGTCACACCAGCAAGAATAAGGCATGACTACACCAGTCAAAGCCGCTATTGTAAGTCATTAATCCTCATGCCTTTTAACTACTACTTACTCTGACTTGTGCCTTGAACTGCATGGTTTGCAGCCAATGTCTATTACTCTTTTCAATTTTATACACAATTGTCTTAGCGTATCATTGCACCTTGCAAGGTTTAAAAGAGAGGAGTGATGTTCCTTTGATCTTGACCCGTAATCTAGTTCCGTGCTGGACTTGCCCACACAACGTTACAATTGCTTGTTTGTCTGTTCTCAGTTGTTTTGTGATATGAATGATGTCATACTATGCTTACCGTATTATAAACTTCATCTCTTTATCCTTAGCCCTCAATACAATGTGAAGAAATAGACAATACATTAGCGACGGTACATGGTCATATGTTTGGAACCTGGTTTTATTATGTACTTTGCAATAAAATACAACTAATATTTTACATGGGTTCACCAGAATAAGTTCTGTATATAGACCAAAGCTATTTTGTTTGGTTTTGCTACCTCCTTAATATCTTCTGTTCTGGTACTACTAATGTAAAACCACAACTTTTCAGCGAGCTATGGAAAAAATGGTGGAACAGCCACCTTCTGAAGGTGGCGAGGCAACTATAACCGCAATGTCAGCTCTTGCTGCAGTGGGTCAGTACCTGTCCACTAACAGTGCCAAAAGCACATTCCTGCGCAATACTGGGTTGGTTGTTAAGGCAATATCGTCCAAACTTCCTCATGATCAAGATATGAAAGCTCAAAGCAATGTTGTATCTGCGCTCCAAACACAAGTCCATTCCCTAACAGAGACCCTTTGTGAAACAAGGAGAAACATTGCTCAATGTCGTCAAGATATGCATGGTTTTGAAACCAAACTATCAGACATTTGCTATGTTGTTCAGGAGCCTAGGGGAAATGAAGGCGAGGGTTATGGTGCTCCATCGGACAATACAACATGAAAACATAACAGTCAGGTCAAATGAACTGAGCTTCTGAACTTCTGGTGGTGCATTTATCTGCTAGACTGTTAAGTTTTATGCCAACCTTCCTTTTGTTATATAGTTGTAATTTGTTTTGGTGAGATACAAAATTTATTCTTAACGTGCAGCCACCGCCTGAAGAAAACAGCAAGCCATTTTTGTATAGTGTAGGGTGTTCCCTATATTTGCACTGGTGGCAATCTTTGATGCCGAGTGGATGTAATCTGTGCAATCTCCTTAATAGCCTAGCGTTAGTTTCGGCCTTATTTATTTCCTAGTCTTATTTTTCCCTGGTTTGCTAGTGGCCGCAACTACCATGGGCCATATACGGGTCGTAGGATCCATGGGTCTCCTATGGGCCGTCGATAACTGGGCCTGTAATCGATGGGCCTCGGGCCATCAGATAAACGGGTCTACATGGGCCATAATCGGGCGTAATTGGTATCAGCCCAGCACGGTAACATGCTGTTAACAGGCCGTAGGACAGCAAAGGCTTAATTCTGTCACAGGCATAATAGGTCGTTAATGGGCCAGAATATAGGACGGGCTGGAAACAGCGCAACGGGTTAACAGGCCAGAAACGGGCCGACTCTTGCCATGGGCCGAATTTGGCCGATTAGGTAATAGGCCAGTAACGGGCCGACTCTTGCCATGGGCTGAATTTGTCCCATTAGTGGAACAGGCCAGTAACGGGCCGACTCTTGCCATGGGCCGAATTTGGACCATTAGGGGAATAGGCCAGTAATGGGCCGGAAGTAATCGAGGGCCGAAAAGGAGCCCAAGAACGTATGGGCTGTCAATAGGCCGAAAGCTAACACTGGCTGGAAACGGCCCATGTAAATCACGGGCCGTTAACGGGTATAAAGAAAATTACTATTCATTATGGGCTAGAGTCACCGTGGGCATGTAATGGGCCGAAAGATACGAAGGCCTCATATGGGCCGAAAGACGTCATGGGCCATACATGGGCCAAAAGTGAAATGGGCTGGTATTATATTCGACAACCCAGATGATGTTGTTGGGCCGATTTCCCTTAGGGCCTAACGGGCCGTGAGTTAACGGGCCGTAAAATGGGCTATTTGCAATGAGACCGTTAACAGGCTTTTCATGGGCCAGCCCGTTAACTTTTGACCAAGTCAAACGGGCCGGCTTTGTAAGCTAAATGGGCCACTATTGGGCCGTGCCACATGTCGACATATCATAGGCGCCTATTTGACCCACTGATGAGCTGACACGAGTTTCGTCCGGCCAATAAGAATTTTACACGTGGAAATTTCCCATTGGTCGGGGCTGTTAACGGGTTATCGGATCCAAAACCCGACCTGATAGCTTAACAGCGTTCCGTTATGGTGGATGCCACGTGTCGGTCACCCTTGACGAAAGCACTTCTGTGACGCGCGATTTATCGTCATGGAAGTGGACACTTCCGTGATGATAATTTTGGTAATGTCATGGAACACTTCTACGACAGCACAGGTATGACTATCTTGATTCTGTCATAAATTTGTCATGGATGTACATGCATGACAAAAAACGCGACCTACTGTGACAAACATGTATCATCATCGAAGTGTATTTTTTTGTAGTGCTTCCTCCTCATCATCGTCTTCGGCGGTGGAGGAGTGAGTCTTGTCTTTGGACGACACTTCCGAAGCTCCCTTGCAGCGGGGGCCACTCCGGACCCCCTTGGCCTTCTTCTTGGCCTTCTTCTCCGGCGCCTTATAGGGCGCCGGTACCAGCATCTTCGCCAGGAGCGGGATGAGTGGTTCCTCGGGCAGCGGAGCCGAACATTGAATCGCTCCACTCTCTCTGCTGCCCATACCTGAAAAACTAAAGTTTAGATATCCTCTTTGAAACAAGTAAGTAGAGGATGTGCCCTGAGACATGAAAGACTTACCGCATTGGCATGATGGGCAATATCATGCCCGCGGTCCGAGTCCATGGCTGGCGGCGTCTCATTTCCTTTGAAGAGCAACTTCCAGTCATCCTCGTGAGTGGTTCCGAAGAGCCTTTCCAAGGTTTGGTGCTTCTTCGGATCGAATTCCCATAAAGGGAAGGTTTGGCTTTGGCATGGGAGGATCCGGCGAACCAGCATCACCTAGATTACATCGATGAGCTTGATGTTTTTATCTACCATGCTTTGGATGCGTGTTTGCAGCGCTATCAGTTTGTTCGATGAAGACCAATTTGGGCCCTTCTCTATCGAGGAGGTGAGCCGCATTGGAGCTCCGGAGTTGAATTCGGAAGCCGCGGCCTAGGTGGCGTCGTGGGGCTCTGTGATGTAGAACACAGTTTCTGCCACTCCTTGATGGTCTCCACAAAGATACCTTTGGGTCATGTGACATTGGGCATCTTAATCCCCATGGCGCCTCCGCACTTCGCGTGCTGGCCAGCCACCACCTTCGGCTTCACATTGAAGATCTTGAGCCATGGTCCGAAGTGGGGTTGGATGTGGAGGAAGGCCGCGCACAAGACAATGAATGCCGAGATGTTGAGGAAAGATTTCGGGGATAGGTCATGGAAATCTAGCCCATAATAGATCATAAGCCCGCGAACGAAAGGGTGGAGAGGAAACCCTAACCTGCTGACGAAATGAGGGATGAACAACACCCTCTTGTTGGGCTTTGTGTGGGGGACGATTTGCCCCTTGGCTGGAAGCCGATTGGTGATTTCTTTCGCCAGATACCCGACCTCCCGAAGCTTGGTGATGTCCTTATCCCTAACAAAGGAGGCCATCCACTTGCCTTGCCCTCCAGATCCGGACATGGTTGAGTGCTTCCTTGAGGCGGAAAGAATGAGGATTCGGGCACTGGCGCTCGAGAGAAAGAGGGAAGGCATGGGTGAAGAAAGGGAATCCTTATCTCCTTATAAAGGTAGTGAATATCAAGGGCCTCCCCACTCACCTTAAAACTCGCCTATTCCCAATGGTTGTGTAAACGGCACGGTTATATTGCCCACGCCCGTATTGATGAGAATCCCGCAATAAGGGGACATGATCTCTGCTCCGACAAGACGTGCCTATTAAAACCGCGTCTTGAGACATGGAACGGCAGACAGAAAATGGTTCGAAATGATGACCAAGCAGACGTGATGTCACATTACAAAAAGTTGTCGGCGGATTGGATTCGTGCAATATTATATTCTCTGCGGTTGTGTGTGGTGCTTGTGTTGCAGATCCGGACACGTTCATTACGTCTGAAGACTATCTTGGAGTATTCGGGAAGGGGAACCCTCCTTGCAATGCTGAAGACAATTTGCGCACTGGACACCTCGTCATTGAAGCCTGGTTCAGGGGCTACTGAGGGAGTCCTGGACTAAGGGGTCCTCGGGCATCCGACCTATTAGACATGGGCCGGACTGATGGGATGTGAAGATACAAAGACTGAATAATCTACCCATGTCCAGATGGGAGTCTCCTTGACGGAAGGCAAGCTTGGTGTCCGAATATGAAGATTCATTTCTCTGTAACCGACCTTATGTAACCCTAGATCCCTCCGGTGTCTATATAAACCGGAGGGCTCGGTTCGTAGACATATATCCTAATAATCATAGTCAGACAGGCTAGAATTTTAGGGTTTAGCCATTACGATCTCGTGGTAGAACAACTCTTGTACTACTCATATTCATCAAGATCAATCAAATAGGAAGTAGGGTATTACCTCCATAGAGAGGGCCCGAACCTGGGTAAACATTGTGTCCCTTGTCTTCTGTTACCATCTACCTTAGACGCACAGTTTGGGACCCCCTACCCGAGATCCGCACGTTTTGACACCGACAACATGTCCTCCAGAATCTGGTTGACTCTCTCGGCCTGTCCATCCATCTGCGGATGAAAGGCTGTACTGAACTCTAGCCTGGTACCCGAAGTCTTGTGCAATTGATTCCAAAACTTCGAGGTAAAATGTGTTCCTCTATCTGATACGATGGTCCTCTAAACTCCATGCAGATATACGATCCTGGTCATATATATCTTGGCCAACTTCGCGCTCGTATAAGTGGTTTTCACGGGGATAAAGTGAGCCAATTTGGTCAAGCGATCAACTACTACCCAAATGGAATCATATCCTGATCGTGTCCTGGATAATTCGGTGATGAAATCCATGCCAAGCTTATCCCACTTCCATTCGGGTATCGGCAATGGCTGATGTAATCCTGCTGGCTTCTGGAGCTCTGCCTTAACTCTCTGACATACATCACATATGGCTACATACTCGACAATATCCTTCTTCATACCTGTCCACCAGAAACGTTCCTTCAAATCCAAATACATCTTGGTTTTTCCTGGGTGAATTGAGTAAGGCGAGTCATGAGTCTCCCGAAGTATTAACTTCCTGATCTCTGAATCATTGGGCACATAAATACGATCGTGAAACCCTAATGTTTCGTGTTCATCCTCACGAAAACCTTTGGCCTTACCTTTATTCATCTTCTCCTTTATCTCCGCAATCTCCTTATCGGTCTTCCAGGCTTCTCAAATCTTTACCAACAACATGGACTGAACTTCCAATGGTGCAACAAAACCTCTCGGAACTATCTCCATTTGAAGTTCTATGAGATCGTCGGCTAACTCTTGAGGTCATCCTCTGGTTATGAGAGTATTAATATAACTCTTTAGGCGCAAAGCATCTGCTGCTACATTGGCCTTTCCTGGATGATAATGGAGCTTCATATCATAATCCTTTATGAGCTCCAACCATCTCCTCTGCCTGAGATTCAACTCCTTTTCCATAAAACTGTACTTCAAACTCTTATGATCCGTGTACACATCACAATGGTTTCCGATGAGAAAATGTCTCCAGGTTTTGACCGCATGCACTACGACTGCTAACTCCAAATCATGTGTGGCATAATTCACTCATGAGGTCGAAGCTAACATGAGGCATATGAAACAACTCTTCTGTCTTGCATAAGTACGTCTCCAAGTCCTTGGAGAGAATTGTCACAATAAACATGGAAATCCTTGTGTATATCCGGAAGAATTAGCACTAGGGCTGTAACTAAACGTTTCTTCAACTCCTGTAAACTAGCCTCACATTCCTTGGTCCATTTAAACTTGGTTTCCTTCTTCAATAACTCAGTCATGAGCTTCGTGATCTTGGAAAAATTCTCAATGAATCTCCGATAATATTCCGGGAGTCCAAGAAAACTGTGTATCTCTCCAACTAAGGTGGGTGCCAACCACTCAATGACATACTAAACCTTGGAAGTGTCTACTGGTATACCTTCTCCTGAGATAACATGTCCAAGAAATCCAACTTCCTTCAACCAAAACTCACATTTGTTGAACTTGGCATATAACTAATGTTCCCTGAGCTTCTCGAGAACCAAGCGCAGATGTTCCTTGTGTTCTTCTTCATTCTTTGAGTACACCAATATATCATCAATGAACACCACAACAAACTTATCCAAGAACTCCATGAATACCTTATTCATCATACTCATAAAGTAGGCAGGGGCGCTAGTCAAACCAAAAGACATGACTGTGTACTCATATAGCCCGTACCTTGTCATAAAAGTTGTCTTAGGTATATCCTGTTCTCAGATCTTCAGCTGGTGGTATCCTGATCAAAGATCGATCTTGGTGAATACTTTAGCTCCCTGCAGCTGGTCAAACAAATCATTGATCATCGGTAGTGGGTATTTGTTCTTGACCGTCACCTCATTCGGTGCATGATAATCAACAACCATTCTCAAAGATCCATCCTTCCTCTCAACTAAGAGCACTGGGGCTCCCCATGGTGATGAACTTGGTCGAACATAACCTTTCTCCAATAACTCCTTAATCTGCTTCTTAATTTCCTCCAGATCATTTGTGGGCATCCGATACGGTCTATTCGATAATGGTCTGGTGCCTGGTAATAGCTGTATCAAAAATTCTATATCTCAATCTGGTGGCATGCTTGGCAATTCCTCTGGAAATATGTCGGGGTAATCCTTCACAACTGGCATTTCCTCCTGACCAACTCCCGAGAGTGAATTTACTTGTGTCCTCCTTGGCGTATGCCTAGAAACATACTTGATCCTATTCCCTTCTGGGGTGGTGAGAAGAATTGACTTACTAGCCCAATCGATGTTTCCCCCATACATCGATAGCCAACCCATGCCTAGTATCACATCCAATCCTTGTGATTCTAGGATAATGAGGTCGGAGGGGAAAACATGTTTGCCTATGGTCAATGGCAACTGAAAACATCCTTGACTAGCCATATACTCCGCTCCAGGTGAGCTTACTAACATAGGTGTCTTAAGGGCTATGGTGCGAAACTTAAACTTATCTGCAAATCCCCTTGATATGTATGAATGCGATGCAATAGTGTCAAAAAGGACAATAGATGTAAATGACTTTGTCAGGGCTCAGGAATGACACCTATGGGATCACATGGAATCCCTACGTCAGTTGCTTGGGCGCGGGGCTGTAAAAAGAGCGGGTTTAGAAGATCAACGCGGGGGGGGGGGGGAGTTTATCCAGGTTCGGGTCGTAAATCATGTGTAATACCCTACTCCTACTGGTTTGTGTTTATCTGGTGTGCTTGGACTAGCTACAAAGTGTGCAGGGTCCGAAAAGTCTGAATCCCCTCACAGTACGCCGCGGGCCTCCTTTTATAGTCAAAGGGGCTGCCACAGTGGCACACATGAGGTGGAAAGTTGTACAGTATGCGAGTTTATTGTCTGACATTACCGGACAAAACACATTAAATGCGCTACTTAGGTGTCCTCTTGCTTTATCAGGGATGGCAACAAATCTCATCTCATCCGTCGCTCCTTCCCCCTCACTCCGACACGTGTCCAGGCCAATGAGGCATGCAGCGCCATGTAGGCTAGCAGGCTGCTGAGCTGGTGTGGTGGCAGGGTCTTCACGAAGATCTGCATGCCACCACGTAGGTGCTTGACTAGTTGGCTTAGGAGCCACATACTGCCACGTGGGTACCTGCTTAGTTGGTGGGTTGGCCACTGAGCTGGCGTGGTGACGCGGTGGCTAGGCCTTGCCGTGGTCTTGCTGATATTCCAGCAAGGGTCTTGGCTGGGACTTGTGGGCTCCCTCGGCAAGAGTCTTGCCGGGGCCTCATGGGTATCTTTGGCAGGAGCCTTGCCGGGGCCTCATGGGCATCCTCGGCAAGGGGCCTTGCTGTTGTCTTATTTCTTGGTTCCTATCTAGTCCTCGCAGGCCCTTTGTCTTATGTTCCGGCAAGCGCGGCCGCAGGCGTGTGGCTATGACTACACGCACACAAGTAAAGGGGTACAAAATGGACCCCTACTTTTGTACACCGGCAGGAGCCCCCGGGCCTGGGTCATGTATAAGCACAGAGCGTTATTGGGCCAGGCCAAGAAAGGTGCGCGGGCGCGCATGCGGCGGAGTTTTATCGTAGTAACTCCCTCGCCAGTTGCGCTTCCCCACGACCCGCATTGAATACGTGATGTGGGGGTCGTGCATGGAATGACCATAGCATGCTCGCGTCATCCCGCGATGAATAGTAAAGAGGCGGCTTGCGTGTCCCTTTTAAAACTACAGGGCCGCTGGTCATTTACTCTCTCTACCTTGGAACTGTCGTTCCACATTTCCCACTATGTCTGCCCCTTGCGCCACGTACACCACATGCACGGCGTGGGGTAGGTGACAGATGCACGGGATATGGGAAGTCGCGCAATGGCCAATTTTTACGTGCCATTGATTGGGCGGGGAGGGCGGTCGATGGCCTTGCTCGTTGCCAACTTAATGAGCCGGACCAGAACGGGCTCTTCAGAGGCGTGGAGCCAGTCTTTTAGCCTTCATCTCTTAGCTATAAAAATGGGACTCAGGAGGAGGAGGAGCACCTCCTCACGTCTCCCCTTCGTCTCCATTCTCCATCCACCGCCATGGCGAGAGGGCGTGGTCGTAGCCGTCCTCCCGCGGAGGCGACCAGGTCTTCCTCCCGCTAGAGAGCTGCAGCGGTCAAGGAAGAGCCGGACGCCCAGGGTGAAGGCCACGCTCGAGGCAGAGGTGTTGGCCGGGGTTGCGGTCGGCGAGGCGGCCGAGGCTGAGGTGGCCATGGAAGGGGGATACCCGCGTCGTCACCATCTCGGTCACCTTCTCCTCCACCATCTCCTCCTGCTTCATCGAGCGGCCATGTCGGAGACACGGTGCTGGAGTTTATCCTGTAGTTGTGTGAGCCGCCGCGCAGCCACCTTCGCCTTCCCGAGGCGTTTGCGAGGGTGCTAGAGATAGAACGTCCACCGAGGTTAAGGCTTCACATGGAGGTGTGTTGCCATGGCGACATGTGGGTGAACAGAAGGTTCCCCGCCCCTCATGTGATGCTCCTTCATCAGGGTTGGAAAAGCTTCGCGCGTGCCCATTGCTTGATGGATGGGCATGTCCTCTACTTCAGGCTAGCGGAGAGCGACCTGCTCTCCATCAAGGTCTTCGGGCACTCGGGACATAGGCTAGGATGCTGTGCAGAGAGCTCGACCGATGACAAAAGCTCCTCCTCAAGCGATAGTGATGAGGAGGACAGTGACAGCGACGATGAGGGTAGCGGGCAGGAGGATGACGGGTCCGACTAGGCGTCGGACAAACCGTTCCTGGGCGATGCCGGTAGCACCATCATCTCGATCGCCAACTCGTTGAACTTCTCGGGGCCGTTGCCTTGGGCGGCAGGCATTGGAGGGATGGGGAAGACGAAGAACGTGGGTGGAGGGCTGTCAAGTCGGAGTATGATGGCATCGATGCCATCGTCGCATATTGTCGGCCCGCTGCCTCGTCTTTCAACTCTTCTTCCGGCACCATCATTACCGGCCTTGTTCTAGACGACTGGCAGGATGTTCTCTCGGTGTCTTCTACTGCTCGTACCTCACCAAGGCACTCCTTTTTCCCTCCTACTATCTTGGTCCGCTTGCTAGGGAGAGGGACAAGAAAAATGGATTACGGGCATCTTATCCTTTTTTTAGTTTATTAGCCCGCGGGCATTTGTCAGATTTAAACCTTGTAATCTCCTTGCTCATGTTTACATTCCGTATGAGTTGTACTTGTTTTGAATGTATTAATGAAAAAGGGGGCTTGCCGGGTTCTTTTGCGCATGAGCAAGGCTCACACAAAGGAACGAGTCCTTGTTATCTTAAGCTAAGCACTGTTGCCCAGCAGCAGACCTTGTCGTCCTCCCACTTCATAGCTCGACCATACTCATGCTCTTGGCCGAGGCAGGGGCGAAGTAGGATTAGGCCCTTCATTTGTTTCCTTGTCACCAAAACTACAACCAAGTTCTGTACCAAAGAAGAGTTCTTGGGCATAGGAAAGGAGGAGCACGGTGGCCCAGGGACAAACGAAGTCTCATACATCCAAGTCCCATAAGGAAATGCATAACAGGAGATAAAAGACTTATCTGAATCTACAGCCCCCGGCAACCTTGGCTTGCCAGGGTCGAGGATGTAGATCCGTCACCCTGCTCTTAAATGGTTTGGCAGAAATGCCTATGCAGCCTGTGAACCAAAGAAAGGACTGGAAAGGACAAAAAGACATACACTCGACCTCTATGCTTGGGGTTAGTTGCCGCTGAGCACTATCAACACTAACAAAGAGAGAGACTCAACCTAGCATGCATGCTAAAACTTAGGGCGCCAGCACTTCATTTATTTATGCTTAGGGTCTGCGCCTAGCTCTGTACAAAGGGTTACATGACTTGCTGGCAAGGCTTGTACAAAAGGTGGTTTGCCGGGAGCCCCGGAAATCGTGCCTCATCGGTAAAACTTACGAAGGTGTTCGATGTTCCAGGAGTTGCTCACTTGAATACCATCTTCGGTCTCCAGGTGGACTGTGCCAGGTCTGGTGACTCGCATTACCCGATAAGGGCCTTCCCACTTCAGCGTCAACATGTTGGAATTCTTGGCCGACTGAACATGCTGAAGAACAAGGTTGCCTTCCTCAAAACTTCGGGCATGAACCTTGCGGCTATGGTGCGGTGCAAGGCTTGCTGGTAGCATGCAGCTCGCACAACCGCCAGAAGATGATCTTCCTCAAGGAGCATCGCGTCATCTTGCACCAACTGCTCTTGCTCGAGCTCATCATAAGGGAGCACTTGAGGTGACCCATATGTGAGTTCTATGGGGAGAACTGTTTCTACCCCTATACCAGGGTAAAGGGTGTCTGGTTGGTGGCTCGATTTGCCGTCGTTCTGATTGACCAAAGAACTGCCGGCAACTCATCAATCCAGTGCCTTCCACACTTGTGCAGCCTGTCAAAAGTCTTTGTGCTCAGGCCTTGTAGTACTTCAGCATTTGCCTTCTCAAGCTGGCCATTGCTCTGTGGGTGCGCCGCCGAAGTGAAACAGACCTTGCTGCCGAGGTCCTGGATGTACTGCATGAAGGTGCGGCTTGTTAACCACGTGTCGTTGTTGGTGATAACCCTGTTTGTCACACCAAAACGGCAAACTAGCCCCTTGAAGAACTCGACAGCTGACGGTGCTGTCACCTTCCTCGCTGCTTCCACTTCGGGCCACTTGGTGAACTTGTTGATTGCGACGTACAAGTATTCAAACCCCCGATAGCGTGGGGGAAGGGGCCCAGTATGTCGATCCCCTAGACCGAAAATGGCCAAGAGAGAGGGATTGTTTGAAGGGCTTTAGCAGGTTGATAAAGCTTCTTTGAATGGAACTGGCATGCTTCACACTTGGTTACTAGTGCAGCTGCGTCCTGGAGGGCTGTGGGCCAAAAGATACCTTGCCGGAATGCCTTGCCGGCAAGGGCTCTCGACCCTATGTGGGAGCCACATACGCCTCCGTGTATCTCTACCAACAGCTCCAGTGCGTCCTCTTGAGGAATGCACTTCAGCTTCACGCCGTTTGGCCTCCTTCTATACAGGGTATTATCCACAAATTGTTACATGTTGGACTAACGGGCTACTCTTTCTGCTTCTTCATGTTCCTTAGGGAGTTCCCCTGTTTGGAGGAAACGGACGGTGAGGACTAAAGGCTCATATTCGGCCGTAAGGGCAGCTGTCTCTATGGTCAGGGCCTGAGACCCTGGCAGAGGTGGTTGCCCCTCGGCAAGCTTGGGGTACCTGGAAACCTCCTTGCACGGCTCCTTGGAGCTTGGTGGGAAGCTACCTTCTGGGGCATATCTTCCTTCACGTGTTCTGCCATGCTGATGGCTCAACGGATGGCTGAATTAACTCAAGTACAAAGGTACCTGGTTCCACAGGCAACTTGAGGGCAGCGCGTTTTCATAGGTCATCGGCAATGTTGTTCTCCGCTTGGGGAACATGCTCTGCCTTTAGGCCGTCAAAACATTCTTCCAACCTCCTCAGTTCCTTCACGTAGGCTTCCATCAAAGGCCTCTGGTAATCATTGTTAACTTACTTGACGACGAGCTAGGAATCACCTCTGACGATGAGCTTCCTGATTCCGAGGTTTGCCATGATCCTGAGACCGGAAAGTAATCCCTCATACTCCGCTGTGTTGTTTGTTGATTTTTCCCAGGGAAAGTGCATCTGGATCATGTACTTGAGGCGCTCTCCGGTGGGTGCGACAAGTAGCATACCGGCACCAGCACCTTGTAGTGAGAAAGCTCCATCAACGTAAAAAATCCAATCGCGGTACGTCTCCTTGCCGGGAAGGGCGGTCTCTTGAATCTCATCATCGGCCGTCGGAGTCCATTCTGCTATGAACTCTACCAAGGCCCGACTCTTAATCGTTGAATTACTTTCAAACTTGAGGCCAAAGCTTGACAGCTCCAATGCCCACTCCACAATTCCTCCCAGTTGCATCTGGGTTGTGCAACATTCGTTGCAAAGGGAGGCGGGTGACAATGGTGATCTCGTGTGCTTGGAAAAAGTGACACAACTTTCTTGAGGCCATGAGAAGGCCGAAAAGTAGCTTCCGTATGCCAGAGTATCTTGACCTAGCATCCTGCAAGTGGGAACAGACAAAATAGACTGGGTGCTACACCACCTTTTCTTTTGGTCCACTTCGCCTACTCGCGCAACCTCTGTCTTGCCGGGATCGGGCCTTGCCGGGGGTCTCATGTTGTCGGCCTAAGGCCGTGTCGGGGCACATCCTGACCCACCATCCGATAGCTCAGTCGTCACTGTCGGTGTCAAAACCGGCGGATCTCGGGTAGGGGGTCCCGAACTATGCATCTAAGGCGGATGGTAACAGGAGGCGGAGGACACAATGTTTACCCGGGTTCGGGCCCTCTCGATGGACGTAATACCCTACTTCCTGCTTGATTGATCTTGATGATATGAGTATTACAAGAGTTGTTCTACCATGAGATCGGAGAGGCTAAGCCCTAGAAGCTAGCCTATGGTATGATTGTTGTTGTCCTACAGACTAAACCCTCCGGTTTATAAAGACACCGGAGGGAGCTAGGGTTACACAGAATCGGTTACAAGGGAGGAGATCTACATATCCGAATCACCAAGCTTGCCTTCCACGCAAAGGAGCACTACAAAAAAATACACTTCCGTAATGATACGTGTTTGTCACAATACGTCGCTTTTTTTGTCATGCATGTACATCCATGAAAAATTTATGACATAATCAAGATAGTCATACCTATGCTGTCGTAGAAGTGTTCCATGACATTTCCAAAATTATCATCACGAAGTGTCCACTTCCATGACGATAAATCGCGCGTCACAGAAGTGCTTTCGTCAAGGGTGACTGACACGTGGCATCCACCGTAACGGAACGCCGTTAAGCTGTTGGGTCGGGTTTTGGATCCGATAACCCATTAACAGCCCCGACCAATGGGGATTTTCCACGTGTAAAATCATCATTGGCTGGAGGAAACACGTGTCAGCTCATCGTTGGGACAGATGTCAACCACTCATGGGACGGAAGGCGCCTATGATACATCGACATGTGGCACGACCCAACAGAGGCCCATTCCTATGAAAAGGCCGGCCCGTTTGACTTGGTCAAAAGCTGGCGGGCTGGCCCATGGAAAGCCTGTTAACGGCCTGTTCGAATATAGCCCATTTACCGCCCGCTAACCCAAGGCCCGTTACACCCTATCCGAATTAGGCCTAGTAGCGTCATCTGGGCCATCCAATATGATTCCAGCCTGTTTTCACTTCTGGCCCATGTATGGCCCATGACGTCTTTCGGCCCATATGAGGCCCTATGTAACTCTTGGCCTACTAACGGCCCATGGTGAAACTGGGCCGTAATGAACAGTGTATCACTTTACACCCATTAACGGCCCATGGTGAAACTGGCCCGTAATGAACAGTGTATTACTTCATACCCATTAACGGCACGTTATTCCGTTGGGCCATTTCCAGCCCATGTTATCTTTCGGCCTTCTCAGAGCCCATTTATTCTTGAGCTCATTTCCAGCATTCGTTTACTTACGGCCCGTTACTGTCATTTTCTGCTTGTGGGCCAAATTCAGCCCGTGGTTACAGTCGGCCCGTTTGTGGTCCGTTAATACGTTGGGCTGATTTCATATCGTCATCAAATACATCCTATTAATGATGGACCGTTATGGTCGGCCCATGAACGGATGATTCCAACTCTAGCCCGTTTACGGCCATAATGCGGTCTGTTTGGCCCATGTTTGGCCAATTGATTATACGGCCCATATAAGGCCCATTGATAATACGGCCCGCAGAAGGCCCATTGTATCTACGGCCCTTAGAAGGCCCATTGTTTCTACGGCCCATGGATGGCCCACTGTTTCTACGACCAGTAGGAGGCCCAGTGTCACTACAATAAATATTAGCCCATGGTGCCTAGTTTTAAAAAATTAGGTTATTGCAGCCACTAGCTAACCGCGGAAAAAGAACTGCAACGACTACAAGCAAACAAATAAACAAGACAACAAGGAAATAAATAAGCAAGCAACTAACGCTAGGCTATCACAGCTATTACACATATTACATCCACTGGGCATCAAAGTTCGCCACCAGTGCAAATATAGGGAACAAAGCAGCATATCATATACACTGGTTGTCAAAGTTGGCGACCAGCGCAAATAAACGCCATAGCAAAACAAATCCAGAACTGAAACCACTTCAGAAGATCTCAAGAAACAATATCCTGGGTACCCATAATGCTGGCAAGATGCTTAGAAAGCTTATTAACTTTCTCTTGTTTGGCGCTTAAATCCTCCAGCGCTTGCTGTTGCCCCAGAAAATATGCATCTGAATTCTGCAGGGAGTTCCTCAGCCCTTCAGCTTCCTCTCGCAGCACATCTGATCGATGTCTTTCAACATGAAGTTGAGACTCAAGAAGACGAACTGATTCAGGCAGCAAGTTCGAAGAGCTTGTGCCAGCAGTAGTGGCCAGTAACTCGAACACTACATCAAGATAGGACTTTTGGGTTCCCTCACTATCGTCAAGATAGTTTTTATTTGCTTTGTTGGAGAACAACAGGGATGTCTCACTATCTTGAACCTTATCTGCATTACTTCCTTTACCATTGGAAGCCCCTAGCGCCACCTATGGGGATATACATTGACCCAATCTCGGGTTTATCTGAACTTTTATAGCGAGGGGGGTGCCGGACTCGTCTAGCCGTGTCCGCGGTCTTGACGACCGATCATTTATTCTGGTTGGAGGTGTCGTTCAGTGTTCGGCTGCAAAAGCCGCCGTACATTCCTCCGCATGTAAGGAACGCCCTGAGTTTCCGCTAACTATGATGATGCCACGTGGAACGGGCATCTGGAGCTTAAGAAAAGCATAATGCGGTATTGCGTTAAAACGAGCGAAGGCTGTTCTTCCGAGTAGTGCTTGATAGCAGCTTCGGAATGGAGCGATGTTGAAGGTTAATTCTTCTCTTCGGAAGTTGTCGGGAGAACCGAATACAACCTCTAGTACTATAGAGCCCGTGCAACGGGCCTCTGGGCCTGGTACTACTCCTTTAAAGGTAGTATTGCTTTGGCTGATTCTTGTTGGGTCTATCCCCATTTTGCGGACTGTGTCTTGATATATCTGATTAAGACTACTGCCGCCGTCCATTAGGACTCTGGTGAGATGGTATCCGTCAATTATTGAGTCTAGTACCAAAGCAGCCAATCCTCCATGCCGGATATTAGCCGGGTGATCCCTACGATCATAAAAGATTAGGCAAGCCGACCAAGGGATGAACTTGGGTGTATTGGGCTCTACGGTGCATACGTCTCGGAGCGCGCGTGTGCTCCTCCTCTTCGTTACGTGAATCATGTTCACTGTTTTGACTTCTGGTGAGAATTTTTTCTGTCACCCAGTATTTTGTTGGTGAGGCTCATCCTCCTCTTCACTTGGTGTCTCCCTCCCCTTGTGTTCGGCGTTTAGCTTGCCGGCCTGCTTAAGGACCCAACATTCTCTGTTGGTGTGATTTGCGGGTTTATCAGAGGTGCCGTGAATCTGACATAATCTGTCCAGAATCTTGTTTAGGTTGGACGGTCCATCTCTGCTGCCTTTGAATGGCTTTTCCCATTGACCGGGTCGAGTGCCCCTGAATCCGGCGTTCACCGCCGTGTTGTTTGGGCTGTCTTTGTTGCTTCGACGCTTGCTTTTATTGTGTCGTGGTTTTCCATTGCCATCCCTGACTTCGGATGTGCTTGGGTCGCTGCTGCCACTGCGGGCCAGCCAACTATCCTCGCCCGCGCAATAGCGGGTCATAAGGCATGTTACGACTGCCACTGTCCTTGGTTTTTCCTGGCCGAGGTGTCCGGCACGCCATTCGTCCTGGACACTATGTTTGAAAGCTGCTAAGGCTTCGGCGTCCGGGCAATCGACAATTTGATTCTTCTTAGTTAGGAATCTGTTCCAAAGCTTTCCGCCTGACTCTCCGGGTTGTGGAATTATGTGACTTATATCGTCTGCATCCGGAGGTCGGACATAGGTCCCTTGGAAATTAGCCCTGAAAGCGTCCTCGAGCTCTTCCCGACTTCCAATTGAGTTTTCGGGGAGGCTTTTCAACCAGTGCCTAGCTGGTCCTTTCAACTTTAAGGGCAAGTATTTGATGGCATGGAGACCATCTCCACGAGCCATGTGGATGTGAAGGGTAAAATCCTCAATCCAGATCGCAGGGTCTGTTGTTCCGTCGTATGACTCTATGTTCACGGGTTTGAATCCTTGTGGGAATTCATGATCCAGTACCTCGTTGGTGAAGCATAGGGGGTGCGCGGCACCCCTGTATTTGGGTGTGTCTGACGGTTGTAGTGTTCGGTTTTGATTCCAAACTGTTATTTTGTTAGTGTAGTCACTTGGGCGGCGATGATTCTATGCCGGAACACGCTTCCTAGGTCCGTAAATGGACTTGGTCAAACCGGCTTTTTTGTGTAGGTCCTCACTTAGGTCGTCTACTGACTTGTGTACGTCATCGTTAGCCGCCCTGTCGCGACCATGGGGTGGCCAGTCCGGTTGATCAGCCGTTTTATTTTCTGGCTGAGTGGGTTCTAAGGCCTCATCGTCGAATTCATGCAACAGCTTGTGCTTTGGATAGCTTTTTGTGTGGCGATTACTGCCGTACTTTTCTTCCGTGTCAAGCACTTTATTCCATCTGCTGTTGAGTGTATTCTGTGCGGTCTTAAGCCTTTGCTTCTGCTTCTTTAGGCTCCGCGCGGTTTCAATGAGCCTTTTATGAAGGTTCTATTATTCCAAGTGTCTTTCATGGATGATGTGTGCAACGTCGTCCGGACTATACATGTCTCCGGAGACAGGTTGATGAGTTTTACCCTCGTGGTCGTCATGACCTGACAGCGGCTCCGCACTATGTTTGCGGTCCGCTGGTTCACCCTGCTCCACCGCTGGGTTCATGTGGTCGTTGTCTCCTTTGGAGTCGACCGGGGTGTTACTCTTTCTTGCACTGTTATTGCTGTTTTTGCCGGGCCGGGATTTGGAGCGGTGCTTACGCCATCTCTTTGGTTGTTTCTCGAGGGAATTGTCCTTCGCTGCTTTCTCCCGTTCCTCGTCATCATTTTCTTTGGGTGTATCCACCATGTATATATCATGTGGTGAAGTGGCAGTCCAGCGCCCTGTGGGCGGTGGTTCCTATTCGTTTCCCTCATCGTCGTCCATACCGTTAATGTCTTCGGAGCCGAAATCAAGCATGTCGGTTAAGTCGTCGACAGTGGCTATTAAGTGGGTGGTGGTGGGAAACGAATTTCTTCATCGTCCGCTTCCCACTCGAGACGAACACAGTTTGGCCAAAGGCCTCCTGACAAGGAGAGAGACCGTAATGAGTTTAGCATGTAGCCTAGGGGCGAGTGTTGAGAGATATCCACGGAGGTGAACTCCATGATCGGTGCCCAATCAGATTGGATGGGCACGGACGTGACCGGTTCGAAGTCTGTGGCCGGGGACAAATCCGAGTGTCCGGCAACACAGGTCTCATACGAGGTGAAGTCAGTATTCGGTTCTATCACCGCTGAGTGTGCGGCCTCCGTGGCGGGGTCCATCCACCTGTCCTCGTATGGCGCGATCTATTACGGATTGAGGGCCGGAGTAGTTACAGGTGTGATCTCCCAAACACTGTCCGATGGCAGAGCTACATCATGCTCATCGTGACTATGCGGCATACCTGACATGGGTTCAAATCCGTCGAAGATCAAGTCTCCGCGGATGTCGTCAGTATAGCTCAAGCTTCCAAACCTGACCTGATGGCCAAGGGCGTAGCTGACACAGTGGACCTCTCAATGAAAGCACCAATGTCGGTGTCAAAACCGACGGATCTCGGGTAGGGGGTCCCGAACTGTGCGTCTAAGGCGGATGGTAACAGGAGGCGGGGGACACAATGTTTACCCAGGTTCGGGCCCTCTCGATGGAGGTAATACCCTACTTCCTGCTTGATTGATCTTGATGATATGAGTATTACAAGAGTTGATCTACCACGTGATCGGAGAGGCTAAACCCTAGAAGCTAGCCTATGGTATGATTGTTGTTGTCCTATGGACTAAACCCTCCAGTTTATATAGACATCGGAGGGAGCTAGGGTTACACAGAGTCGGTCTCAAGGGAAGAGATCTACATATCCGAATCGCCAAGCTTGCCTTCCACGCAAAGGAGAGTCCCATCCGGACATGAGACGAAATCTTCAATCTTGTATCTCCATAGTCCAACAGTCCGGCCAAAGTATATAGTCCGGCTGGCCGAGGACCCCCTAATCCAGGACTCCCTCAGTCGCCGATGTTCCTTCCTCAAGTTCCCTCTGTGCCACAAGCGCGACACTAATCACTTGGTTCATTGCTGCTAGATACAGCAGCAACGGCTCTTGTGGCTTAGGTGTAACGAGTATCGGCGTGGAATAGAGGTACCTCTTCAGATGTTGCAGCGCTGCCTCTGCCTCCGGAGTCCATTTCATTGGACCCGCCTTTTTCAAAACCTTGAAAAAGGGGAGGGCGTGCTCAACAGATTTGGAGATGAACCTACTTCGGGCATCAACGCAAGCGGTGAGCCTTCGGACGTCCTTGACCTGTCTTGGCGCTTCAATCTGCTCGATCGCCTTGATTTTTTCAGTATTTGCTTCGACCCCATGCTGTGACATGAAGAACCCCAGAAGCTCGCCAGATGGAACAACGAAGACACACTTCTCAGGGTTCATCTTGAGGTTGATCTTGTGCAAATTCGCAAATGTTTCTTCTAAGTCATGTATGAGTGTCGCCCTATCCTTGGTTCTACCACTATAAAATCCATGTAAGCTTTCATATTTCTATGCAGTTATGGCTCAAAACCAACTTGGATTGCTCGAGAAAATGTTGAACCAGCGCTTTTCTACCTGAAAGGAATCCGTACAAAATAGTACGAACCACATGGGGTGATAACACGGTCTTTTCTTCGTCTTCCTTCATCACGAAGATCTGGTGGTATCCTGAGTAGGCATCGAGGAATGACAGCAGGTCATAGCCAATAGTGGAGCCCACTATCTGGTCGATTCATCGTAAGGGGAAAGGATCCTTTGGACAGTCTTTATTGATCGATATCTGTGTAGTCAATACACAGCCTCACCATTTCCCATTTTCCTTACGCACTACCACTGGATTGGCCAACCACGTGGGGTGGAGTACTCCTCTGACCAAGCCCGCCGGCTCCAACTTCCTGATCTCTTCGATGATGAACTCTTGCCTCTCCAAAGCTTCCATTCTGACCTTCTGCTTGACGGGCCGCGCATGAGGACAGACAGCAAGATGGTGCTCAATCACCTCCCTGGGAATGCCGGGGATGTCAGATGCTTGCCATGCAAACACATTGACATTTTCCCACAGGAAGGCGATGAACACGCTTTCTGTGGCACCCTGGCTCAGAGCGACCGGTTTACCTTGCATTGCCAGCCTAGAGACCATGCCTTCTGGTAACACACAACTTCTTGGTACATAAAACAACCACTTTATTGATACTAGCGGCTCATAGTTTACAGTACAACAGGTAGCGAGGCCAAGCGGCACACCCAGTGCGGCTGAACAATATGTACATTATTTAGTGAACATAAAAGGGACTCGATCATAACAACTACGCGGCAGCGGAACAACGTCGTAGCGGAACTCCATAGCACAAGGACACTGATGTAGACACGATCTAGACTCAAGCAGCACTCCTTTCCACGGGTCTTTCCTAAAATCTGGCATAAAACGCCAAGTCAGTACATTGAATGTACTTGCAAGCTCACAACAAGCATAAACATAATGACAAACAATATCATGATAATTAACCAATTATTAGTAATGCAACAATGTAACCAACATGCTGTGATCAGGCTCTTATGAGCACAGTTCCTCGGATTAGCTTACCACGGTGATCGCGTCTAGATCACAAATGTACCAACCACATGATCTTCACTATGGATACTTCGTGATCGTTCCAGTGACCATAGCCACGACCAATATTTGGTCTCAAACAGTGATCCTTCCAGCGATCACAACCACGACCAACACTTGGTCTCAATCAACAGGGTGACTTTCGCCATCCTCAACAGTGCAAAGTTCATGACTTAGTGTGCAAGATTAATTAAATGTTGACCCATTGTGTGACCTACTTTCAAGGTGTCCATAATCGTGGACTCGACTATCGATAGATTAATACACTCTGCAGAGGTAGCACACTGTACCCACACCATGGAACCCATGGCCCCGTACTCCCATTCGGGTGGACCAACGACATTCCGACGAAACCCCTCCATTGCCATGACACTCTCTCGGCCACTCCGCCCCACTCCCCAACTGGGCTAGTCCTGGGTGGCCCCATGTCTACCAAAGACACAAGGACCACCGTCCTGGCCGACGTCCCTCACGGGGACCGGTACCAAAAATTTCAACAACAGGCTCACAAGGTTATATCTGCTTACCGAGCCAGTGTACCACACACCCAAAACATTCCCTAGTTGGAGGCACCGACCAGAGGCATGACAATGGACCGAATAAAGGCCTTCCCATACAGGCAAATGTGGTTGCACTAGGAAAAACTCGATTCAGTGGCACCATGACTCAGTCAACGATAAATTGAAGTTGTATTATTATCAGGTTCAACTTAAATTAAAAATAACGGGTGTCATAGTATGCCATGAAATGCAAGCACTAACATAGGCACCACATATTAACAGAAATGACCGAGTCAACTAAATCCACACTAAGCATAAACATCAACAACACCTCATACTTCTTTGGTTGGCTTTAAACTCACATTAAACAGAATATTTTCTAACAAATTTTACCATTTTTCTCATGCAAGAAAATAGTTCTGAAAAATTACTTATATCCATAAACATATTAATTCTATCATAGCAAAGATTAAATTGAGTTGCTATAACCACTTAGTAGCTACAAACTTTCTGATAACATAAGCATGTAAACTTAAGCAAACACTATCAGAATATAAATAACCTAATGATAATGATTTAAATGCATGGATTAAACCATTCATTCAAACAACTATTAAAGTGGCATCATGAAAATGTTGCTATGGCTTGCCTTAGTGCAGATGAGGCTCACAAGCCCTCTGGCGTTCCTCAAGACAAGCTTCACTCTCTGAAAATAAATTTAAACACAAAAAGAAAATATCAAGAACCCTTCTGAAAATCACCAGAAAATCTAGACAGCAGGGAAAAATCCCATTTTTGGTGAGCTGCTAGATTTCTTTGCAAAGAACACAATGCAAAAAGAATCAATTCATTTGGACTTATGGTTGAAGAGTTATAGTTGTTTGAATCTCTCTGGATATAAATGAAATTTGAATTTAAATAAAACAGACAGGGGGGTAACGTCGAAGGCGTAAAGCCTCGGGACACCACCACTCGTACGGCTTCGCGTGCGTACTGAGCGGCTGACTAGCGGGCCCCGCTAGTCAAGTGGGGGACGAGGGAGAAGGAAACATAGGAGGTCGCGGCTTCGTCAGAGCTCACGCCGGCGATGAGGGCTCCTCGGCCAAAACGAAAGGGAGGGATCACAAAGAGGGGACGGAGGCACACCTGCACGTACCCGTAGTGTAGCTAGGGGTGGTCGGATGGCGTCAGAATCGACCTCGCAAGCGGAGGAAGAGAGCGGAGGTCACCGGAGACGAAGACGACGGCGAACAGCAGCGACTCCAGGGGCTTCAACCAAGTGGAACAGCACCACCGGAGAGTGGCGGAGGCCCTGGAAGGATTGCCCAGGCCTGGGAGGGGCTGGAGCTACCGTGGCGACCCGAGAGGATCGCCGGCAAGCTTCAGCTCGGGGACGGCGGCCCGCGGCCTACCCGGCCGAGCTACGGTTTCCTACGGTGTTCTGGGGTGTATGGGGGTGGAGGATGGTGCTCGAGGAGGCTGGGGGTGGCTCCATTTATAGGCGAGTGGCGAGGGGGGATCGGGCTCCGCCGTCGACACTTGGACACGGCGCGTGGCGACGAGCGGCATCAGTGAGAGGGGGAGAAAGTGACGCAGCTCACGCGGGAACAGTGGGTGAACGGGGACGAGCACATGATCAAAGAGAAGGCGACTAGCACAGTGCACACCGCACTGGTACGTTGGCCGGATCGTTCCCGTGCTTGCTGTGGCGAGCTCCGGCGTCAGCGAGTGCCAGGGGAGAGTTAACGGGGTTTGGACGAAGATGGTGGCGAGGTTTGGCATGCTTTGGCAGTCGGGGAAGCGAGCACGCGCGAAACAAAGTGTTCGGCGGCACCCAGAGCGCGTCGACTTAGAAATTCTTCGCGTTCTCGAGATTCACCCCCACTTAGATGAAAATCAGGCAAATGAAAGAGGGCAAAAACCAGGCTGTCACAAACCCCCCCCACTTAGAATGAATCTTGTCCTCGAGATTCGGTTGCGTGGGAAAACCATTCGGGATAATGTGCCCTTAGAAATTCATCGCGTTCCCAAGTTGATTCTGACTCGGTGTGATGCTCCCACTGGACTTTGTAGAACTTCCTCACTTTACTGCGAGTGACCCTTTCCATCTGATCCAAAATTTTGACTGGCCTCTCTTCATATGTTAAATCCTTTGCCATCTCTATTTCGGTCATAGCAGCCCTTTTCCCAGGCGGCGGTATGCATCGCCTCAACTGCGAGACATGAAACACATTGTGCAAGTCTGACAATTCTGGGGGTAGTTCTAGCTGATAAGCAACAGAACCCACTCGGGACAGGACTAGAAATGGACCAATAAACCTAGGTGCTAACTTTCCACGAGTCTGAAATATCTTCACTCCTTTCATAGGAGTGACGCGGAGGTATACATGTTCTCTGGGTTCAAAACTGATCTGTCGGTGCTTTGCATCATAATAACTCTTCTATTGAGATTTGGCCAATTGCAATCTATCTCTAATTTCCCTAACTTGTTTCTCATCTTCTGTCATGAGATTTGTTCCAAAAATGCGGCTATCACCAATTTGAGACCAATTTAAAGGAGTGAGGCACTTACGGCCATACAACGCCTCGTATGGTGACATCTTTAGACTGGTCTATAAGCTGTTGTTATAAGAGAACTCAGCATACGACAGACAGTCTTCCCATTTAGGTCCTTGAGCCAAAGCACAGGCTCGCAGCATATCTTCGAGTATTTGGTTTACACGCTCTGTCTGTCCATCAGTCTGAGGATGATAAGCGGTACTGTATTTCAGCGTTGTTCCCAAGGCTTGATGTAGACGTGACCAAAAAGCGGATGTAAAAAGTGAACCTCGGTCAGAAGTGATGGTTCGAGGTACTCCATGCAAACTGACTATCCTAGATACATATAGCTGTGTGAGTTGGTCTGCCCGATATGTGGTTCTGATCGGGATAAAGTGAGCAACCTTGGTTAAGGTGTCCACTATGACCCAGATTGCATCATTGCCTCGCTGAGTCTTGGGCAGTCCTGTTATGAAATCCATGCAGACACCATCCCATTTCCATTTTGAGACTGGAAAAGGTTGGAGAAGTCCGGATGGCTTCTGATGCTCTGCCTTTACCTTGTTGCATATGCTGCAACATTCCACAAAATAGGCAATGTCCTTCTTCATTCCATCCCACCAAAATATTTGTCGGAGGTCTTCATACATTTTTGTACCTCCTAGCTGAATGGAATACGAAGATTCGTGTGTTTCGGACAGGATTTTCTGCTTAAGATCTGCTTGATTGGGTACACAAATCCTTCCCCGAAAACGGAGGGTACCCAATTAATCATTCGGGAAGTCTAAAGTCTGTCATGCTATCATAATCTTGGCACATCTTTGTAGAACAGTGTCAGTTGGCTGGCCCTTGCGGATCTCTTCCTCAAGTGTGAGGGCAACTTGCAAAATATTAGCAAGGCCAGCATCAACTATGACCAGGTTGAGGTGAGCAGTCTCCTCTTGAAGTTCAGGAGGCAAGGATCCCAATATGATATTCAGGCTGACAGGCTTTCAACTGAGCGCATCGGCGACCACGTTGGCCTTACCCGGGTGGTAACTTATTTCAAGATCGTAACCCTTGACTAACTCAAGCCACCTTCGTTGACAGAGATTTTGTCGGAGTAATCGACCACGGGTACCCCGAGGACGGCAAGACGATATTTCAAGACATCGGAGCTATCAAAGCCCCTCAGTCCGACTATCCGGCCAATCCTGCCGGCTTCCCGTCCGACTGCTCTGCCCGGCCGACTGCCGGCTGCCGACTGCCGGCTGCCGACTGCGCCAACCAGCCGGCTGCCGACTGCAGCCCGACCCGACACCGACAAGACCCTGACACGATGGCCATACCGCGGACAAGACGGCTGTACCCGGACACTGCTGAGCAATAGTGATACACTGTAGCAGGTGTGAGATGTCACATCGTTGTCTCCCAAATAGTGAAGTTGGTCACATGGGCCATCCCTTGTCCCCTGGGCTCCCCTTTATAAGGAGCACCAGGGGAGGCTCACGGCCACGGGCACCACTATGGCCTCTTGGCCATTCACTCCCACGCATGCATGCTAGCTAGCAAGATGGCTAGCTAGCTCACGCCCACATCCATCCATCCATCCATTCATACACACATGGATTCTCGCGCACACACACACACAAGCAACTAGCTAGCAAGCTAGCTAGCTATCCATCCATCCATGCACATGAGCACACATGCTCACGGCCATGAGCATGGCCGGCCACTAGCATGCCTCATATAGGCATATACAAAGCCAGATGCCTATGGCACTGAGCTTAGATACAGCTCCAGGAGAACTCTGTACTAGATATATCAGATACACTCAGACATGCAGGAGTAGGGGTGTTATCTCTCCGGAGAGCCCCGAACCTGGGTAAACTAGCGCGTGCTACTCGCATACCCGCTCCCGGTCCTATCAGCAGCAGTCTTACCCTCACACTAAGCCCTTGTGGCATCTGTCGACTCGGAAGCCCCCCGTGAGAATACCACGACAGTTGGCGCCCACCGTGGGGCGGTACTATGCTACCGTGCTGCTGCTGGTTTCGCAGTCCGGGCGGGACCCATTTTTCTTCATCGCCTCTACTACGGCGTCATGCCGTCTCTCCGGTAGCGCTCGGGGGCTCGACATCGACCCGCCCCTGGAGTGGCCGCGAGGGGTGGCGCGTCCTCGCCATCGGCCTCTTCGCCTTCACCACCTCGGCGTCGCGCCGTCTCTCCGATAGCGGTCTGGGGCTCGGCATCGACACGCCCTCGAAATGGCCGCAAGGAGCAATGCGTCCTCGCCATCGGCCACACCTTCATCATCACCACCGCAACATCGGCCGTCAGTCCGCGCGCCAGCCGCTCGCGGAGCCTCGTTTCGTTCGGCCGTGGCCATCCATGCCCTGCTCGCGTTTGCTTCCCTCCGCGTTGCTGCTTGCTCCGGCGAAAATACACGCTCACTCCTCCATATATCATCTATGCTTGCTAGCTAGACGGAAGTCAATGGTCAAACCATCCATACACTACGCAAGCAACGGCATGACCTGTTGTTAGCACCTGCACTGCGTCTTTCCTCATGCATCTCCGGCCACGCCAGTGCTGCTGCAGCTTGCTGCCTCCCAGTCAAGATCCTGCACGGCCGCGCCCGCGCCGCTGTGGATTGCTGCGTTCCCGTCCGTGCTCTTCCCCAGCGCCCCACACTCCGGCCGGCCCCTGCGCAACCGCATTGCGTTCACGCCGCCCTGTGCCGGCCTCCACGCGGCCTTCTCCACCCGTGGCCGGGTGCCCATCACACCCGCTGCGCTCCTTGCTGCTTGTCGGCCTCTCGGCCGCCGGGTCCATCCCCGCATGTGGCCGACTGCTCTCGGCCTCCCGAGCGCATGCTCCGCCTCCGTGCCCGTCCGCCTACTTCGCCTGCCTGCCCGCCGGCTTGCGTTCGCGTCGTTGCCGCCATCTTTGCGCCCGGCCGCTGCGCCCCTGCGCGCTCCTCTGCCCGCGCCAGCTATGGCCCCGTCCCGGCCCGGCTCTGACAGCTCTGGCCGGCTCAGCGCGTTGCCAGGCCCGCCCTGCGGCCGACTCCGCCTACATCCCGCATCGGGCCGACTCCTCTCCTCCGCCTGGCCGAAGCGTCTCCACCTCGCCCCGCCCGGCGGCTCCCTCGTCCGACTCGCTGCATCCGCATGTGCCCCGACTCGCCGCGAGCCTCCAGCGTCCGCGCCGACTCGGTCATAGGCTCCGCCCGCTTCTCCCACGCCTGACTGCCGGGTCACCATGCCTGTCCGGCCGGCTACGCCAGCGCCGGCTTCCTGCATCGTCCGTCGGGTCTGCCCCTACCAGGTCACCTCCGCCCTGGCCGGGACGCGCCCGTCCGTCCGGCTCCCGTCGCGCGCGCCACTAGCTGGCCCTGGCTCCATCCGCATCCATGTGCCTCCCGGCTTCCTTCCGCCCTGACGGACTCCTGCTCCGCCTGAGCCTCCGGTGCCCAGCCACGCCGCCGGGTCGCCCAGCGCCGACTTCGCCCCGCCACCCGGCCTCCGCGTGCGGCGTCGACTCCGCCTCGCCAACTCCCGCAGCACCCGGACGCCAGGTCGCCGGCGTCTGCCCATGTGTTGCTCCGGCTCGGGTGGCCCTTCCGCCCAGCCGCGCCCGGCTCCCGGGTCACCGCGCGCCCGCTAGCCGGCTGCTCGGGCTCGCCTCGCCCAGCGCCGCCCGTGTTGGTTCTCTGCTCGACCCCCCGACCGGCATCGCCGGCACCCGGCCGCCGGGTCGCCGACGCCTCGCCTCCGCCCTTCCGCACGCCGGGACGCCCAAGTCCCGCCACCCGGCTACCGACTCCCCGTCCGCGCCTGCGCGGCCGGCTCCTGCCACCCTGACGGCCGACTCCGCCCACCACCCGGCTTCACCGACCACCCGACCGGCCTGGCCGACTGCTGGCTCCCTGCCCGCTCCTGCCGACTGTTGAGCCAATGTGAAGAAGATAAAAGAAAAGTCAAAGCCGCTAGCCGGCTGAAGAGAGAAAAGTCACGCCGGGTGCCTAGCCGGCGGACTGGAAAAAAAAGAGAGAGAAGAAGATAAAGAGGCATGCAGCCAGCTGCTCGTGCAGAAGAAGGGCCGACTGCCCAACCCATCGAGAGAAAAAGAAATGTGGCCGACTGCTCAAGTCGACTTAGGAAAAAAGTGTATCCGAAGGAAAAACGTTCGTCTATCCTCCCTCCTACTTCGCCACTCGGACGGCTAGACGCGACCTGGCCTGCCTACCAGCTTCAACGTCTGGCCGGCAAGAGCGCCGGCTTGGCCGCGTCCCGCTTGCCCCCTGCCGGTCAAGCCCGACCGACCGGGACCTCCTCGAGCGCCCGAATCTCGGGCGATACATCCAGCGGGTGCACTGATGCGCCTATGCGCCCCCGCGAGGAAGAAGACAAAGTAGTCGTCGGGAGATCCGGCCCGACTGCTCAGCAGTCGGCCCAAATCTCGGGGGCTACACCCAGCGAGTGCGCTGACGCGCGCCCGTGAGAAGAAGACAAAGCCCTTGTGGCATCTGTCGACTCGCAAGCCCCCGCAAAGATTGCAGACAAGAGAAGAGTTCTGTCCGGCTCCCCCAGCCGGCAGAACAGAAGAAAAAAGGTGTTGCAGACGCCTCACCGCCTGGCCAGTCGAGCCTAACCGGCCGGGATCCCCCCCCCTTCGAGCACCCGGGGGCTGCACCCAGCGGGTGCGCTGACGCGCTCCGCGAGCACCGAGTCACGCCAGCTATTTTTGACGACCGCGACTACACAAAAATCAATGTGAGCTCCTCGCCCGCATATTTTTGCATCACGCAAGCACGGATAACCCCGAGCGATGGTCGGGTGCTATCTCCGCATTTTTTATTACAGTTGCATCACTGTTCGCCCCGACGCCAGCCAGAGTTGGCCCGGGGCTGGCAACCTGGCCTGAGACGTTAGTTCCCGCAGACGGCTTAGTAGCATGCGCAGTACCAAAGGCTCACTCTTAGTCACAGACCGGGAAGAAAAATGTCCGGCAAGAAAAACGGTTCGGGCGACCCGGCCGTTTTCCTTTACAAGTATCTACTCGGTTGAATCTGCTCCTAGACTCTGAGTACTGTACACTCCACTTCGCGGCCCACTCTTAGCCACAGACCGCAGAGCGGCTGTCCGGCAAGCAAGAGCACAAGCCAAAAAGCGGAGGGAACACGAAAAAGATTAAGGGGGCTCGGACAAAACCGAGTCAGCACCCCCCGCATAAAACTTGCAATGCTAAAAGCAAACATTTGATATATCTGCATGGACTAACTTTGTCTTTTTTCATGATCATTTCCATGAACACTCGCCAAAAAACCTCCGCCCAACTTTGCCAAGTTGCCCAGAGGCTTGGGGGCTACTGTCGGAGTAATCGACCACGGGTACCCCGAGGACGGCAAGACGATATTTCAAGACATCAGGGCTAGCAAAGCCCCTCAGTCCGACTATCCGTCCGCTCCTGCCGGCTTCCCGTCCGGCTGCTCTGCCCGGCTGGCTGCCGGCTGCCGACTGCGCCAACCAGCCGGCTACCGACTGCGCCGACCAGCCGGCTGCCGACTGCAGCCCGACCCGACACCGACAAGACCCTGACACGATGGCCATATCGCGGACAAGACGGCTGTACCCAGACACTGTTGAGCAATAGTGATACACTGTAGGAGGTGTGAGATGTCACATCGTTGTCTCCCAAATAGTGAAGTTGGTCACATGGGCCATCCCTTGTCCCCTGGGCTCCCCTTTATAAGGAGCACCAGGGGAGGCTCACGGCCACGGGCACCACTATGGCTTCTGGGCCATTCACTCCCATGCATGCATGCTAGCTAGCAAGATGGCTAGCTAGCTCACGCCCACATCCATCCATCCATCCATTCATACACACATGGATTCTCACGCACACACACACAAGCAACTAGCTAGCAAGCTAGCTAGCTATCCATCCATCCATCCACATGAGCACACATGCTCACGGCCATGAGCATGGCCGGCCACTAGCATGCCTCATATAGGCATATACAAAGCCAGATGCCTATGGCACTTAGCTTAGATACAGCTCCAGGAGCACTCTGTACTAGATATATCAGATACACTCAGACATGCAGGAGTAGGGGTGTTATCTCTCCGGAGAGCCCCGAACCTGGGTAAACTAGCACGTGCTAGTCGCATACCCACTCCCGGTTATATGAGCAGTAGTCTTACCCTCACACTAAGCCCTTGTGGCATCTGTCGACTCGCAAGCCCCCCGTGAGAATACCACGATAGATTTAAACCTGCCTGAGTAAATATATACTTGAGCTTTTGTGATTGGTAAAAATTTGGCACCTCTTCGCGATGATATAGCGCCTCCAAATTTTTAGAGCATGAACCACCGCGGCCAATTCCGGATCATGAGTGGGATAATCTCCCTCGTGGGGTCGTAGATGTCGTGATGCATAAGCTACTACCTTGCCGTCTTGCACTAGTATGCATCCCAGTCCTTGTCTGGAGGCGTCACCATACACATCAAAACTGCGGTAGATATTTGAAAGAGTTAACACGGGTGCGGTCGTCAGCCGTATCTTTAGCTCATTAAAACTTTTCTCACAGTCCTTGGTCCATTCAAACATCTTATCCTTTTTGAGCAGCTCCTTCATGGGCTTAGTAATCTTGGAAAACCCTTCAATGAAATGACGGTAATACCCGGCTAATCCAAGAAAACTCCGGATCTGTAATACGGTTGCGGGTGGCAACCATTCGAGCACATCCTTTAGTTTGCTCGGGTCCACGGCTATACCTTTGGCAGATAGAACGTGTCCAAGAAACCAAACTTGCTTGAGCCAAAACTCACACTTACTGAATTTGGCGTATAGCTGATGGTCACGGAGTCGTTGTAGTACTGCTCGGAGGTGTTCTTTGTGATCTTCTTCACTTCTTGAGTACATAAGTATGTCATCGATGAATACTACCACGAACTTATAGAAGAAGTCCATGAATACTTTGTTCATCATATGCATGAAGAAAGCTGGGGCATTGGTGAGACCAAAGGACATAACTGTTTATTCGTAAAAACCGTACCGAGTAGTGAATGCGGTCTTGGGAATATCTTCCTTTTTTATCTTGAGTTGATGATATCCTGTCCTTAGATCAATCTTGGAGAATACTTTGTCCCCACCGAGCTGATCAAACAGATCATCAATCCTTGGCAGTGGATATTTATTTTTGATGGTGACATCGTTCAGCTGACGGTAATCCACACACATGTGGAGGCTGCCATCCTTTTTGTCCACGAAGATTGCAGGTGATCCCCAATGTTGATGAGCTGGGACGGATATATCCTTTCTGGAGCATTCCATCAAGCTATTTCTTTAGCTCCACTAATTCTGATGAGGGCATCCGGTAATACTTCTTGTATAACGGTGCGGTTCCGGGCACAAGATCTATTGCAAACTCAAGCTCTCGATCTGGTGGCATGCCTGTCATCTCTTCGGGAAATACATCTGGGAAATCGCTGACCACCAGAATTAATTCCAATTCAGCCACAACGGTGAAGGCCATTTTCTTTCTTGGGTATGCTTCTACGAGCATAGAATTTGGTAGTCTGCCCCTTCAGACTGGTCAAAGTAACTTCTTGGGTCGCGCATTATGCATACTTGATATTGAGTCAGCCAATTTATACCCAAGATAACATCCAACTTATCCGACTCAATAGACTCCATTGATACTGATTTCCAGATTACGGTAGACCAGATTGCTCCGATTAATGATCCCGGGGTTTGTACCAGCATATTCTTACCCAAAAGCAAACAAGGAAATTTGTTTTGGGCAACAAAACTCCAAGAAATAAAAGAGTGGGAAGCCCAGAGTCAAATAAAATTTCGGAAGGTATGTTGTTAACAGAGAACATACCAATGACGACTTCGGGGTTCTCTTGGGCTTCATCGGCAGAGAGGTGATGAACGTGCCCAATGATGTTTTGCTGGTTCGGGCATGAGTCCATATAGTTGACTTGTGGCCGGTATAGTCCATTTGACTTGCTGTTCTTGCGACACTTTCTGACATAATGTCCAGTTTGCCCACAACTGAAGCAAGCATTGATGCACTGGCGCTCTTCGTGCACTGGGTTGGACACAACATTCTTGACTTGGGTGGTGGTCTTGTTAACATTCTGCTGCCAATTGGGCTTGTATTCCACCTGAGTCTGCTGCCAAGTACGGGCCTTTTGCAAGGTTTGTTGGAAATATGCCCTAGAGGCAATAATAAAATGATTATTATTATATTTCCTTGTTCATGATAATTGTCTATTATTCATGCTATGCACTTATTGAATGGAAGCTTCAATTGAGAGAAAAGGTGTGCTACGCTTCTTCATTCTCATAACTCAATCAATATCAAGAACATAAAGAGTTTTTATAGAGATGGATTTCTCTTCAGTTCCAAGACTTTTTTTTGAATGGCTCGTGTTGCGCTAGTGACACGAGGGTAAAACGCTCGAGTTGGCTATCCGGAAATCATAATACATGCGTGAATACATAGACCATAACATGTCCCTAGTGAGCCTCTAGTGAACTAGCTCATTGATCAATAGATAGTCATGGTTTCCTGACTATGGACATTGGATGTCATTGATAACGGGATCACATCATTAGGAGAATGATGTGATGGACAAGACTCAATCCTAAGTATAGCACAAGATCGTCTAGTTCGTTTGCTAGAGCTTTTCCAATGTCAAGTATCATTTCCTTAGACCATGAGATCATGTAACTCCCGGATGCCGTAGGAGTGCTTTGGGTGTACCAAACATCACAACATAACTGGGTGACTATATAGGTATACTACAGGTATCCCCAAAAGTATCTGTTGGGTTGACACGGATCGAGACTGGGATTTGTCACTCCGTATGACGGAGAGGTATCTCTGGGCCCACTCGGTAATGCATCATCACAATGAGCTCTATGTGACCAAGTGTTTGGTCACGGGATCATGCATTACGGTACGAGTAAAGTGACTTGCCGGTAATGAGATTGAACGAGGTATTGGGATACCGACGATCGAATCTCGGGCAAGTAACGTACCGATTGACAAAGGGAATTGAATACGGAATTGATTGAATCCTTGACACCGTGGTTCATCCGATGAGATCATCGTGGAACATGTGGGAGCCAACATGGGTATCCAGATCCCACTGTTGGTTATTGATCGGAGAGTCGTCTCGGTCATGTCTGCATGTCTCCCAAACCCGTAGGGTCTACACACTTAAGGTTCGGTGATGCTAGGGTTGTAGATATTTTAGTATGCGGTAACCCGAAAGTTGTTCGGAGTCCCGGATGAGATCCCGGACGTCACGAGGAGTTCCGGAATGGTTCGGAGGTCAAGATTTATATATAGGAAATCCAGTTTCGGCCATTGGGAAAGTTTCAGGGGTAATTGGTATTGTACCGGGACCACCGGAAGGGTCCCGGGGGTCCACCGGGTGGGGCCACCTATCCCGGAGGGCCCCATGGGTTGAAGTGGGAGGCGAACCGGCCCCTGGTGGGCTGGTGCGCCCCCCATGGGCCTCCCCTGTGCCTAGGGTTGGAAACCCTAGGGGTTGGGGGCGCCCCACCTGACTTGGGGGGCATGTCCCCCCCCCCCTTGGCCGCCGCCCCCCTTGGAGATTGGATCTCCTAGGGCCGGCGCCCCCCTAGGGGTCCTATATATAGTGGGGCGTAGGGAGGGCAGCCCCACCCAAGCCCTTGGCGCCTCCCTCTCCCCTCGTAACACCTCTCTCTCTCTCTCTCTCGTTGGAGCTTGGCGAAGCCCTGCCGAGATCACTGCTGCTTCCACCACCACGCCGTCGTGATGCTGGATCTCCATCAACCTCTCCTTCCCCTTACTAGATCAAGAAGGAGGACACGGCTTCCCAACCGTACGTGTGTTGAACGAGGAGGTTTTGTCCATTCGGCACGTGGTCATCGATGATTTGGATCACGACGAGTACGACTCCATCAACCCCGTTCTCTTGAACGCTTCCGCTCGCGGTCTACAAGGGTCTGTATATGCAATCCCCTTTCCCTCATTGCTCGATGACTCCATAGATTGATCTTGGTGATGCATTGAAAATTTTAAAATTTTGCTACGTTCCCCAACAAGGTTGCCCATCCTTCTTTGGCTCGAAGTTGCGCTTGTGATCGTTATTGACAGGCCTGTTGTCTGATACGAGCTTGTGCTTCCTCTTAGCAATGAAAGTTTTGTTCACCAAGGTTTGGAAATCTGGGAAATCAAACATGCTGAGAGTACACCAGAGTTGCGGGTTTAATCCACCAAGAAATCTGTCAATCTTTCTTTCTTCGGTGGCCATGTCATGAAGGGAGTAACGGGCCAGGTGATTGATTTTTTGCAGATATTCACCCACAGACTGATTTTTTTGGAGGAGTGAGAGAAATTCGCGCTGCTTAGTCTTCATAATTCCAGTAGGGATATGATATTTCCGGAACTGATCTTTGAATTTTGTCCAGGTAATTTCTTCATCAGCGGACCACATGACTTTTGTATTTCCCACCATATGGCAGCAGCGCCTTCAAGATAATGAGTTGCGAACGGAACTTTATCATCTTCTTCCGTACGAGCAATCTCAAGCTTGCTATAAATGGTTCATAACCAATTGTCTGCATCCAAGGGATCATGGACCTGACTGAAACTATGAGGCTTGTACCTCTGAAAATCAGACAGTTTGAGTGGTGACCATTTTGAGTTCCATTCTGACCAACCATAGCTTGCACACTTCTTAATATTTCAATTAGATCATTATTCCGTCTTTCCTCAGACATTCGCATAATTTGATCGGTGGAGGGTGGATTTGGTGGTGGAGGCGGTGGTGGAACGTACGGCTCGGGGGAGTGTCCTACCTGTCGTGCGAAACGACGAACAGGGGTACCCTCTCGAATGTTGCTACTGCTGCCTCCCCGCGGCATTCTATTATGATTTTCCCAAGGCAACGAAACCGACATGAGAAACATTCGAAATAAATTGGGGAAAAGCCAACAACAAAGCTCGAGAAAAACTGAAATGACGAAGAAAACACGGCGTATACAATAGAGTTCCAACATGATTATACATAGACTCATACATAAAGATAACCATCATGACAGGTTCAACTACTCTCATACATAAAGTGAAACATCATGACTCATACTACTAAATCTGGACATCATCCTGACGACTGCAGATACTCAAGGGCTCTACTACTCTGCTGGTGCTGCAAGGTCCTCTCTTGAAGCGGACTCAGATCCGGAACTAACGAGGTTAACTGAGACCTCTGGGTTAAAGGTAACACGATGACACTGCCTAGAGGGCTCTCCCTTCGGGGCAGGTGCAGGGTGAATCATCGGGGCTACACGAGTAGTGAGAAGTGTAGCCCACTCAGCAGGGGCACTGAGAGGGTTCACCGTAGAGGCGCCCGAGCTACTCGAGGGAGTGACTAGTGAAATAGGGGAACTAGAACTGGCTTGAATATACGGAGTAAATCCCAGAGAGATGAAGTAGTGGCAGATCTAGTTGACTAAAGCAGGGGCTAAAGCAGTATGAGCATGAGTCAGCTCTCGAGCCAGCTCGTGGATCATAAGATTGCTAGGAGTGATGTAATGAGCAAGATGACTAGCAACACTATCAGACTCCGGATCAATGGTAGAGAAACGGACACGACCGTTGTCGTGCAGAAAAGAATAATAGTAGAAACTTGGGTGGTTCTGCATATGGACCTTGTTGTAACAAAGCTCAACAAGGACCTCAAATGCAGCAAACTAGACAGTCTCAGAAGCGATAGAAGCATAACCGCTCCGAGAGGTACGAGTGTATGTGCTGGAATCGGAACTAGTGCGCAGAGTAACCATTGCGTGATACTCATACACTGAGTCGGCTAGATGCTCCCTGTACACACGATAAACTGGGTCGTCACCGAGGGGGTACAGCCGATGCCACACGTTACGAAGAAGATGCGGCGACGTGTACGGCATCAGCTGAAACCGGCACGGATATGGCACCAGAGCCATCTACACTCACAACCATTAGTAGGTTAGCATAAAAATAATACAAGTATATACAATGCAACAAACAGCTACCAATGCTACTGGCACTCAACGAAAACTCGTATCTACCATCCAGTCAACACGTCGTAGTCTAGTGTGGCCTATAGTCAGTGCAACTCTGATACCAAGCATTGTGGCACCCTAGCTCAGAGCGACTGGTTTCCCTTGCATTGCCATCCTAGAGACCATGTCTTCTGGCAACACACAACTTCTTGGTACAGAAAAGAACCGCTTTATTGATACTAGCGGCTCATAGTTTACATTACAACAGGTAGCGAGGCCAAGCTGCACACCCGGTGCGGCTGAACAATATGTACATTATTTAGTGAACATAAAAGGGCCTCGATCATAACAACTACACGGCAGCGGAACAACGTGGTAGCGGAACTCCATAGAACAAGGACACCGATGTGGACACGATCTAGACTCGAGCAGCACTCCTTTCCACGAGACTTTCCTGAAATCTGGCATGACATGCCAGGCCATTACATTGAATGTACTTGCAAGCTCACAACAAGCATAAACATGAGGACAAACAGATAATTAACCAATTATTAGTAATGCAACAATGTAACCAACATGCTGTGATCGCCCTCTTATGAGCACAGTCCCTCGGATTAGCTTACCATGGTGATCGCTTCTGGATCACAAATGTGCCAACCACATGATCTTCACTAGGCATACTTCGTGATCATTCCGGTGACCGCAGCCACAACCAATATTTGGTCTCAAATAGTGATCCTTCTAGCGATCACAACCACGACCAACACTTGGTCTCAATTGACAGGATGACTTTCCCGCCATCCTCAACAGTTCAAAGTTCATGACTTAATGTGCAAGATTAATTAAATGTTGACCCATGGTGTGACCTACTTTCAAGGTGTCTGTAACCATGGACTAGACTATCGATAGATTAATACACTCTATAGAGGTAGCACACTGTACCCACACCACGGAACCCATGGCCTCGTACTCCCATTCGGGTGGACCAACGGCATTCCGGCGAAACCCCTCCATTGCCATGACACTCTCTCGGCCACTCCGACCTACTCCCCAACTGGGCTAGTCCTGGGTGGCCCCGTGTATACCAAAGACACCACGACCACCGTCGTGGCCAACGTCCCTCACGGGGACCGTCCCTCACTGGTACCGCACGCCCATAACTTTCCCTAGTTGGAGGCACCGACCAAAGGCATGACAACAGACTGAATAAAGGCCTTCCCATATAGGCAAATATGGTTGCACTGGGAAAAACTCGATTCAGTGGAACCATGACTCGGTCAATGATAAATTCAAGTTGTATTATTATCAGGTTCAACTTAAATTGAAAATAACCGATGTCATAGTATGCCATGAAATGCAAGCACTAACATAGGCACCACATATTAACGAAAATGACCGAGTCAACTAAATCCACACTAAGCATAAACATCAACAACACCTCGTACTTCTCTGGTTGGGATTAAACTCACATTAAACAGAATCTTTTCTAACAAATTTTACCATTTTTCTCATGCAAGAAAATAGTTCTAATAAATTACTTATATCCATAACCATATTATTTCTATCATAGCAAGGATTAATTCTAGTTTCTATAACCACTTAGTAGCTACATACTTTCTCATAACATAAGCATGTAAACTGAAGAAAACACTAACAGAATATAAATAACCTAATGATAATGAATTAAATGCATGGATTAAATCATTCATTCAAGTAGATAAAAAATATCACAAATATTGTTGTGGTATCATGAAAATGTTGATGTGGCTTGCCTTAGTGCAGATGAGGCTCACAAGCCCTCTGGTGTTCCTCAAGACAAGCTTCACTCTCTAGAAATAAATTTAAACACAAAAAGAAAATATCAAGAACCCTTCTGAAAATCACCAGAAAACCTAGACAGTAGGGAAAAATCCCATTTTTCGTGAGCTTTTAGATTTCTTTGCAAAGAACAGAATGCAAAAAGAATCAATTCATTTGGACTTATGGTTGAAGAGTTATAGCTGTTTGAATCTCTCTGGATATAAATGAAATTTGAATTTTAATAAAATAGACAGGGGGTGACGTCGAAGGCGTAAAGCCTCGGGGTGCCACCACTCATACCGCTTTGCACGCGTACTGAGTGGCTGACTAGCAAGCCCCGCTAGTCAGGTGGGGGAAGAGCGAGAAGGAAACAGAGGAGGTCGCGGCTTCACTGGAGCTCACGCCGGCGATGAGGGCTCCTCGGCCAAAACGAGAGGGAGGGATCGAGAGAGGGGATGGAGGCGCACCTGCCCGTACCCGTAGCATAGCTAGGGGTGGTCGGACGGCGTCGGAATCAACCTCGCAAGCGGAGTCAGAGAGCGGAGGTCGCCGGAGACGAAGACGACGGCGAACAGCGACGACTCCAGGGGCTTCAACCAGGCGGAACAACACCACCGGAGAGTGGCGGAGGCCCTGGAAGGATTGCCCAGGCCTGGGAGGGGCTGGAGCTACCGTGGCCACCCGAGAGGATCGCCGGTGAGCTCGAGCTTGGGGACGGCGGCCTGCGGCCGGCCCGGCCGGGCTACGGTTTCCTACGGTGTTGTGGGGTGTGTGGGAGTGGAGGATGGTGCTCGAGGAGGCTGGGGTGGCTCCATTTATAGGCGAGCAGCAGGGGGGATTGGGCTCCACCGTCGACACCTGGACATGGCGCCCGGCGATGAGTGGCGTCAGTGAGAGGGGGAGAAGGCGACGCCACTCAAGCGGGAACTGTGGGTGAACGGGGACGAGCATATGATCAAAGAGAAGGCGACGAGAACAGTGCACACCGCACTGTTACATTGGCCAGACCATGCACGTGCTTGCTGCAGCGAGCTCCGGGGTCGGCGAGTGCCAGGGGAGAGTTAAGGCGGTTTGGACAAAGATGGTGGTGCGGTTTGGGACGCTTTGGCAGTCGTGGAAGCGAGCACGCGCGAAACAGAGTGCTAGGTGCCACCCAGAGCGCGTCGACACGCAGGATGGCATCGTGTAGATGCGTGGTCACCATGTGAACTTTGCCCTCAGGCCGGCCTACGTCCAAAGTTCATGTCTGGCTTGTTGTTCGTGGTAGTTTTGAAGTTTACAACACTTTGGTTTGGATCCAGACGCGGTAGAAAAGATTTTACAAGCCAAGTAAGTTTTTGATCAGTAACATTAAGAGTTTACTGAGTTCTAATGGCTATGAGTTTGGAGCTGGGTTTTGGAGGCTAGCAATCATCTACTAAGGTTATGATACACAAGAAAAATCAGCCTCATTGGAGCAAGTAAAATGATAGTTACTGTAGAAACCACCATTGCTGCCCAGAACAGAAAATATTTTCTGTGGCAATAATATTCCAAAAAGTGCTGCAATATTTTTGCTCAGGAAGGTGCCCTAGGGTTGAAAGAATATTTGTGAATTTTCTCTGATTTTTGTGGGCAAAAAAATTGTGTTTTCTTTGGAGGACATTGATCTAGCTAGGGTTTAAGGGAAGGAAATGAATATTTTTAATTTAAGAAAAATATTTCAAATATTATTATGAGGTGAACCAGAGAGGAAATGATGCTAAGAGAGGGAGATGAGGCACTTGGATGAAAGCCAAGGGTACCCAAGTGTTTAAGTCCCCACGAAAAGATTCAAAAACTCCAACTTCCAAAATCATTTCAAATGAAAATCAAGCAAATGAAAGAGGGCAAAACCAGGCTGTCACACTTTCCTATTTGCTGTCAAGGGTGGAGCTTATAGTGAAAGCTCCACCCGTGCGCTCCAACTTGACGGGCACCTTCTTGGTACCTGGTGGTGTAGCTCTGGATTTCTTGCTCTTGCCGGTGGAGGTCTGTGGCACGTCCTCGACGGGAGCGCAACACTCCGAGGAGGTGCGCTTGCCGGAGTGGGTGCAGGAGGTGGTCTTGCTGGTTTTCTTCCCTCTAGGGGCTCCAGTGGCAGGAGCAAGTGCCTTGGTGGCATCCGCTGCAACTACCTCCCGGTAGAGTTGGTCGGCGCAGATGAGTGCGTCCTTCTTGTCGGAGGGGACGGTTATGATGCTCACTGTCCCGGGCATCTTCAACGTGTTGTAAGCGTAATGTGGTGCTGCCATGAACTTGGCCAGTGCTGGACGGCCAAGGATCCCATTATAGGGCAAGGGGATCTGGGAAACATAAAAAATGATCCTTTCCGTCCTATAGTTCAGTTCGCCCCTAAATGTGACAGACAACATAATTTTACCTTTTGGCTGATTCCTTCCCGGGCTGACCCCTTCAGGAATCTGCAGCCTCTTGATCACAGCAGGCGAGATCAGGTTTAGGCCGGCCCCACCGTCAACTAGCACCTTTGTCACCTTGAGGTTGCGTATTGTCGGTAGACCCAACAACGGCAAACACCCGACCGCAGTTGTGCGATCAGGGTGGTCCTCAATGTCAAAAATGATAGGCGTGCGGGACCACTTCAATGGCTTCTGGGCGTCAAATAATGGCTCTGCCATAGTGACTTCGCGCCCACTGCTTCAGTTGGTGGTGAGAGGTATGGAACGAGGCCCCACCGTCGATGCACATGGCCTCCGTAGCTTTCGGGAACTCGTGCTCGCCGGACTCGTCGTCTTCATCATGATAACCATCTCCCTCCTTCTTATCTCGGCCCCGAGCGGGCCTCTCTTGTTGATTTTCCCTGCCGCAGCGACCTCCTTGGCTGCTACGCTTCGTTCTGGACCCCTCAGCACCATCTTGACCCTTCACCTTGTCCCGCCTCTCGTACTCAGCCTTCTGCTTTTCTGTGAGTAGCTCAACCTGCCGGCAGTTCTGGAGGTCGTGACCCTTGGTGCGATGGATCTTGCAGTACTAATTGTCGGAGCCTCCCGGCCTGTCGGCAGCCGCCCAGGCCTGGCAGGCGGCGCACCCGGCAACTTCCTTGCCGAGGTTGTCAGCCTTGGCCTTCTTGGTGGCGCCGAGGTCATCGGATCCCTCGACGGTAAGAGCAGTCTTGCCATTACGCTTTCTGTTGCGGCGCCGACCCTTCTTTGTTGGGGCGACGGTGTCTTCATCCACGGAATCGGTTACCGCGTCAACATCTTCACCAGGGTACTTTCTTCCTTCAATAGCTCAAGCGCATTTGTCGGCCAAAACATATAGTTCGGCCACATCCTTGACCTCGTTCATCTCTAGCTCTTGGCGCATCTTGCGACTGCGCACATTCTAATGGAATGCGCTGATGACAGCGGCGGGGTGAACATCTGGGATGTTGTACTACACCCGGTTGATCCTTTGTATGTGCTTGTGTTGGTTTTCGCCTTCCTTTTGGGGGATGACATGTAGATAGCTTGCCTAGCCATGAGCTTGGTGGCCTACAGTAAAGGCGCCAGCAAACTCATGGCACAAATCCGACCAAGAAATGGAATCCATTGGCAAGTGCATCGACAATGACATGATGTTGGGTTTAAGCGCCAACGGGAAGTAATTGGCAAGCACCTTGTTATCGCGAGCTCCATCAGCTTGCATCACGATGGTGTAGATGCTGAGGAACTCCGACAGGTGAGTTTTACTATTGTACTTCTCGGCGACATCAGGCTTGAACGTGCGGTGAGTGGGCCACTAGAACTGCTGCAGCTCACGGGTAAAGGCCGGACAACCCACCTTGTAAGTTAGGCCACCAGAGCCTCCCGGCGCAGGGTGGTCCATAGTGGGCCCAGCCCGCTTAACTGACTGGTAACGTGCTGCGCGCTGCCGCTCGATGGTGGTTCGAGCATCTTCATGTGCTCGTTCTCAAAGAACTTCACCCTAGTCGCGGTGGGTTCGTGGGTCAGATGACGCTGTGGAAATGTTATCACATGCGTCGACCCAACGAGCCGGTGACCGCGGCCGCGGCAGTGGAGGAGGGGAGGGCACCCTGGTTGCAGCACCTCCAGTCTTCCCACCACTGGCACGCGCTGGCTCAACCGAGCACCCATATGAGGGCCCTATTGGTCACAGGTCGTCTTTGTTGGCGATGTTGATGAGGCTTCGAATGGTGGCTCTCCACTCGTCGAGCTTCTCCGCAGCAGGAGGAAAGTTGAGGAGCAATTGTACGCGCTAGTGCCTCCGATGCCGCGGGCGGTGGAGAAAGCTACATCGACCGTGATGCACTGCGACCTCTAACAACGTTAGAGGGAGCTCTATCACGGTTTGGCGGTTCCATGTCATTCCCACCAGCGCCTGGATGCGCATGCTGGCCCGATGCATCCTGGGAGTGACGCATGGGGATCTTCCCGTGGCTGCGCCCGGGGGCGCCGACGTCGCAGTGTTACTCATCGCATGTGACCTGGGAAGGTCGCAGCCCTGGCGCCGGCTCGGGCGTCCTGGAGGTCACCGCGCCGCCCGTGGGCAGCACGGTCCTGCTCCTCGACCCAGCCACGCACGGCTCATCATTGCAGACGCAAACGACGCCGCTCACCTAGCTCCGATCGCCAAAGTGTTGTGGATGCTCATGGGCCACTCCTCCGCCGCCATCTGGAACTGTCCCATCCCTAGCCCATGCTGGCGCGGGTGGTCCGGCTCCAAACGAACCGATCGCCATGATCGTCTTCTTCTTCAGGGCCATCACGATGATGGAGTTTATAAGTTGACTTCAAAACCAGATTTTCACAGCTTGCGCCCCTACCTGGCGCGCCAAAAGATGTCAGGGTTCAGGAACGACACCTATGGGATCACAGGGAATCCCTACTACGGTTGCTGTGGTGCGGGGCTGTAAAAAGAGCGGGTTTAGAATATCAATGCATGGGGGGGGGAGTTTATCCAGGTTCGGGCCGCAAATCGTGCATAATACCCTACTCCTGCTGGTTTGTTTTTATCTGGTGTTCTTGGACTAGCTACAAAGCGTGCAGGGTCCAAAAAGTTCGAATCCCCTCACAGTACGCCACAGGCCGCCTTTTATAGTCTAATGGGCTGCCATAGTGGCACACAGGAGGTGGAAAGTTGTACAATAGTCGACTTTAACGCCTGACATTATGGGACAAAATGCATTAAATGCGCTACTTAGGTGTCATGTTGCTTTATCGGGGACGGAAACTAAGCCCGTCCCGTCCATCGCCGCTCCGCCTTTCTCCGACACACGTCCAAGGCAACGAGGCATTCATCGCCATGTAGGCTGCCATGCTGCTGAGCTAGTGTGGTGGCAGGGTCTTCACGAAGATCTGCATGCCACCACGTAGGTTCTTGAGTAGTTGGCTTAGGAGCCACGTACTTCCACGTGGGTACCTGCTTAGTTGGTGGGTCGGCTGCTGAGTTAGGGTGGCGATGGGGCGGTAAGGCCTTGCCGGGGTCTTGCTGATCATCCCGGCAAGGGTCTTGCCAGGGCCTTGTGGGCGCCCTCGGCAAGAGTCTTGCCGGGGCCTCGTGGGTATATTTGGCAGGAGCCTTGCTGGGGCCTCGTGGGCATCCTTGGCAAGGGGACTTTGTCGGTGTGAAAACCGGCGGATCTCGGGTAGGGGGTCCCGAACTGTGCGTCTAAGGCAGATGGTAACAGGAGGCAGGGAACACGATGTTTTACCCAGGTTCGGGCCCTCTTGATGGAGGTAAAACCCTATGTCCTGCTTGATTTATTCTTGATGATATGAGTATTACAAGAGTTGATCTACCACAAGATCGGAGAGCCTAAACCCTAGAAGCTAGCCTATGGTATGATTGTATGTTGTCTTACAGACTAAAACCCTCCGGTTTATATAGACACCGGAAAGGGCTAGGGTTACACAAGGTCGGTTACAAAGGAGGAGATATACATATCTGTATTGCCTAGCTTGCCTTCCACGCCAAGTAGAGTCCCATCCGGACACGAGACGAAATCTTCAATCTTGTATCTTCATAGTCTAACAGTCCGGCCAAAGGATATAGTCCGGCTGTCCGTTGACCCCCTATTCCAGGACTCCCACAGACTTGTTGTTGTCTTGTTTCTTGGTTCCTATCTAGGCCTTGCAGGCCCTTTGTCTTCTGTCCCGCCAAGTGCGGCCGCAGGCGTTTGGCTGCGACTACCCGCGCACAAGTAAAGGGGTACAAAAAGGACCCCTAATTTTGTACACCGACATACTTAATAAAAAACTTACCAATTACTGTGTCAGACTGATCTTCAACTTCCTCCATGTTGATGTGATTCACCTAACCTCTAGTGAAGGGATTTGGTTTCTTTCCAGATCTTCCATTGCCATTACCATTCATTACCTCAGAACAATCATTGGCGTATTGTCCACTCTTCCCGCACTTGAAACAGGTAACGTGACTCAGATCCTTCTTGGCAAGGGTTGCTGGGTTGGAATGGCTCTTACTGATGTTTCTCCATTCCCATTTCCATTCTTAGGGCCATTGTGGTTACGCGAAGTTCCTCCATTGTGGTAATGGCCTCCATCGTTATGATGGGTGTGTCCTCCTGTGTTCAAGGTAAAACGAGGCTTCTGCTGAGCTCCAGAGTTGTACTTCCCCTATCCGTACTTCTGTTTTTGACTCTCTATCTGCTGCTGCTTGCCTTCAATCATGAGGGCCCTGTCTACTAGCTCCTGATAGTTGGTGAATGTTGTCACCATCAACTGCATACTCAGCTCATCATTCAGCCCCTCCAGAAACTTGTCCTGCTTCGCGGCATCTGCGGCCACATCATCCAGGGTGTAGCGAGCCAACTTGTTGAACCCATCCATGTTCTGTGCCACAGTACGATTTCCCGGGTGTAAGTTGCGGAAATCACGCTTCTTCATACTCATAGCTCCAGCTGAGACATGTGCAGTGTGGAATACTTGCTGAAACTGATCCCAAGTCATATTGGCCATGGGGAAAGTGACAGTGTAGTTCTCCCACCATGAGGCTGCGGGTCCATCCAGTTGGTGTGCGGCAAAGCAGACCTTCTCAGCATCTATGCAACCTCCGGTGTTCAGCTCCCTTCCAATCTTGTAGAGCCAGTCATCAGCAACAATCGGCTCGGTGCTACTGGAGAACACCAGTGGGTTCAACCTTAGAAAGCGGGCTAAATTGTCAACTGGGTTTGGTGGCGGTGGGTTGTTGTTGTTGTCGTCAGTACAAAAAAAAGACACATCCGTGACATTTTGGGCCAAACGAATTTTTTTTCTGTCATACTTATGATACTTGTATGACGATAATAGTTACCAGGGCAGGCCGGAGCCGCAGTTGCATGACATTCTTTGGGCCGTCCATGATGGAAAAACTATGGTAGAAGCGAGGGCGAGGAAAATATCGGGGTGTTCTCGGTTACGGTTGGTGGTCGGGGCCAAGCGATGCACGGAGGTTTGCGCGTTTCCCTCATACACGCACGCACGTGGGTGCGAGGCGTTGGGCTCTAACTGAACCCGAGTGAGGCGTTCGCCTACTGAACCCGAGCGATTGCACTACAGGCTACGCGTTACTAAACCCGAGCGATCGATCGATGGCTGTTAACTGAACCCGATCGAGCGATTCCTTCGCTACTGCTGCTAACTGAAGAAGATCGATGCTGCCTCTCGATGAACAGTGCATGTTGCTAGGGGGGTTGGATGAACAGTTCCCGGTGGGGGTGGATGAACAGTACCCTGTGGTGTTGCTTCTGGATGAACAGGACCCCGATCGATCGAGCCGGTTGGGGCTGGATGAACAGGACCCCGTGGAGGGCTGGATGAACAGTACCACCCCGTGGAGGGCTGGATGAACAGTAGATGGTAGAGGGCTGGATGAATAGTAGCCCGTGAAGGGGTGGTTGAATAGGAGCCCGTGGAGAGGGCTGGTTGAACAGGAGTCGGTGGAGTAGCGCACAGTGGAGGCTGGATGAACAGGAGCCCGTGGATGAACAGTCGCATGTGGAGGCTAGAGGAGGTCAACGGGGGATGAACAGTAGCCCGTGGAGGCTGGAGGGGGTCGACGGTGGAGATGAACAGTATCCCGTGGAGTCCCGTTTTGCGGTACGCCACACCCCTCCCGATGAACAGGAACCCCGTTTCGATCATAGCCACTATAAAAAAATACACTTCCGTGATGATAACTGTTTGTCACAGTAGGTCACGTTTTTTGTCATGGATGTACATCCATGAAAAATTTATGACAGAATGAAGATAGTCATACCTGTGCTGTCGTAGAAGTGTTCCATGACATTACCAAAATTATCATCACGGAAGTATCCACTTCCATGACGATAAATCACGCGTCATAGAAGTGCTTTCATCAAGGGTGACCGAAACGTGGCATCCACCATAACGGGACGCCGTTAAGCTATCAGGTCCGGTTTTGGATCTGATAACCCACTAACAGCCGCGACCAATGCCGATTTTCCACGTGTAAAATTCTCATTGGCCGACGGAACCACGCGTCAGCTCTGCCTTGGCACAGTATCACTCATCCAACGATCAAGATGGTCCTATGATATGTTGAGACGTGGACGGGACCAAAAGTGGCACATAAAAAGGGCCGGCCCAACTAAAGTCCCACAAGATTTAGCGGATCATAATGGCCCGGCCCAGCTAAAGGCCCGCAAGATTTTGCAGACCATAATGGGCCGGCCTAGCTAAAGGCCCAACATTCTTAGTTAAGGCCCGTACGGCTAGTGTCAAATCGGCCCATCAATGGCCTGCCCTAAACTTGTCATCATCGCGGCCCATGGTCACTTCTGGCCCGTTACCAATCCGCTAAGTATATGGGCTGAATTACGGCCCGGTGTATTTCCGGCCTATTAACGGTCCTACTTCCTTTGGGCCCATTTACAGGCCATTGAAAACTTTCGGCCCATAAACGACCGTGAAGGATTTGGGTCATATTCGGCCATGTCTGACATTCGGCCTGTTAGAGACCCACTATAGATTTGGGCCACTTTCGGCCTGTTGTAATTTTTGGCCTATTAACGTCGGACAAAATCCATGGGCCATATGTGGCCGAACGTCACATCAGGTCCATTGATGGCCCATATAAAAATAACGATAATCTTGACCGACCAAACTTCTGGCCTGTTAAAGGCCCGTGTATTAGGTCGGCGCATTTACGGCCCATCCGAATTTCGGTCACCATTTCGGTCTGCTAAGACTAGTGGGTTATTTGGCACAATCAGGGCCCAATCTCACTTTTGGTCTATTAAGAGCATCTCCAGCCGCGCCCCCAGGAAGGCCTCCCTAGGCGATTTTTTCCCGCCGGCGCTGAAAAAACGGCCCAGTCGCGCCCCTAGGAGCCCGATTTTCGCCGGCCTGGGCCGAAAACAGCGCTGGCGGACCCAGGCCGAACGAGGCGCGCTGGGGGCACCCGGGGGCGCCGGGGCGAGCTGTTTTGGCGCGAAAAATCCACGGGCCAGCCGCGTCAGCGACACGGCGCCTCGTCTCCCCCCAACGGCCTCGGTTCCCGTGGGGAGTCAATGGCAAGGCTACTGCCGGTCAGCCTTGCCATTGATTCCTCACGGGCGGCGCGTCACGGAACGGCGCGCTGACGCCTCCCTCCCTCGCACGCATACACACGGGCGCGGCGCGACACAGCTATATAGCCGGTGGCCTCACTCGCCTGTGCCCACACCAGCCTCGCCCCTCGCTGCCGCCCAACCCCTCCCTCTACCTCTCCCGAGCACCGCCACCCAGCCCCTCCCTCTCCCTCTCTACCTCTCTCGAGCCTGTCGCCATGGCAGAGCGTTTCCCCGGAGACGAGGCGGCGGCCAACGACCTCGGCCGCTGTTCGCTCCGTGAACAGGAGTCCTGGCTCCTGTTCTAGGCGAACATCTCGACGCCGCCGGACATGCGCGCCGGGACGACGGGGTGGAGACTCAGCGACGGGGGAGTGCCCATTCCCCCGTTGCCCAACGCTGTTGCGAAGCCCAAATACTTCGCCGAGGAGGTCGAGGTCGTGCGCGCCTCCCTCACCGACGCCTAGCTCTCCCTCCCCCACTACGCCACCGACAACCACGCGGCTTGGGCGGCGTACTTCGGGCGCCGCCAGTAGCAGCGCTTGGCGTCCATCAACGGCGCGCCGGTGGTCGGCCTCCTGAAGAACAGCGAGGGGCGCCACCTGTGGTGGGGCGTCCCCGGCCGCACACTCGAGGGCATGCTGACGTACCTCGAGTGCGGCAATGACCCGCCGTTGGCACACATGGCGAGGGTGGCCGCCCCGGCGCAGCACCGATGCACCGGGCCATGGGCGCCTAGGAGGTTCGGGTCCTCCTCCTTTTCTTCCTCCTCGCGATCTTCATCGCACTCCTCCGGTACTCCGGCCCTGCTCGGCGTCAAGGCCGAGCCCGCGGCGGAGACGCTGCTCGGCCGGTGCACTCGTAGCACCGGCATCGTCATCAACGAGGGCGGCCGGCGTGCCTCCTCGTCGGCTCCTCCTCCGCACTTCGTCAAGCCAAAGACGGAGCCGGGGCTCGCGCCGGTGAAGGAGCTGGCCACGCCGACGATGGAGCTCGACGACGACGACGCGGCCCTGGAATGGGCGCGCAAGGACTCCATAGCGATGGAGAAGGAGCGCTTGGAGAAGGCGAAGGAGCGCCAGTGCGCCGCCCTGCACCGCTTCATGGAGCACTGATGCGGCCGCGATGAAGGCGGAGTCGTCGTCATCTATGACAGCGACGACGATGACGTGCCGCCACCAGTCCGCCAAGGCGACGCCGGGGAGGTGTCCAGCAGGGTCGCCCGCGTCAAGGAGGAGAAGGCCGACGACGACGATGGCGGCAACGGCAGCGACTTCAGCCAGTTTTTTTAGATTAGTTTATATATTTTCTATGTAATGAAAATCCGCGAACTTCGCCGAACTGTGTCGAAATTTATCGTGTTTGGCAGAAATTTATCGTGTTTATAGACGAACTTCGCCGAACTGTGCTATACTTCTTTTATTTTAAAACGCGCCTGGGGGCGGCCCTGGGGCCGGCGGCTGGGGACCAACTCGCCACCAGGCCCAATTTTTGCGCCACCTCTCCCACAAGCGGCGATTTTAGACGTCCCTGGGGGGCCAACGGCTGGAGATGCTCTAAAGGCCCATGTTTTTTATGGGCTCAAGATATTTACACCTGTAAACGGCCTATTGTTACTCAGGGCCCATATTATGTTTAGGCCTGTTAAAGGCCCACTATGGGCAGAGGCCTACCAGAAAAATATTAAAGCTTATGCTGATTTAGGCCCAGATATTTTTTAGTGGGCTACATGCAAATTTCAGCCCATAATCGTTTTTAGCCCAATTGGAATGGGCCCGACGAATGTTGGCATGTTAGACTCCTACCAAGCTTTCGGCCGAATACATTACGAAGATAAACCTACACTATACAAAAATAGCGTCGTAATTACTGCAGCATTTGGCAGCATCATAAATGTTGTATCACAACAAAAAAAATTCAAACCATACAACAAAAGGCATGTTGGCATAAAGTTTACAGTCCTTGAAGAGAAAAGCACCATCAGATGTATAGAAGCACAGATCATTTGACCTGAGTGCTAATGTTTCAGGCTGTAGAATCTGATGGACCAGCATGATCTTCACCTTTTTCCGCCATTGCTCTTGAACAATGGAGCGAATGTCTGTAGTCTGGTTTCAAAACCATTCATATCTTGACGACATTTGTCAACCACTATTCTTGTTTCCAAAATGACGTCCATTAGTGATTGGACTTGTGTCTGGAGCACAGACATATCACTCTGTCTAGTAGGAAGATTTTGTTCAGTAGGCGATTTGGATGAGGTTACCTTGACAACCAACCCAGAGTTACGCAGGAAGGTGCTTTTTGCACTGTTAGTGGAGAGATACTGACGCACTGCAGCAAGAGGTGACATTGTGCCTGTGGTAGCCTCGTCACCTTCAGTTGGTTGTGGTTGTTCAATCATTTGTTCCATAGCTTCCTGAAAGTTTGAACTTGTAGATTAGTGTACCAGATAAGTTACTAATGAGACAAAAACAAACAAAGTAGGTTACACGTTTATACATAACTTATTTTGGTGAACTACTGTAATACAATAGCATGTATTGTAGTGCCAACTACATAATAAAATCACTTTCGAAACATATGTCCATGTAGCATGTCTACTGTATTGTCTATTTCCTCACATTCGTTGACATCTAAGGATAAAGAGACATGGTTTAAAGTAGGATGAACATAGTATGACATCATTCATATCATGGGCAAACAGATATAAAACAAACATGTTATTTTATCATTATGTGCGCACGTGAACATAACAACTAGATTATAGATCAAGACCAAAACAATATACTTCATCTCTTTTAAACCATGTAAGGTGAAATGATACGTTAAGACAAATGTGTATAAAAGTGAACAAAGTAACTGACATTGGCTGCAAACCAAGTAGTTAAATGAACACATCACAGTACCAATCAGTTCAAAGGCAGGAGGAGTAAGGACTTACAACAGCGGCTTGAACTGGTGTGCGCATGCCCTTCATCTTGCTGGTGTGGCAATCCTTGAAGATTTGCACAACATTCGGTTTAGGTTCTTTTTGGTCCGCACAAGATTTCCTCTGTATTTGGAACAAGTCAATATAGATACGATAATATGGCACAAAAAAAAGAAGTAACATCTATTTACAAGAGCCTTGCAGTGTGTAATATAGCTACGAGATCCTGTTGTCTGTTGGAATTTCACTTTAGAACGGTTGGTCTTGTTCTTCAAATAGTTAGCCTAGAAGAAGATACACTTGTAAGGCACATAGATAAATACAAGTTCAATATGTGGTCTGATCAAATACATATAGCCTACCTGATACTTTGGATCAAACCAGTGTTTAACAAGGGCTGTCCAGTCTTCATCTGTAATATATTCCACTGGATATGTTTGGGCGATTTCATTGCTAGCATTGCCTTCAAAGTGAGATTTTCTAAGTTGGTACCGATACTGTCGCAGAGCAGACTGAAAAACATGAGTGCATGTTTGTTTAGTTGCATCATCTTTCGGATCCAACTTGAACCTCATCTGTTAAAAAAAATGTGAATCTTATTAGGAGGAAGCTAGAAAGTACGGGATAGAGCAAGACAATATTACTAATTGCGATGAATAACATTTCTTACGGATAAATGGTCAAGGAAAGTGTTAAACTATGTATTGTCTTTCTCATTCCTGTACTGGATCCACGTTGGGAGGATACGTGCATGAAACCTAACGGCAACGGCTGTCTCTGATACTAACTTGGCTGACTCTGTAGAATCACGTGGCCTTTTTAAACCTGCCTCAAAATGGATCTCCATTCTTCCTCCTTTAGGTTTTGTTAATCTGTCAAGAATTATCCCTGATGTCTATTTCTGTTTGCGCCGTGGTGCTAGTTCAACAACGAATATGGAAAGTGTTAGTGTACATCAAACTATGAGAGTACATATAAAGGAGCATCCAACTGCAAACTTGACTCTGTCACGTACCGTCTTGGTGTTGATGCTCACGAGGTTCATCTGATATTGCCAAGTCCTGTTGTGTTAGCAGTGCTTCGGAAGTTGTGTTAGGTGCGAAGGCGGCTTGGGAACTGTCCAGTTCCAGAGCAAATGAACGAGTAACTCGTTGAGATGCTGGCATAGTTGAAGCGGATGCTGCAGCTGGTGGAGCAGGTTATACTATGTTTGTAGATTTGGTCGGTGGACTTGGACCTTCTACTACACTATAAGTACCAGCAGAATCTGGATGGCAGATCCTTTTCCGTTTCTCACGACGAGTAACACCACTCCCTACTATATTATTTTCCTTGCTCTTTTTGACTTTGCCATGTCAAGCCATACCCACAACACAAAAGAATAAAATCGCTCTTCAGAACTCATTGATGCATGATACAGACAAGCAATACTTTGATGTAAGACAACCGAATGAGGATGGAATATGTAAGAAAAATAGGACGGCGTGACATATTCACAGCTACGATGTGTAAACTATGCAGACGGATTTTCAAGAAAATAGAAGTAATGCAAGCTAGACACCATATGAAAGATGCAACCAATATTACTCTGCCAAGTTAAAAGTGTCTTGTCATAAGTGGCAATTCGAAAAATTAGAAGCAGTACAACGTAGAAATCAATGCAGTATGCAACCACTATCAAACTGCCCTGTTAAAAGTGTCCAATCATGAGTGACTGATGCGGGATACACAACAACAGTACTTTGATGTAAGAACATGGTATGATAGATAGATGTAGTGTATTCTAGACAAAGAATGCCATGTCATGTGCACATGTATAACGTATAAACTCAGCGGGTGCAATTTAATCAAAATAGAAGAAATACAGGCTAGACAACATATGCAACATGAAACCAATTCTCACAGTGTCAACTTGGAGCAAGTGATACGTCGATTTTGCATTATGCTTTTATATCGATATTTATTGCATTATGGGCTGTTATTTCACATTATGTCACAATACTTATGGCTATTCTCTCTTATTTTATAAGGTTTACATAAGGAGGGAGAATACCGGCAGCTGGAATTCTGGGCTAGAAAAGCAGCAAATATTAGAGATCTATTCTGCACAACTCCAAAAGTCCTGAAACTCCACGGAATACCTTATAATAAATAATGAAAAATACTCGCCAAAGATGAAGACCAGGGGGCCCACACCCTGTCCAGGAGGGTGGGGGTGCCCCCCCCTCCTAGGGCGCGCCCCCTACCTCGTGGGCCCCTTGGTGGCTCTCCGATGACCATCTTCTGCTATATGAAGTCTTTCGTCGAGAAAAAAATCAGAAGCAACCTTTCAGGACGAAACTCCGCCGCCACGACATGGAACCTTGGCGGAACCAATATAGGGCTCCGCCAGAGCTGTTCTGCCGAGGAAACTTCCCTCCCGGAGGCGGAAATCATCGCCATCGTCATCACCAACGCTCCTCTCATCGGGAGAGGGCAATCTCCATCAACATCTTCATCAACACCATCTCATCTCAAAAACCTAGTTCATCTCTTGTATCCAATTCTTGTCTCCAAGTCCGGGATTGGTGCTAGTTGGTTGCTAGTAGTGTTAATTACTCCTTGTAGTTGATGCTAGTTGGTTTAATTGGTGGAAGATCATATGTTCAGATCCTATATACATATTAATACCCCTCTGATTATGAACATGTTTATGCTTTGTGAGTAGCTACGTTTGTTCCTGAGGACAAGTGAGAAGTCTTGCTATTAGTAGTCATGTGAATTTGGTATTTCGTTCGATATTTTGATGAGATGTATGTTGTCTAGCCTCTAGTGGTGTTATTTCAACGTTGACTACATAACACTTCACCATTATTTGGGCCTAGAGGAAGGCATTTGGAAGTAATAAGTAGATGATGGGTTGCTAGAGTGACATAAGCTTAAACCCTAGCTTATGCGTTGCTTCGTAAGGGGCTGATTTGGATCCATATGTTTCATGCTATGGTTAGGTTTACCTTAATACTTTTGTTGCAGTTGCGGATGCTTGCAATAGAGGTTAATCATAAGTGGGATGTTTGTTCAAGTAAGAACAACACCAAAGCACCGGTCCACCCACATATCAAATTATCAAAGTACCAAACGCGAATCATATGAACATGATGGAAACTAGCTTGACGATATTCCCATGTGTCCTTGGGAGCGCTTTTCCTTATACAAGAGTTAGTCCAGTCTTGTCCTTTGCTACAAAAAGGATTGGACCACCTTGATGCACTTTATTTACTTTTGTTACTTGCTGCTCATTACAAATTATCTTATCACAAAACTACCTGCTACCACTTATTTCAGTACTTGCAGAGAATACCTTACTGAAAACCGCTTATCATTTCCTTCAGCTCCTCGTTGGGTTCGAGACTCTTACTTATCGAAAGGACTACGATAGATCCCCTATACTTGTGGGTCATCAAGACTATTTTGTGGCGCCGTTGCCGAGGAGTGAAGCGCCTTTGGTAGGTGGAATTTGGTAAGGAAAAATTTATATAGTGTGCTGAAATTTACTGTCACTTGTTACTATGGAAAGTTATCCTCTGAGGGGCTTTTACAGGGTATCTTCACCCCGACCAGTAGAGCAAACAGTTGCTCCTCAACCTACTGAACCTATTGAAAATGAAATTCCTTATGAGTATCCTTCGGGTATGATAGAAAAACTGCTAGCTAATCCTTTTACAGGAGATGGAACAAAGCATCCTAATGAACACCTAATATATGTGGATGAAGTTTGTGGATTAATTAAGCTTGCAGGTATACCCGATGATGTTTCTAAGAAGAAGGTATTCCCTTTATCTTTGAAGGGAGACGCATTGACATGGTATAGGCTATGTGATGATATGAGATCATGGAAATATACAAGATTGAAATTGGAATTTCATCAAAAGTATTACCCTATGCATCTTGTTCATCATGACCACAATTATATATCATGACCACAATTATATATATATAATTTTTGGCCTCGCGAAGGAGAAAGCATCACTCAAGCTTGGGGGAGGCTTAAATCAATGTTATATTCATGCCCCAATCATGAGCTCCCAAGAGAAACAATTCTTCAAAAAATTTATGCTCGGCTTTCTGCAAATAATCGCACCATGCTTGATACTTTTTGTGCTGGCTCTTTTATGATGAAGACTATTAGATTTAGATGGGATTTATTGGATAGAATTAAACACAACTCTGAAGATTGGGATCTCGACAAAGGTAAGGAGTCAGGTATGACACGTAAGTTTGATTGTGTTAAATCTTGTATGGATACCGATACTTTCCGTAAGTTTAGCACTAAATATGGACTTGATTCTGAGATAGTAGCTTCTTTCTGTGAATCTTTTGCTACTTATGTTGATCTCCCTAAGGAGAAGTGGTTTAAATATCATCCTCCTATAGAAGTAAAAGTAGCTGCACCTATTAAAGTTGAAGAAAAGACTGTCACTTATAATGATCCTATTGTTCCCACTTCTTATGTTGAGAAACCACCTTTCCCTGTTAGGATAAAGGATCATATTAAAGCTTCAACTATGGTTCGTAAAAGCAATATTAAAACATATACACCTCCTGAGCAAGTTAAAGTTGAACCTAATATCGCTATTGTTAAAGATCTCTTGTCTGATAATATTGATGGGCATGTTATTCAGTTCTGCGGTGAAACTGCTAGAATTGCTAAACCTTGTGCTAAAGATAAAAATAGACCTGTGGTAGGTATGCCTGTTATTTTAGTTAAAATAGGAGATCATTGTTATCATGGCTTATGTTATATGGGTGCTAGTGCTAGTGCAATACCTATTGCTTATACAAAGAAATTATGCATGACATTGCACCTGTTGAGTTAGAAGAAATTGATGTTACTATTAAACTGGCTAATAGAGATACTATTTCACCAATGGGAATTGTTAGAGATATTGAAGTCTTGTGTGGGAAAACTAAATATCCTACTGATTTTCTTGTTCTTGGTTCCCCACAAGATAGTTTTTGTCCCATTATATTTGGTAGACGCTTCTTGAATATTGTTAATGCTACCATAGATTGCACAAGGGATGTTGTTACTGTCGGCTTGGATGATATGACTCATGAATTTAATTTCTCTAAATTTAGTAAACAACACCGTGAAGAAGAATTTCCTAGTAAGGATGAAATTATTGGTCTTGCTTCTATTGTTGTACCTCGTAGTGATCCTTTAGAACAATATTTGCTAGACCATGAGAATGACATGTTTATGAATGAAAGAAATAGATGAAGTATTCTTTAAATAGGAACCTATTCTGAAACACAATTTGCATGTTGAAATCCTAGGGGATCCCCCTCCACCTAAGGGTGATCCCGTGTTTGAGCTTAAAGCGTTGCCTGATAATCTTAAATATGCTTATCTTGATGAAAAGAAGATATATCCTGTTATTATTAATGCTAACCTTTCAGAGCATGAAGAAGAAAGATTATTGAAAACTCTGAAGAAGCACCGTGCTGCTATTGGATATACTCTTGATGATCTTAAGGGCATTAGTCCCACTCTATGTCAACATAAAATAAATTTGGAAGCAGATGCCAAACCAGTTCGTGATCCTAAACGACGTCTGAATCCTAAAATGAAAGAAGTGGTAAGAAAAGAAATACTAAACCTTCTAGAGGCAGGTATAATTTATCCCGTTGCTGATAGTCAGTGGGTAAGTCATGTTCATTGTGTCCCTAAGAAGGGAGGTATTACTGTTGTTCCTAATGATAAAGATGAATTGATTCCACAAAGAATTATTACAGGTTATAGGATGGTAATTGATTTCCGCAAATTAAATAAGGCTACTAATAAAGATCATTACCCCTTATCTTTTATTGATCAAATGCTAGAAAGATTATGCAAGCATACACATTACTGCTTTCTAGATGGTTATTATGGTTTCTCTCAAATACCTGTGTCGGCTAAAGATCAATCAAAGACTACTTTTACATGCCCTTTTGGTACTTTAGCTTATCGACGTATGCCTTTTGGTTTATGTAATGCACCTGCTACCTTTCAAAGATGCATGACGGCTATATTCTCTGACTTCTGTGAAAAGATTTGTGAGGTTTTCATGGACGAATTTTCCGTCTATGGGTATTCTTTTCATGATTGCTTGAGCAATCTTTATCGAGTTTTGCAGAGATGTGAAGAAACTAATCTTGTCTTGAATTGGGAAAAGTGCCACTTTATGGTTAATGAAGGTATTGTCTTGGGGCATAAAGTTTCTGAAAGAGGTATTGAAGTTGATAAAGCCAAGGTTGATGCTATTGAAAAGATGCCATGTCCCAAGGACATCAAAGGTATAAGAAGTTTCCTTGGTCACGCCGGATTTTATAGGAGGTTCATTAAGGACTTCTCAAAAATTTCTCGGCCTCTGACTAATTTATTACAAAAAGATATACCATTTGTCTTTGATGATGATTGTGTAGAAGCATTTGAAATACTTAAGAAAGCATTAGTCTCTGCACCTATTGTTCAGCCACCGGATTGGAATTTACCCTTTGAAATTATGTGTGATGCTTGCGATCATGCTGCAGGTGCTGTTCTAGGGCAAAGAGTTGATAAGAAATTAAATGTTATCCATTATGCTAGTAAGACTCTAGACAATGCTCAAAGAAATTATGCTACTACTGAAAAAGAACTGTTAGCAGTTGTATTTGCTTGTGATAAGTTCAGACCTGATATTGTTGATTCTAAAGTAACTATCCACACTAATCATGCTGCTATTAAATATCTTATGGAGAAGAAAGATGCTAAACCTAGACTTATTAGATGGGTTCTCTTGCTACAAGAATTTGATTTGCATATTGTTGATAGAAGAGGAGCTAAGAGCCCCGTTGCAGACAACTTATCTAGGTTAGAGAATGTTCTTGATGACCCACTACCTATTTATGATAGCTTTCCTGATGAACAATTAAATGTCATAAGTACTTCTCGTAGTACTCCTTGGTATGCTGATTATGCTAATTACATTGTTGCTAAATTCATACCACCTAGCTTCACATACCAACAAAAGAAAAAGTTCTTCTATGATTTGAGACATTACTTTTGGGATGACCCACATCTTTATAAAGAAGGAGTAGATGGTGTTATTAGACGTTGTGTACCTGAGCACGAACAGGAATAGATCCTACGCAAGTGCCACTCCGAAACTTATGGAGGACACCACGCGGGAGATAGAACTGCACATAAGGTATTGCAATCCGGTTTTTATTGGCCTACTCTCTTCAAGGATGCCCGTAAGTTTGTCCTATCTTGTGATGAATGTCAAAGAATTGGTAATATTAGTAGACGTCAAGAAATTCCTATGAATTATTCACTTGTTATTGAACCATTTGATGTTTGGGGCTTTGATTATATGGGACCTTTTCCTGCCTCTAATGGATATACACATATTATAGTTGCTGTTGATTACGTTACTAAGTGGGTAGAAGCTATTCCAACTAGTAGTGCTGATCATAACACTTATATTAAAATGCTTAAAGAAGTTATTTTTCCGAGGTTTGGAGTCCCTTGATATTTAATGACTGATGGTGGTTCACATTTTATTCATTGTGCTTTCCATAAAATGCTTGCTAAATATGACGTCAATCATAGAATTGCATCTCCGTATCACCGACAGTCTAGTGGTCAAGTAGAATTGAATAATAGAGAACTCAAATTAATTCTGCAAAAGACTGTCAATAGGTCTAGAAAGAATTGGTCCAAGAAACTTGATGATGCATTATAGGCCTATAGAACTGTATATAAAAATCCTATGGGTATGTCTCCGTATAAAATGGTATATGGAAAAGCATGTAACTTACCTCTCGAACTAGAACATAAGGCATATTGGGCTATTAAAGAGCTCCATTATGATTTCAAACTTGCCGGTGAAAAGAGGTTATTTGATTTTTGCTCACTTGATGAATGGAGAACCCAAGCTTATGAAAATGCCAAGTTGTTTAAAGAAAAGGTTGAAAGATGGCATGACAAAAGGATACAAAAGCGTGAGTTTAATGTAGGTGATTATGTATTGCTATACAACTCTCATTTAACATTTTTTGTAGGGAAACTTCTCTCTAAATGGGAACGCCCCTATGTTCTCGAGGAGGTCTATCGTTCCGGTGCCATAAAAATCAACAACTTCGAAGGCACAAATCTGGAGGTGGTAAACGGTCAGAGAATTAAACATTATATCTCAGGTAATCCCGTAAATGTAGAAACCAATATTATTGAAACCGTAACCCCGGAGGAATACATAAGGGACACTTTCCAGAACATTTCAGACTCCGAAAAGGAATAGGTATGTGGTACGGTAAGTAAACAGATTCCAAAATAGTTTTTAAGGCAATATTTCACCTTTTTGGAATATTTAGAAAAATAGAAAATTAAGTAGCAGTCCGGGAAGGACACGAGGGCCCCACGAGGCTGGAGGGCGCGCCCTACCCCCTAGGCGCGCCCCACTACCTCGTGAGCACCTTGTGTGCCTTCCAGACTCCGTTTTCTTGCATGATACGTATTTTGGTCGGTAAAAATTCATTATACATTCTCCCGAAGGTTTGGACTCCCGTATCACGCAAATATTCTTTGTTCTTGTTTCGAGCTGTTTTTCTGGCAGATCTAGATTATCATGACGTCCCCAAGTGCTTCCAAGGAGAAGTTCTTCAAGAAGGTCATCAACCCTTACCTCGCGGAGGTGCTGCGACACCCTCAAACCATCGAGATGTGTGATGGGTTGCTGCACATCCGCGATGCTGAGGGACCAATGGGAACCGGAAGCATGGAGACGAGGCTCGAAGCAATGGAGCAACAAGTTTTCAAGTGCCAGGGGATGGTGGAGCGTGGAATCAACGCTAGCCACACGATGCTCGCGGAGTTCACTAGCAACTACAAGCCGGATGCCAAGAACACCGAGGAGGCCATCTTCAAGCTACATGAGAAGATTGAGCACCTCCAAGCCCAAATCTATGACCTGCAAAACCAAAACTTTGAGTATGAATATAGATTCAAAAGAATGAGTTTGGCTGCAGATTCGAGGATTCCGGAGACTTGATCATCCTTCTATGATGGTGAACCTATGCCTTGGAAGATGGATGACAAGCCCGCATCATCAACAACACCTCCACCTTCTTCACCAACCAAGGAGATATAATCACATGGGTATGGGCACTCCCCTTGGCAAACGCCAAGCTTGGGGGAGGTGTCCTGGTATCGTATCACAATCACAACTCTTATCTTTACCGTTTTCCTTTGTTCGATCCTATTAGTAGTATTTTGATCTAGTAGAATAAAGTTTATGGCATGATCTAGTTTTGAGTTTTGCCTTATGATCTCTCTATGTAATCGAGTCCGTGAGCTATATAATAAAGATTAGTGTTGAGTCAAGGGCTTGATTTTCTTGCTATGATATTGGGTGAATAAAAGAATAGAGAAAAAGAATAAGAAGAAACAAAAGTTCATATTTATCTTACTGATAGTAATGACTTCACATAGAAAGAGTGTGACGATTAAAATTTGTTGGGAGTTGGCAGACATAGCTTTGGTCATCGTTGCAATTAATAAGAAGTAATAAGGAAAGAGAGTTTTCACATATAAATATACTATTATTAACATCTTTTATGATTGGGAGCACTCATCAAAATATGACATGCTAAAGAGTCGATGTTGGACAAGGAAGCAACGTAATGGGTTATGTTTTCTTATATCTGAGATAAAGTATGTTGTCATGGATCATCCAACATGTTGATCTTGCCTTTCCTCCTCTTGCTAGCCAAATTCTCAGCACCAAGTAGAGATACTACTTGTGCTTCGAAATACCCTTAAACCAGTTTTTCCATGAGAGTCCACCATATCTGCCTATGGATTGAATAAGATCCTTCAAGTAAGTTGTCATCGGTGCAAAGCAATAAAAATTGCTCTAAATATGTATGATTAGTGTGGGAGAAATAAGCTTGATACTATCTTGTGATGTGGAAGTAATAAAAGTGACAGACTGCATAATAAAGGTTCATATCACAAGGGGCAATATAAAGTGACGCTCTTTCGCATTAAGATTTTGTTCATCCAACCATAAAAGCGCATGGCAACCTCTGCTTCCCTCTGCGAAGGGCCTATCTTTTATTATTATCTTCTACCTTATACAAGAGTCATGGTGATCTTCACCTTTCCTTTTTACATTTTATCCTTTGGCAAGCACAGTGTGTTGGAAAGATCCTGATAGATATATCTAATTGGATGTAGGGGGGCATGAGTTACTATTGTTGACATTACCCTCGAGGTAAAAGGTTGTGGGGCGAAACTATAAGTCCCTATATTTCTCTGCTTCCGATTAAAACTCTGTAACCACAAGTATTGCGTGAGTGTTAGCAATTACGAAGGACTAGATGATGGTTGAGTATGTGGACTTGCTTTTTACCTCTGACATAGACTCTTTCTGGTGTTATGATAAATTGCAATTGCTTTAATGACTGAGGTTATAGTTTGTTGGTTCTCAATAAGGTTTCTGATTCATACTTTTGCATTGTGAATAGATCATCAAGTGAACATAAGTAATCATATGACAATATCTATATATGTTGCTGTTATGAGAATAATCATGATGCCTTCATGTCCGTATTTTATTTTTATCGACGCCTCTACCTCTAAACATGGGGACATATTTATTGTTATCGTCTTTCGCTTGAGGACAAGCAAGGTCTAAGCTTGGGGGAGTTGATACGTCCATTTTGCATCATGCTTTTATATCGATATTTATTGCATTATGGGCTGTTATTTCACATTATGTCACAATACTTATGGCTATTCTCTCTTATTTTATAAGGTTCACATAAGGAGGGAGAATGCCGGCAGCTGGAACTCTAGGCTGGAAAAGGAGCAAATATTAGAGACCTATTCTGCACAACTCCAAAAGTCCTGAAACTCCTTGGAATACCTTATAATAAATAATGAAAAATCCTCGCCAAAGATGAAGACCAGGGGGCCCACACCCTGTCCACGAGGGTGGGGGCGCCCGCCCCTAGGGCACGCCCCCTACCTCGTGGGCCCCTTGGTGGCTCTCAATGACCATCTTCTGCTATATGAAGTCTTTCATCGAGAAAAAAAATAAGAAGCAACCTTTCGGGACGAAACTCCGCCGCCACGAGGCGGAACCTTGGCGGAACCAATCTAGGGCTCCGGAAGAGCTGTTCTGTCGGGGAAACTTCCCTCCCGGAGGGGGAAATCATCGCCATCGTCATCACCAACGCTCCTCTCATCGGGAGAGGGCAATCTCCATCAACAACTTCATCAACACCATCTCATCTCAAAACCCTAGTTCATCTCTTGTATCCAATTCTTGTCTCCAAGTCCGGGATTGGTGCTAGTAGGTTGCTAGTAGTGTTAATTACTCCTTGTAGTTGATGCTAGTTGGTTTAATTGGTGGAAGATCATATGTTCAGATCCTATATACATATTAATGCCCCTCTGATTATGAACATGTTTATGCTTTGTGAGTAGTAACGTTTGTTCCTGAGGACAAGGGAGAAGTCTTGCTATTAGTAGTCATGTGAATTTGGTATTCGTTCGATATTTTGATGAGAAGTATGTTGTCTAGCCTCTGGTGGTGTTATGTGAACGTTGACTACATAACACTTCACCATTATTTGGGCCTAGAGGAAGGCATTGGGAAGTAATAAGTAGATGATGGGTTGCTAGAGTGATAGAAGCTTAAACGCTTGGTTATGCGTTGCTTCGTTAGGGGCTGATTTGGATCCATATGTTTCATGCTATGGTTAGGTTTACCTTAATACTTTTGTTGCAGTTGCGGATGCTTGCAATAGAGGTTAATCATAAGTGGGATGTTTGTTCAAGTAAGAACAGCACCCAAGCACCGTTCCACCCACATATCAAATTATCAAAGTACCGAACGCGAATCATATGAACGTGATGAAAACTAGCTTGACGATATTCCCATGTGTCCTCGGGAGCTCTTTTCCTTATATAAGAGTTTGTCCAGGCTTGTCCTTTGCTACAAAAAGAATTGGGTCACCTTGCTGCACTTTATTTACTTTTGTTACTTGTTGCTCGTTACAAATTGTCTTATCACAGAACTATCTGTTACCACTTATTTCAGTACTTGCAGAGAATACCTTGCTGAAAATTGCTTATCATTTCCTACTGCTCCTCGTTGTGTCCGACACTCTTACTTATCGGAAGGACTACGATAGATCCCCTATACTTGTGTGTCATCAGCAAGCACCTGCGATGGTGGAATACGGGAGATGAACTCATCATGTAGACTTGGGACTTCAACTTCATTAGCAGCAGCAGTGGAAAATCTAGAGACTCTCTGTTTGCGTCTGTGCGGTGGACCACCAACATCCCCTAACTTACTCTTTTCCTTCCTATTTTTTGATATTGCCTTATGAAGTCAAAACCACAAGAAGGTGAATAAAATTAGCTCTGCAACTGGTTGATGCATGATACAAACGAACACTACTTTGATGTAAGGCATGCGCAGGATAGGAGGATGGAATACATACAAAAAAAATACATTGTTTCATATTCACACGTACGATAGGAGGATGGAATATTTATGAAAAAATAGTAAACGGAAGGCATTTCAACAAAATTAGAAGAAATGAAAGCTAGGCACCATATGAACATGCAACAAATACCACTCTAACACATAAAAAGTGTCTCATCGTAAGTGCCATTTGAAGAAATTAGAAGCAGTACAAGCTACAAGACAATGCAAGATGCAACCTACAACACAGTCCCAAGTTAAATGTGTCTTATGGGTAAGTGATCGTTGTGGGTATAAGTTGTAAGCTACACAGATGCAATTTAACATAATCAGAAGCAATAAAAACTAGACATCATACGGAAAACGCAACCACATATAACAGTTCCAAGTTAGAGCAAGCACTTGTGATGGTGGAGTAGGGGAGATGTGCTCATCGTGTACACGTATGTTCTAGAAACAGGAACATGTGTCATATTGACGTGCATTATGTGTAAAGTAAGCAGATGCAATTCAACAAAGTCAGAAGCAATACAAGCTAGACATCATACGCAACATGCAACCACATATAATAGTGCCAAGTTGGAGCAAGCACCTGTGATGGTGGAGTAGGGGACATGTGCTCATCATCTACACATCTACATTGACTGTCCAGCCTTGTGTTTTCTTGCGAATCTTGTTGGGAGGATGGCGGAGTAGAATCTGTAGAGACCCCCTGTTTGAGTTTCTCTAAAGGACCACCATCATCCACTGCCGGACTAATTTCCTTCAGCTATAATGATTTCGCATTGTGAAGTCAAACCGATAAGAAAAAGGAATAAAATTAGAAGCACTAGAAGCTAGACACCATATGAAAGATGCAACCAATATCACTCTGCCAAGTTCAAACTATATGGCGTTTCAACAAATTAGAAGCAGTACATGCTAGAAATCATATGCAAGACACAACCGATATCACAGTGGTGACATAAAGGTGCCTTATCATAAGTGACTGATGCGGGATATGCAAGAACAGTAGTCTGATGTAAGAACATCGTGTGATCAGATATAGTATATTCTAGAAATAGGAACATATGTCATATTCATTGGCATTATGTGTAAAGTCAGCATATGCAATTCAACAAAGTTAGAAGCAATACAAGCTAGACATCATACGCAACATGCAACCACATATAATAGTGCCAATTAGAGCAAGCACATGTCATGGTGGAGTAGGGGAGATGTGCTCATCATCTACACAACTACGTTGACTGTCTAGCCTTGCGTTGTCTTGCAAATCTTGTTGGGAGGATAGTGGAGTAGAATATGTAGAGAACCTCCGTTTCAGTTGCTCGAAGGACCACCATCATCCATTGTGTTGCCAATTTCCTTCAGCTTTATTGATTTTGCATTGTGAGGTCAAACCGACAAGAAAAAGGAATATAATTCACAGAACTCATTCATGCATGATACTGACAAACACTACTCTGATGAAAGGCAAAGTCATGATACGAGGATGGAATACGTACGAAAAATGGACAACTTGACATATTCACACCTATGATGTGGTAACTAAGCATAAGGCACTTCAACAAATTAGGAGCACTGCAAACTAGACACCATATGAAAGGTGCAATCAATATCACTCTGCCAAGTTAAAATTGTCTTGTCATAGGTGGCGTTCATCAAACTAGAAGCAATACATGCTACAAAACATATTCAAGATGCAAACAAATATCACACTGCCAACTTAAAGGTATCCCATCATAAGTGACTAATGCAGGAAACACAAGAAGAGTAGTTTCATGTAAGAACATGGTGTGATAGACAGATATACTATGTACCAAAAATAGGAAAGCATGTCATATTTACACGTAAAGCTAAGATGATGCAGTTTACACTAATTAGGAGCAATACAAGCTAGACACCATATGCAACATGCACCCAGATATCACACTGCCAAGTTAGAGCAAGCACCTTGGATGGTGGAGTAGGAGAGTGAAGACTTGGACCTTGTAATGCACTATCAGTACAAGGAGAATTGGTACATATGCTTCGTTTACGTTGCTACAGAGGACCACCATCATCGCCTTCCTTACTCTTTTCCTTCCTCTTTCTTGATTTTGCCTTGTCAAGTCAAACCCACAAGAAAAAGGAATAAAATTTGCTCTTCAGAACACATTGATGCATGATACTGGCGAACACTACTTTCATGTAAGGCAGCCGCATGATAGGAGGATGTAATATGCATGAAAAACATGACGGCGTGACATATTGACATGTATGATGTATAAAGTGTAAACTAAGCACAAGGTGCTTGAACTTGTTAGAATCAATGCAAGCTAGAAACCATATGAAAGATGAAACCAATATCACTCTGCCAAAATAAAAGGGTGCCCTAACAAATGTATTTGACCAAATTAGAAGCAATACATGGCAACATGCTAGAAATAATATGCAATATGCAACGAATAAAGGTGACCCATAGTAAGTGATTGATGTAGGATACAGAAGAGAGGTAGTTTCATGTAAGAACAAGGTTAACACGTAGATGTAGCGTGTACCAAAAATAGGAAGGCATGTCATATTCACATGTATGATGTGTAAACTAAGAAGATGCAATTTACCCTAATTAGAAGCATTACATGCTAGACAGCGTATGCAACATTCAACCACATATCACACTGCGAAGTTAGAGCAAGCACCTGTGATGGTGGTGTGGGGGAATTGCGGTCATCAACTAGAGAGCTACATTGACTATCTGCATTTAGCCTTGCTGTTTCTTGAGAATCATGTGGGTAGGATGACACTGCACTCTTTAAACGAGTATGGCATCTCACAGTAACCCACTGGGTGACTGTCCCATCATAAGTGATTGACGATGGATACAAAAGAGCATTAGTTTGATGTATGAACATGGTTAATAGACATATGTAGTATGTATCAAAAATAGGAAGGCATGTCATTATCAAAAAAGTAAGCAAATGCAATTTAACCAAATTGGAAGCAATACAAGCTAGACACCATATGCAACATGCAACCACATTTGACAGCGTGAAGTTAAAGCAAGCACCTGGGATGATTGTGTGTGGCAATTGAGATCATTAGCTATAGAGCTACGTTTACTGTCTCCAACTACTGACACTGCACCCTTTAGAGCGCTCAAACGCTTAGTGCTTATCTTCGAATTACACTATAGCGACTTTTGTCTTTTCTTTTCTGCATTCATCAACACTACATTAGAGTCTGAAATACCCATGCATAAATAAACAATAGTGTGAGTATGGGTGAAGTGTGTGCACAATTAGTACAGTGTAAAGGTAGCAGATAGTAGGTCAGTGAGAAATAAATGACGGGAGACATATGATAGCTCTACAACATGCATGTCACACTAAATTACTACAAGATTCTATGAAAATAACAGTCGACTGAAAACAAATAGGTCATTCCATTTTTCTGCACCGTCCGATGTACAAAGAATGGGCAGATCGCCTTCATCTACCTCCATCCAGTCAGTGTTGACGACCTTCCTCGAAACGCCAGCGACCACCGGCCCAGTCCCCTGCCTACGCCCTCCCCTCGACCTCACCACACCGCCGTGCTTGGCACCGCCCCCGGCCATCCATTCAAGCCCCGCCGACCTCCAGATCAGGCACAAGCAGCTCTTGTGCCCCACACCCCTATGATAGAGACCGATGCGCCGCTTCCCCGGCGAATAGGCGGACTAGGTGTTCCCTGCGCCTAAGCGGGTGATGCTTCTTTTAATTGTGGTTCTACTGACCCTGAATTGAAATCCAGGCGGGCTACTGACCTCTAGCAAAGGTGAAATAGTAAAGGGAGGAAACCTTGTGCATTTAGTACCATGAAGAAGATGCAGTAAGAAGCGCTCAACTAGTTTCTTTCATGGGATGAATACGGTGTGAGCAGAGACGTAATGTTTGCACGAATAAGGGAAGAGGAGTACCTCTTTCTGCAGGTCGTGTTGTGTCCTCCTTCTGTTTTTCAAACGATATTCTTGTGGTTTGCTGGAAACGAGAAGTTGTGGAGGATGATGGAGCCTTGGACGAACCCATGACCAAGTTGTTGAGTGTGGTGCAGTGGCCGTCTGTCGGCGAACGGGAACCAGATCCAAGGCGGTGAACGACGGCGTATCGGGAACAACTCTGATGAGGTGGACGGTTCCGACAGTGGAGCGGCAGTAGTGAGGCGCAGGACGACGTGGTCAGAGTGGTTCTGGTACGGCGCACGTCGGCGTCGGTGTCGTGGAGGCAGCTCTACCTCGGCTTCAGATGCTAAGTCCTTGAGGGCATTGCGGTTGCGGTTGTGTTGGACAACGACATCGGGGTCCCGGCTCCGGCCTGATGGAGGAGGGCGGCGGTGGATTGGGCGCTATGTGCTGGAGGACAAAGGAGCTAGGGTTTCGCGGCCGGTGGAGATGGCGTTTTGGCGCCCATGGAGTATGAATGGGGAAATGGAGGGAGGCGGGGAACTAAGGGGGAACAATGTTTCAGTTTGCGATGCGCTTGTTTGAAATTTGGGGAAAGTTACAAACTTTGCCCCCATCTAAAATTTCAGACATATTGCGGGTTGGGGGTAGGACAGTAATCTCAGGTGTCCAAAATGTGGGCGGGATAGATTTCGGCCGAGTGCATGGGTGTTTAGGCGCCCATGGCATAGGAATGCTTCTCGGAGGTGGTTGAGACTAGCATCTTGGTGAAGTTACAAACCTACCCCGGTTTAGACCTTTGGACATCGGGCTGATAGGCTACACGGGCCAGAGTTAGGACAGTAATTTCCTACCACCAAACATTAGTCTCGCGAGGTTTCGGGTGACCACAGGCCTATTTGGCGCTTCGTTCAATATTTGGGAGCAGAAGCATTAACGTTTTCGGTTCTCTTGAATTGAACTTTCAAGATTTGCCAAACTTCACAAATCTTTACTCTTGAAAATCCTAAAGCTACGATTATTTTGGAATGGAGGGGGTACATTTGAATATACATTGTACACGAGTATATATTAAAAAAATATGCAACTTACCTCAGTTCATGCATGGTTCCAGATTTAATCTCCTTGGTTACAAAAAAAAAAAGTTAGACATGCGTATGAATATATATAGCATGTTCAAACGCACAACAAAGATTGATGCGCCCTTTTACATCTGATTTACAAATGCCATTATCTCGGTTTCAAATAGATGAATGCACTTCCTATGAATTCGACATGTATTCTATTTCATAGCTAGCAATTTGGAATGAATCCATGCAAGTGACAAATGTATAAAGTGCTTCACACTAACAACATGGAGTGCACTAATTAATGTTTATATATGAATTGCAAAAGCATTCGTTGCCTGTATTTCAAACCGCTCTCACTCTATGGATCGATAAGATGAAGTAAACACATGCACATGCTAGAATTCAATAAAGTATGGGTGTCTGATAGACCGATTTTCGTCCAGACACAATTTGCAAAATTCATGATCTCATTCAAAAATAATAATGCCATTTATATTTTAATTTAATGCGTAGAACCGCCTTTTACACATTGATGCATTATGCCTCGGCCCGTTCTCACAAATGCGCTATATATCTCTCTATCTACCGCATAAGTGCACACACTTTATATGCATCGGCATTTCTCTTTCACACATGCTCACAATTTCTCTCGGGGTGTCGAGGAGTCTCACGCACATGCTCTCTTTGTATCTCTCTCTCTCTCTCTTTCTAACTACTATGTACCACTCTTTTCACTAATCTCAGTTGGAAAACACTATTTCTCTCACATGCATATACACACACGCACGGTCTCTACTAGCCCTCTATACACACATATATGTGCCTACGTGTCTCCCCCACGCACATTATCTTTAGGCCTCTCTCACACACATTCCCCCCCCCCAGACACACCTCTCTCTTAGACTACCCACAGTGAGCGTAACATTGGTAGTAACTTCACACATTTCTAGGTTAAATAGATGATGTGGCATGTAATAAATGAAGAAAGAGATGAAAGTGGTAACATAGCTAGTAACATCACACATATTAAAGCAAGATGTGTCTATAACCTAATAAATGAAGTGTTCTATGTTACCACACATATGTTACTTCCCACTATAGAGGTAGTAACATAGACTAGTAACATGGCCATGTTACTAGTCTATATTACTACCCATTGTGGCTAGTCATAGTACTTGCCAGATATGATTCCATCATATCATTCGGTAGGATATCCCTGACTGTTAGGCTGGATGGTAATACGAGGCAAAGTTTTACCCTAGTTCGGACCCTTGTAGTTGAGGAAATAGCCTACTCGTGGTACTGTATATTAGTGATAGCGGTGTGTACAAAGTACATGTGAATACCATGCATTGTGCGTGTGTGTATACTATCGACAAACTAGCCCCCAAGCTTCTATAACATACTGGGGGCCTAGGGTTACAAATCATATATAGTCGGCTTATCACCAGTGGGGATAGAGTCCTCCGCGACTCTGGTATCTAGCTTCGTGTTGTACACCGAGTCCTCCACATGGGTCTTCGTATAACGCGTCTCGGTCCAACCTATGTGGCGCATGATGGAACCGACCTATGAGTCCTCATGTTGACCCACGCAACTATAAATGATGTGCCCGCCACACCACACACGCAATCGTCCACTAAGAAAATAAGCATATACAATAGTACAATGTTATACATGAAAGTTATTTGCATGGTGCATCCAAAAATATTTGTTCTGCATTGTGAATGTTTATATATTCTCCTAAAATATTAGTCACGGGAAAGAGAAACGAAGGGCATATCTCTCCTTGTCTCCACCGGACACCCCCTCTTTTAACACCACTTTCACGTACGCACACATTCACGCGTGACGGTCACTATATTTCAAGTTAAAGCACTATACGGTCACTGGACTTCAGAATATGCTCACTACGGTCACCGTATATATTCTCGTGGCGATCATACGGTGTCTAGCTCACGATACATCTCTGTATTTTCTTGATCACACTGAAAGACTTTGCATTTAATGCGTGCTCCATATTTTGTTGACGACACTTACGGTCATTGTATTTGAAGCGAAAGCACGATATGGTCACTGGACTTCAGAATAAGCTCATCACGGTCACCACATACATTTTGTCGTGCTAACCAACATGTGGTTGGATGGTTAGGAGGACAGTGGTTTCTCGAGCCCACCTGGGTTGAAGTCCCAGTGCTCGCATTTATCCTGGGTTAATTTCAGTATTTTCCAGTGATGTGCGTTCAGTGGGAGGAGGCGTTCCACTCGACTACGAGGCACCTATGGTGACTTCATAAAATCTCAAGATCATATGCTGGCTCACTCTCTCGAAGGTGCTCGTAGGGGTAGGGTCTGTGTGTGTGCGCTTATAGCGGTGAGTGCTTGCACGTATATATGAACCCTTGTGTCTGTACCGTGTTAAGAAAATACATGTCATGATTATACGGTCACTGGCTCACCCGTACAACTCCGTATTTTGTTGATGACACAATCAATTGACCAGTCAAACGTTCCACGTGGCGCAACTAGTGTTGCACCATCGGGGCGCGTAACCGTGGGGCCCACCTGTCAGCTCGTAGATGAAAGAAAGAAATGGTAGTTTGAGTCTGTACTATGTTAATAAAATACATTTTCGGGTGATCATACGGTCACTGGCTCACCATATAGCTCCGTAATTTGTTGATGACACGATCAATTGACCAGTCAAATGGTCCACATTCAGCAGCGCACCTTACCATAGGGCCCACCCGTCAGCATGTATATGAAGGACAGAAATGGTAATAAATTAGTGGTCAGTGGGTACTCAAAGTCGTGAGACCTCTGGTTGTCAGTCATCGGTGGTGGGGGCGCGTTGATTGGGCGGTGGGGTGGGGATCGCCAGAGAAAAAGCTTGGCGCGGGGTGGCCTAGAGGGATGGCCGGTGCGGCGGCGCACCGGCGGTGGGGAGTGGTTTCTGGGCGGTCGGGGTGGCGCACGATGGCGGTTCGGCCGGTCGTGGCTGGTGGCTCAAGGGGGTGGAGTTTGATGATAAACTGCAGGCCCTTGATTTCGTATCCAACGGCTGGAAAATCTAATGACCAGAGATGAAAAAGTCAGTCGACTGATGTGTAGCCTCACCCCGCACGTATACATGCACGCATGCATGCAGGCGTGCAACACTGACACGTACACAATGAACACACGCACGCAGGCGTGCAACACTGACACGTACACATGCACTCACAAACACACGCACAAACGCACACATGCATGCAACACTGAAACGTATCCTTGCACGCACGCAACACTCGCACGCCTGCATGCACACAACACACGACGCAAGACACACACTCAACCTATACGTGCATGCACCCTTTGTTAAGGACATGGATTGTTACGGGTATTAACCAATCTTATCTGTGATAAGAAGAACATTGATGTTTGCAGCGGTCTTTATGAATCACAACGTATCGAACGAGCTATCAACATAGTAGGCTTATCTACATGAAAATGATGACGTCACACTCAATGAACAATCATCAGTTTATGAAATGCCCGCTCCTGACCGCCCTGGCCCACCAAAGGTTCCTCTGCTGTGCGCTTCCTGCGTTGGGTCACTGACATGCAGGCCATGTACCCAAAGAGCCCACACATTAGTGGAAGAACGGCGGGGTGTCCTACGTCAGAGTCGAGGGCGCCACTCGCTGCACGCCTGGCTGAACACCCCTCCTTGCCGCATTCAAACGCCTCCATGAATCATGCTTGTGTGGAAGCCGAGAAACCCACTCTGGACACACGTCCGGCATTAGAGCAACGCCGGCCGAGCTCCTCCCGTCCGCCGTCGACTTATTCTCCTATTTAAACGAGGCCAAACGCTGGCCTAGAATCGCACACCTCTACCACTCCCGTATCTCCTCCTTCACCATTTTGTCAACTCTTACAATAGCTTACGAAGAGTAGTTATTCCACACAAGACATTTGTCTAGGTTTGTATCTCTCACACACACCCACGTAGGTGGGGGACGTGCATGAAGAGAAGAGGTGCACGCACAGCGCACGTACTCCCGTCTCTTTCCCAACCACACCCGCGCGGGTACACGGTGGAGCTCATTTCTGTACGAAAAGGCAGCCCACGTGGTAATTTGACATGTGTACTGGTTGTCCACTTGGTGGAGGGAGGATCGTCTACCACGGGCGAACAAACAAATTGCGACTTGAGGCGTTATGTTAAAAAAGAGGCAAACCATGTGGGCCTACCTTAGAGGCAAGGCTCTATACACTGGAGTACTTTTGATGTGTCCCGTCAACTCGCAAAACAAGGAGAAGCTTGCTTAGTACGCCGTCTCCCCCGCTCACGGGTGCAGTGGCTTATAGGATGAGGTGAAGCCTGCTTACTAGTAGTAGTACTGTACTGTATGCCTTCCGCCTGCTCCATCGCCCATGCGCACGGTCGGTCGCAGGACGAGGAGAAAATTTTACTACTCCCTCTGTTTACTCCTCGTCCCTACTACCTTGGTATGAGAGATTATCATATTGTTTGGAATATATATGTCCTTTAGTACTCCCTCCATTTACTTAGACAAGGCCACTATAAAAAATACATTTTGCATCTATACAAGGCCACAAATAGTAATCGAGACAAAAGTTACTACTCCCTCCTTTCAAGTTTATGGCTCAATTTCAAAATCTCTCCAACCAAGGTAGACGGTGAGTGGTTGAATTAATTTCATACTCCGAGTTTGCACAAGTAATTAGTACACTTGTTTTTCTCAAAAAGTTATGTTTACCGAGGCATTAATTAGAACGAATGCATGAATGGCCACTAAATTTCCATGAACTTCTACATGCATTGGTAAGTTTTCTCTTGACACTGCTTGCATCGGGTGATCTAACGTACCTCAAAATCCAACATGTGATGGTACTACTACTAGTAGTAGAATTGAGACTTATAAAACGGAAAAACAAATGTTTTTAGATAAGCCCTATAAACCCTAGTAGGTACGTACTCCATAAAATCAGATTTTCCCAAAACTAAGTCGCTCTATCTTTATTTGCTTGTGTCCCTTCCTACCAACTTGCCTCGAACAGACTATGCCAAACTCCCCTGCCCGCCGCGCGGGAAAAGACCCGCCCTCGCCTTTCTTAGTCCGGGTTTGTATCGATTGATCGCGTGAAGCTGCAAAAACCCAAGCCGTGTCTTGTACTCCTCCGTCGATGCTCGCTTTCATGAATTCTGTACTTCCTGTCGCTGACATGTGGGACATATAGCAACCGGGTCGACGTGTCAAGCACCAAATAAAAGTGCAGAACAGCAGGGGGGACGCACCCCAGTCGTACCGCCCAAGTAGTAGTAGTAATGAGCAATGAGACGTCAAATCATAATGCCGCACCTTCCCAGATAGACGAAGCAACCATTATTTCACACTTTGGTTCGCCATCATCTCAAACCACGTAGTATTGCTTCTGCCTCAAGAGGGACACACGCATAGCCTTGGTACATCATGACATGTGGGACCGCATGACAGGCCATGCTCCCCCGCCGATCACTCGGTAAAATCACCTCATTTTTACTACTATACTTCCTCCGTATCGGTTTACATGGCATGCACGTCGTTATAGGTTGAGAATTTAACTGGCTATATATGTGATGAACAATATATGTTTAGAAACTACATCCACTTAATAATCCAATGATATACTTTTTGTGACATTGTAACTCATATTTAGTTAGTGAAATGGATGACCTAGAACTACGTGCACGTCCTATAAACCAAGACGCTTAAAAAACGAGATGGAGAGGGTAGTTCAGTACGTATCTTTTTAGATCAATATAGTTGGGATTCTCCAAGGAGAAAAACCAAGTGGTAGGCTGCACCTGTCGTGTTGGCATAGCAACTCAAGTAGGGTCAGTCCAGACACGAAATGGCGACACACTTAACAGGACCCCTTTGGCCGACATGTGGCTCATCCACCATCTTGTTCCACGTGCGATGCACCAAATTACAGTTCGGAGCAGCGGTTGGAATTGGAGCCACCCCGGTCGTAGCACCGTAGTAGTAGAAAATGAGCGATGAGGTGTCAAATCACAAAGCCCCACCTTTCCCGCATTAAGCTGGACGGACGAAGCAACCATCATTTCACTCTAGGGAGCAAGAGCATAAAGAAAAGAGAAAACCAGTGATGCTTGCGGCAGCTACCTAGGGCACCCTAGGGTAGGGGTCTCTACTACAGATCATATTTTGGAAAGCTTCTCCACTACAAATCGGCTTCTCCCTCATCCTCTTAAAGAAAACCGATGATGCGTGCGGTGGTAGGGTTTGTAGGAGTACTACTATGGCTCGCGGGGCCACGTCGTAGTAAACGGGAGAGGGATTGAGTTCGAGTCGATGCCTTAAATATGTGTGGGCCGCTTGGTTTTAGGGGAACGAGGCTGCATTTTTGGTTCGCGGACCAGTGGAGATATAGTACGTACAAACAGTGGACGTAGATTCGACCGAAAGGCAATGATGCATGGGCCCTGCATTTTGATATACCCGGGGCCGCGTGAAATTTGCTACTCTACTCAAAACTAGTAAGGTACACATGCATTGAAAGCATGAGATTTTGAAACCAAATTATGAATAAATACACACTATAGCATGTAAAGCTTTGAGTCATATATGCATGACGTAGATGTTCATTTAGTTCTTATAGTTCATCTCATTCAAAATCAATTAGTTTTATAAAATTGTTAAGATTCATGGGGTTGTGCATTGTAAAGCATAAAGTAAAAAACAAATAATAGCAATTCATTTAGAAAAAAATCAATTATCATATGGAAGATTCTAGAACAAAGGAGAAGTGCTTGTGTTTTGAGGTTTGTGCATTATGCTTAAGTTCAACCATGGAGTCTTCTAAATAGTACATGTGGCAGATTTGGTGGAATGTTGATGATATCCAATGGCCAGTAGTGCTCGGATTTGCCATCTTTGCACTACCGGATTAGCTTCATCCAGCGACCATCTTTCAAAGTTATTCACACATTATATAGTTCTTGTGCCATAGTTGCATGTCTTGGAAAAAAGCTACTAGTGGGTTGTACTACCTATTTATGAATAGAAGATGTATACATGGAAGTTGTACGGAAAGATATGACATGGAGTATCTCAATTCCTATGAGTAGGGATTGGAAAAGAGATTTCATTTGGTTCATATCATAGGAACTTTTCTATTGAATCTAGAGATGACATGTATCTCAATTCCTATGAGGAGCGATTAGAAAAGAGATGTAATTTGGTTCATATCATAGGAACTTTTCTATTGAATATACACTAATGTTTATTTTCCTTTGAAATTATGGGAGTGTAGGAATCCATTCATATGAACCAAGTGGCTCTAAAGCTATAGAAATGATATCATGTTTATTTCCTTTGAAATATGGAGTATATGAATCTATTCCAATGAACCAATTGGCTCTAAAGGAAAAATCATATAAAAATCATATCATATAGAGTTCCTATGATATTCCTCCACACCAAAGGATGGTTGAAATTGCTGTAGGTGATACGATGGTCTTTCTTTGTAGACTCCTCCCCCATCTTTATAGTTACCTCTCGAAGATGAATGAAATGATATATACAGGGTATTCTACATGTGCAATTTGGTACATGAAAACTCGGTAAAAGTTTGCGAGGTTCGAATTTTCAATAAACCTATATGCACTGCATTTTGGAACAGAGGGAGCATACAACAGTTGCTAACACTCACGTGGAAGATTTGTGTGTAGGAGGAGTGGCTGTTCTGTTAAATGATATGGCAAAACTAACACTGTCGGATGCCGATCTAACGGTTCTTACGGCGTTCGTCAGGACAAGGCTTGTGGTGAACGTTTGTCGGATAATGATTTACGGACACATGAATTGCATTGATACGTGGCCCCCCTCTCTCACGCACAGGCACCCTCACGAGTCCCGACTCTCCCGAGTCCTCTCACACCCACCGTCAGGTAGAAGTGACACGGATATGTGCTCTTCACACCCTACCCTCAAAACTTCTAAAAAATAAAAGACGTCGCACACATTTTATTTTAGCTCACACGTCACACACTTATACTATTACTCTTGTGGCAAACGTTCTTTGGGCATAGTATATTGTACTCTCACGAAGAGAAGCGGTGCACGCACGCACTATTTCTCTCACACCCACTCACGGGTACACATAGGAGCGCATTTTTTGAAGCTGGTACAACAAATTCACTCCACTATATATATAAGCAGGAGCCTTAGCGCTTGCTTTACTAGGGTTCCTCTCGTTCACTCTCATGCTCTCTAGATCTAAGCAAGACATAGGTGGCAACACTCTCTCTCAGCTCAAGGCTGGTCACAAATGCGGTCGGACAACCTCGACCGGAGCAGGGGTGTAGGTGCATCGTTCACGCTGTTGGCGGCGGCAAGGGAGGAGACCAACGGCTGCCCACGTGTCCCGATCGGCGGCCGTGCCGTTCTCTCCGAGAGAGCACCGGCTTGGGAGGCCCTCCGATCCTTTCTTCCTCCCTGTGGTATTGTGGTGAAGATGCGGCCTCCCGACGCCTTCTTTGCCACATGCCGATGACCCTCATATATTCCTTCGAAACCTGCCTTGCTCTACCGCCCCATCTCCCCACTTGGCTTCATGTGGATCTTTTTCTACTTTCGTCCGCTGTTCCAAAGCAACCTAGACTTTTACTATTATTAGATGTGAAGCTAGTTCATACAGTCGACTCTAAGAGTTGGTTCAAACAGGGAAGAAAGTGGGAAAGTTGTAGCATGAATTTAGGACTTGGTTCTAAGAGGAAACGGGGGAAAGTAGTAGATACTGGCTACCCAACTGGTCTCTTGGTTGATAAGATGAAGAAAGCATGGTGGATGGCGAAGGGTGGGAGGAAGTGGACCTATCTCTTGGTTGAAAAAGGAAAATGTCGCCGAGGAGATAAAAAATGGGACAAATGCAGACATGCTGCCTGAGTGTTTGCCGCTCTCGGCAACCACATCTTCCTCACCACTTTATGCCCCTCCTGTCCATACGCCCATATCGCTACCATTAATGTAAAATCACATGAAGCATTAAGCAATGCCACCTAATGTCACTATAAGTAATGGTCTAGTGCCATTGATAAATTGAAGCAATGCCACAACCATTTGATGAAGTGCTTCCGTCTTGCTTTATTTCCAATGAATTGTGTTTTAGCAGTTATACTTAAATATCACACTGCTAACATTTCTTCATCCCAGTGGAACTGCACAAATTTGATTGCACATTTACTGACCATGTGGTACTCTCATGACAGTAATACTAATGCTATTGTTCTGCATGTTAATCTAGTGGCAGTGTTGAAGTGATGTGATGCTACTTACTTAAGGATACTTTCATACTGTCAATCTAGTGCCAATTATAACACAATAGATGTTGATGTTAATCATACGCCACTGCAAAATATTTGTCACTATTTAAATAACAGTATTTCGTATTTGCGCAAACAGGGATGTCTGTCTCCATATCGTTTCGGGATGTCTGTCTCCGTATCGTTTCTATCCGCGCAATCAAAAGCACACACTTCACTTTTAGTATAACATGCAAAATGAGATGGCTATCCCTCGTTGCCATCGTCTAACCACCCGTCTTCCACGTATTCCTACATTGTTAGTTACTAGGTAGAATGACCAACGCAATATAAAAGAAGTTGATTCATACGTTTTACTTCCTGATTGCAATGTAGGGACAAGAGAAAACAACTGCATCCTAGTCCGGAATGCACTTTCTACCAGTTCATCCATGGACCGAGAACTAGCTGGCACGACTGCATGGTGGTTTTTTGGACAGGTGCGTGGACAAGAGACATTGTGGTCTACTTATTTCTGCAAATACGGTGCTTAAATTTAGTGGAATGCACAAGACTTTCAGCATTCCAGCTGAGAACATAATTATAATTGGTTATTCTGGAATGAAGGAACCTAACCCTGGATGGTGGCAACAAGAAAAACCAGAGTGAACTCCGGGAAATTTAAGCCTGCCGGGAGGCCCTTTGCTCAGAGAAGCCTTGCTTGTTTTTCCTGATTTGTAAACCTTCTCACAACTTTGTCTTTTGTTGTGAACTAATATATGTTTTTTATGTTCTATGAATCACTAAGATGTATAAAATTGCTTAACTTATGCTTTTCAAGTGTTTTATGAAGCCGAGTTTAATGTCAGTGTTCCACATGAATGCTGGACTAGCGTGTGAATGTTTGGAATTTACATTGTGGCCTCAGTTAACTGCATGAACCACTGTAACAAGATACATAGTTGCTTATATGTCATATGGCAGATTGTTGATTGTTAGTTGGTCGATATCCTAGTGTTGAAGCGAGCTGAGCCAATGTGTCGTGTTTTGCACAACTGCTTGCAAGTGGGGTAGCACCAACAATGTTTACAAGTACTTATGTATATACGTCGGTGCATAGTTCTCGAACGAGTACTCTATTTCATCAAAAAACACACTGCTTGTATGATAAACCGTGACAACTTATGTCTTACCATGCCATATTCATGAAAAAACTAGTGAGAATGCATCTGTTTCGGCAACAATTATGATGGTTCTCACATGATTCACTGGCACACAAAAGTAGCAGCAGTTCCCATAGACGGATTTAACAGAGTACTAGCCCTAGAGGGCTCGATAACAGGCAAGGTTCGGATAATTAGACACAATCCAAACTACTATTAAACACTAGCTTGGGCAACTATTTCATGCCTCGATCTAATTTGGGCTGGACACAAGACGGACCTTGCCATGAACATCATACGTCCGGCAGCAGCTCAATCCTGTGAACCTTCATGAAGACAACCTTGTGGCCTTTCCACTCATAAACTCGTTTGTGGAGGCATGCCACGTCATCTTCCTACGTAATCTTGACAAGAATAGTATGCCTCACAAACGAAGGAGTAGCTTTGAACATCTTGTGCTTCAGTACATCCTGGACAACACGCCTAACAACAGTGAGGCTGGAATACAACTCTTCATTGGTATAAGCGCAAATTGCTTCCACGATCCAACGGCCTAAAAACTCTGTTTTCCCAGTGTGTATATTCAGGTCATCCACCTCATAGCGAGTGACATGTACAACCACACAATCCTTGTCTGCATCAGGGCTCTAATTGAAACAGAAACAAATTCTGAATTACTTTCCAGTACAAGAAACACAAGTTATTTAAACCACTATGTATAGCATGGCATCGAAGCTCATAAAATTTTGCATTATTGATCACCACATACTTAGATGAAAAACCACAATCAAGATCAACAAAGAAGAAAATCACCTTGGGCAGCTTAGGCGGGGGGGGGGGGGGGGCACATCCTCGAAGGGGGAAAACTGCTCCTGCAGTGCCATGGGGGCTGTAACCTCAAACGGGGCGTTGACCATCTCAGTAGTGGCCGTGAGCGTATCTTGGGTCGGCTCGATGGCTGCCTCCATCTTCTTGCAGCTCTCTGTCTCGTGGGGATCAGCCTCCCTTGTCTGCTCCATTATTGGCAGATCTTTGCATGGTTCTCCTTGGTCCATCATGAAACTGACGAATACTAGGAGACCACTAAAAGGAAAACACAATCGCAATGACAATGAAACAAAAAAGAGAGTGAGGATCGGTTACTGCTTTGCAAAAGTTATTTTTTTCTCTGAAAAAAATATACCAATATCGCGGATCCGCTTACCTTCCCTTCATTGGGATAGAAGAACAGTGGCAGATGCGAGTGTTGCCTTTCTTGAAGACGGTGAGTGAGAAGGCGATTCAGCGAAGAGTGAAATGATGGTTGCTTCGTCTGTCAAACTTAGACTGCGGGCAGGTGGGGTTTTGTGATACGATGGCTCATTACTACCGCGCTACGATGATAACCCACAAGTATAGGGGATTGCAATAGTTTTCGAGGGAAGAGTATTCAACCCAAATTTATCGTATCGACACAACGGGAGCCAAAGAATATTCTCAAGTATTAGTAGCTGAGTTGTCAATTCAACCACACCTAGAAACTTAATATCTGCAGCAGAGTGTTTAGTAGCAAAGTAATATGATAGTAGTGGTAACGGTAGCAAACGGTAATGATAGCAAAAGTAATGTTTTTGGTATTTTGTAGTGATGATAGCAATAGCAACGGAAAAGTAAATAAGTGAAGAACAATATGGAAAGCTAATACGCAATGGATCGGTGATGGAGAATTATGCCGGATGCGGTTCATCATGTAACAATCATAACATAGGGTGACACAGAACTAGCTCCAATTCATCAATGTAATGTAGGCATGTATTCCGAATATAGTCATACGTGCTTATGGAGAAGAACTTGGATGACATCTTTTGTCCTACCCTCCCGTGGCAGCGGGGTCCTAATGGAAACTAAGGGATATTAAGGCCTCCTTTTAATAGAGTACCGGAACAAAGCATTATCACATAGTGAATACATGAACTCCTCAAACTATGGTCACCACCAGTAAGTATCCCGATTATTGTCACTTCGGGGTTAATGGATCATAACACATAATAGGTGACTATAGACTTGCAAGATAGGATCAAGAACTCTCATATATTGATGAAGACATAATAGGTTCAGATCTAAAATCATGGCACTTGGGCCCTAGTGACAAGCATTAAGCATAGCAAAGTCATAGCAACATCAATCTTAGAACATAGTGGATACTAGGGATCAAACCCTAACAAAACAAACTTGATTACATGATAGATCTCATCCAACCCATCACCCTCCAGCAAGCCTACGATTGAATTACTCACGCACGGCGGTGAGCATCATGAAATTGGTGATGGAGGATGGTTGATGATGACAATGGCGACGGATTCCCCTCTCCGGAGCCCCGAACAGACTCAAGATCAGCCCTCCCGAGAGATTTTAGGGCTTGGCGGCGGCTCAGTATCGTAAAACGCGATGAATCCTTCTCTTTGTTTTTTCTCTCCGAAAGCAAATTATAGAGTTGGAGTTGAGGTCGGAGGAGCTCGAGGGGGCCCACTGGTCTTCATCTTTTGCAAGGATTTTTTATTTCAGAATAGATGTTCCGCGAAGTTTCGGGTCATTCTGAGAACTTTTGTTTTTGCACATAAATAACACCATAGAAATTCTGCTGAAAACAACGCCAGTCCGGGTTGGTTCCATTCAAATCATGCAAGTTAGAGTCCAAAACAAGGGAAAAAGTGTTTGGAAAAGTAGATATGATGGAGACGTATCAACTCCCCCAAGCTTAAACCTTTGCTTGTCCTCAAGGAATTCAGTTGATAAACTGAAAGTGATAAAGAAAAACTTTAACAAACTCCGTTTTCTCTTGTTATTGTAAATATGTAAAGCCAGCATTCAAGTCTTCAGCAAAGATTATGACTAACCACATTCACAATAACGCTTAGGTCTCAAGTTTACTCGTATCAATGGCATAATCAACTAGCGAGCAATAATAATAAATCTCGGATGACAACACTTTCTCAAAACAATCATAATATGATATAACAAGATGGTATCTTGCTAGCCCTTTCTGAGACTGCAAAACATAAATGCAGAGCACCTTTAAAGATTAAGGACTGACTAGACATTGTAATTCATGGTAAAAGAGATCCAATCAAGTCATACTCAATGTAAACTAATAGTAATGAATGCAAACTGATTTGTAGAGGTGCCAGAGATCGGTTTTGAAATAGAGATGAATAATATTTTGAGTGTTATACTTTCATTGTCAACATAACAACCAAGAGATGGCAATATCTTCCATGCTACATACATTATAGGACGTTCCCAAACAGAATGGTAAAGTTTATACTCCCCCTCCACCAACAAGCATCAATCCATGGCTTGCTCAAAACAACGAGTGCCTCCAACTAACAAGAGTCCCAGGGGGAGTTTTTTTTGCAATTATTTTGATTTGATTTGCATAAAGTATGGGAATGGGCATCCCGGTGACCAGCCACTTTCTCGTGAGTGAGGAGCGGAGTCCACTCCTCTTGAGAATAACTCGCCTAACATGGAAGATACGAACAGCCCTAGTTGATACATGAGCTATTGGAGCATACAAAACAAGATATTTATTTCAAGGTTTACAGTTTGGCACATACAAATTTACTTGGAACGGCAGGTAGATACCGTATATAGGTAGGTATGGTGGACTCATATGGAATAACTTTGGGGTTTATGGGATTGGATGCACAAGCAGTATTCCCGCTTAGTACAGGTGAAGGCTAGCAAAAGACTGGGAAGCGACCAGCTAGAGAGCGACAACAGTCATGAACATGCATTAAAATTAATCAACACCGAATGCAAGCATGAGTAGGATATAATCCACCATGAACATAAATATCGTGAAGGCTATGTTGATTTTGTTTCAACTACATGCATGAACATGTGCCAAGTCAAGTCACTTAAATCATTCAGAGGAGGATACCACCCTATCATACCACATCACAACCATTTTAATTGTATGTTGGCACGCAAGGTAAACCATTATAAGCTCCTAGCTAATCAAGCATGGCACAAGAAACTATGATCTCTAGTTGTCATTGCAAACATGTTTATTCATAATAGGCTGAATCAGGAATGATGAACTAATCATATTTACAAAAACAAAAGAGGTCGAGTTCATACCAGCTTTTCTCATCTCAGTTAGTCCATCATATATCGTCATAATTGCCTTTCACTTGTACGACCGAACGATGTGGATAATAATAATAACTATAATAGTGCACGTGCATTTGACTAAGCTGGAATCTGCAAGCATTCAATAAACAGGAGAAGACAAGGCAATATGGGCTCTTTTGTCAAATCAACAACAATGCATATGAGAGCCACTTCAACAATTTAATCATGGTCTTCTTCTATCGACCCCCAAAGAAAAGAAAAGGAATAAAACTATTTACACGGGAAAGCTCCCAACAAGGGAAAGAAGAACAGGAAATATTTTTGGGTTTTCTTTTTGATTACTACTACAAGCATGGAAATTAAAGCTGGCTAAAAGCTACAACTAATTCTTTTGGTTTTTATTAAAGTTTATAAAACACACAAGAAGAAAGCATATAAAGGAAAATAAACTAGCATGGATGATACAATGAAAAAGTATGAGCACCGACATCTAGCAACGAGTGTGTGAACATAAATGTAATGTCGGTGGGAAATACGTACTCCCCCAAGCTTAGGCTTTTGGCCTAAGTTGGTCTATGGACATGGCTACCCTGGCGGATATCCATAATAATAGTTGGGGTCGTACTGCGATGAAGAAGACTCCGATTGCCACTGGTTGGCAATCATCTCCAGATCCCACTGATAATTGGACTATCGTGGAGGATCAACCGGTGGTTCCCACTCTGAGTCTGTGGCTGATGCAGGGTTCCGGTAGGCGTAAATATCCTCCGGCAAGACAAGGTACTGGCTTGCAGATAAATCAAACAAGGAAGGAGCAGGTAGTGTAATAGTCTCCGGATGACGTTTATCAAAGAACAATTTGTATTTAAGCTCCCCTTCCCTATTCTTTATAATGAAATCATGTGCTACCATACTCTTATAATCTATATAAATAGAAGGCAACAATTTTTCTTCTTTTTCATAGTGCCTAATAGGTATGTTATAATATGCAGCCAGGCGTGAAGCATAGATACCACCAAAAATGGGACCCTTTGTATGGTTCAGACTTAACCATTTAGCAATAATACTGCCCATACTCACAGAGTTATCACAGAATAAACCGTGGAACAAAATGATAATATCAAGAACACTAAGGTTTCCACAGTTTCCGCGACCAGTTAAGCAACGACTAGTAAATATTGCAAAGTAGCGTAAAACAGGAAAATGTATGCTAGTGATTCATGCATCAGAAACCTTCCTCGTTTCCCCTACAGTGATAGTATCAATAAACCCATCCACATCGTCACGATATGGTTCCTCTATTTTGCCCTCTAAAGGGATCAAACAAACTCGACAAAAATCATGAAGTGACACCTTCTTAACCACATCATATAAATGAAACTCTACTGAAGGAGGTGATTCCCTAGGATAATAGTAGAAGTTTTGCACAAAAGTATTGGTTAGTAAAAGATACTGTTCACGTTGGTCATGGAGGAAGTCGGTGAGGCCTGCATTCTTAGCCAATTCATAAAAATCATCATAAATCCCAGTTGCTCTGAAGAATTCATCGGAGAGCCATTCACATGGCCTAACCTCCACGGCACGAGGCAAATTATATTTGGGCTTCATTGCTTCTTCATTTTTCTTTTCCTTCCAGCTACGGCTCGATGATCTCCTCAAAAATCTCTTAATTATTGTCTGAAAAATTCTAAATTTTTTTAGTATCTTCAAAATAAAAGTCAGCCAAACTCAATAATAATGATAGCAACTACTCCTACAAGTGCCTAGAGCCTATATCATGCATCAAAACTACTTGGAACCATATAAATTTGACATGCAAGCTCAAGAACATGGTCACCTAGGCAGCACAAATTTGCAATGAATAAAGCACTAGAACAAAAACTAATTGGCCCAATGGAGGAGTCACATACCAAGGAACAATCTCCCCAAGCAGTTTTGTGATAGGTGCTTTGAGCAAGGAGATCGAAAATGGTAGCAAAATGAGCTTGGACTCGGGTTTGAGCTGGATATTCATGTTTGTGGGAGGAAGAAAGAGTGTGTGTGGGTGCATGAATAAGTGGAGGAGGGCCACCGTGGGCCCATGAGGCAGGGGCACGCCCAGGGGGGTAGGGCGCGCCCTCCACCCTCATGGCCAGGTGGATGCCCCCCTATTGTGTTATCGGTGCCAAATATTCTCAAATATTCGAGAAAAAAATCATATTTAAATTTCAGGGCATTTGGAGAACTTTTATTTTTGGGATATTTTTATATTGCACGGATAATTCAGGTAACAGACGGAAACTACTTATTTTTATTTTATTTAATATAAATAACAAAAAGTAAAAGTAGGGTACAGAAGGTTGTGCCTTCTAGTTTCATCCATCTCATGCTCATCAAAAGGAATCCACTAACAAGGTTGATCAGGTCTTGTTAACGAACTCATTCCGAATAATATGGAACCAAAGAAATTTCGAATAACACTATGTTACCTGAACGGGGATACGCACATCCCCAATAATAAGAATATCATATTTCTTCTTGACAGTAGGAAGAGGAAATTCAAAACCTCCAAATATAATCGGTGGAATTTTTCCAATAGAGTTGATACTATGAGCTTGAGGTTGTTTCCTCGAAAAGTGTACCGTATGCTCATTACCATTAACATGAAAAGTGACATTGCCTTTAGTGCAATCAATAACAGCCCCTGCAGTGTTCAAAAAAGGTCTTCCAAGAATAATAGACATACTATCGTCCTCGGGGATATCAAGAATAACAAAGTCTGTTAAAATAGTAATGTTTGCAACCACCACAGGCACATCCTCACAAATACTGACGGGTATAGCAGTTGATTTATCAGCCATTTGCAAAGATATTTCAGTAGGTGTCAACTTATTCAAATCAAGTCTACGATATAAAGAGAGAGGCATAACACTAACACCGGCTCCAAGATCACATAAAGCAGTTTTAACATAGTTTCTTTTAATGGAGCATGGTATAGTGGGTACTCCTGGATCTCCAAGTTTCTTTAGTATTCCACCCTTAAAAGTATAATTAGCAAGCATGGTGGAAATTTCAGCTTCCAGTATCTTTCTTTTATTAGTAACAATTTCTTTCATGTACTTAGCATAAGGATTCATTTTGAGCATATCAGTTAACCGCATACGCAAAAAGATAGGTCTAATCATTTCAGCAAAGCGCTCAAAATCCTCATCATCCTTTTTCTTGGATGGTTTGGGAGGAAAAGGCATGGGTTTCTGAACCCATGGTTCTCTTTCTTTACCATGTTTCCTAGCAACAAAGTCTTTCTTATCATAACGTTGATTCTTTGATTGTGGGTTATCAAGATCAATAGCAGGTTCAATTTCTATATCATTATCATTGCTAGGTTGAGCATCATCCTGAACATTATCATTAACATTATCACTAGTTTCAGGTTCATTGCCAGATTGTGTTTCAGCATCAGAAATAGAAATATCATTTGGATTCTTAGGCGGTTGAGCAATATATAGGTTCACTAGAAGCCTGCAAAGTCCTATCATTTTTTATTCTTTTTAGAAGGACTAGGTGTATATATATTATTTCTCTGAGAATCTTGCTCAATTCTCTTAGGGTGGCCTTCAGGATACAAAGGTTCCTGAGTCATTCTACCAGTTCTAGTAGCCACTCTAACATCATAATCATTATTCTTACTATTCAATTCATTGAGCAAATCATTTTGAGCTTTAAGTACTTGTTATACTTGAGTGGTAACCATAGAAGCATGTTTGCTAATAAGTTTGAGTTCACCTTTGACATTAGCCATATAATCGCCCAAGTGTTCAAGCATATTTGAATTGTATTTCAATTGTCTACCAATATAAGCATTAAAACCTTCTTGCTTAACTATAAATTTATCAAACTCATCTAAGCATGGGCTAGCAAACTTAGTAAATGGAACTTCAGCTTTATCATATCTATAGAGAGAATTTACCTTTACTACCTGTGTCGGGTTATCAAGACCATGAATTTCTTAAATATGTAATGGATTAAGATCATATGTTTCTTCAACAGGCGGTAAATTAAGACAGTGTATTTCTTCAATAGGAGGTAAATTCTTAACATCTTCAGCTTTAATACCTTTTTCTTTCATGGATTTCTTTGCCTCTTGCATATCTTCAGGACTGAGAAATAGAACACCCCTTTTCTTCGGAGTTGGTTTAGGAATAGGCTCAGGGATTTGCTCAGGAAGTGTCCAATTATTTTCATTTGTCAACATATTATTCAACAGAATTTTAGCTTCATCCGGTGTTGTTTCCCTGAAAACAGAACCAGCACAACTATCCAGGTAATCTCTGGAAGCATCGGTTAGTCCATTATAAAAGATATCAAGTATTTCATTTTTGTTAAGACGATGATCAGGCAAAGCATTAAGTAATTGGAGAAGCCTCCCCCAAGCTTGTGGGAGACTCTCTTCTTCAATTTCCACAAAATTATATATATATCCCTTAAAGCAGCTTGTTTCTTATGAGCAGGGAAATATTTAGCAGAGAAGTAATAAATCATATCCCGGGGACTACGCACACAACCAGGATCAAAAGAATTAAACCATATCTTAGCATAACCCTTTAATGAGAACGGAAATATTTTAAGGATATAAAAGTAGCAAGTTCTCTCATCATTAGTGAGCAGGGTGGATATATCATTTAATTTAGTAAGATGTGCCACAACAGTTTCAGATTCATATCCACGAAAAGGATCAGATTCAACCAAAGTAATTATATCAGGATCAACAGAGAATTCATAATCCTTATCACTAAGAAAGATAGGTGAAGTAGCAAAATAAGGGTCAGGTTTCATCCTAGCATTTTCAGATTGCTTATTCCATTTAGCTAATAACCTGTTAAGTTCATAACTAACTTTACAAGCTAAAATAGCTAAAGAAGCTTCTTTATCAAAAACATAACCCTTAGGAATAACGGGCAAGTCTTCATCATTACTTCCATCAATATTACCAGATTCAATATTTTCATTCTCTCTAATCCTAGCAAGTTGTTCATCAAGAAATTCCCCAAGTGGCACAGTAGTATCAAGCATAGAAGTAGCTTCATCATAAGTATCATGCATAGAAGAAGTGGCATCATCAATAACATGTGACATATCAGAACAAATAGCAGAAGCAGGTTTAGGTGTCGCAAGCTTACTCAAAACAGAAGGTGAATCAAGTGTAGAGCTAGATGGTAGTTCCTTACCTCCCCTCGTAGTTGAGGGATAAATCTTGGTTTTTGGATCTCTCAAGTTCTTCATAATGATAAGCAGATATAAATCCCAACTGACTCAAATAATAGAGCTATGCTCCCTGGCAATGGTGCCAGAAAATAGTCTTGATAACCCACAAGTATAGGGGATCGCAACAGTTTTCAAGGGTAGAGTATTCAACCCAAATTTATTGATTCGACACAAGGGGAGCCAAAGAATATTCTCAAGTATTAGTAGCTGAGTTGTTAATTCAACCACACCTGGAAACTTAATATCTGCAGCAGAGTGTATAGTAGCAAAGTAATATGATAGTAGTGGTAACGGTAGCAAAAGGTAATGATAGGAAAAGTAATGTTTTGGTATTTTGTAGTGATGATAGCAATAGCAATGGAAAAGTAAATAAGCGAAGAACAATATATGGAAAGCTCGTAGGCCATGGATCGGTGATGGAGAATTATGCCGGATGCGGTTCATCATGTAACAATCATAACATAGGTGACATAGAACTAGCTCCAGTTCATCAATGTAATATAGGAATGTATTCCGAATATAGTCATACGTGCTTATGGAAAAGAACTTGCATGACATCTTTTGTCCTACCCTCCCGTGGCAGCGGGGTCCTAATGGAAACTAAGGGATATTAAGGCCTCCTTTTAATAGAGTACCGGAATAAAGCATTAGCACATAGTGAATACATGAACTCCTCAAACTATGGTCATCACCGGTACGTATCCCGATTATTATCACTTCGGGGTTAACGGATCATAACACATAATAGGTGACTATAGACTTGCAAGATAGGATCAAGAACTCTGATATATTGATGAAGACATTATAGGTTCAGATCTGAAATCATGGCACTCGGGCCCTAGTGACAAGCATTAAGCATAGCAACATCAATCTCAGAACATAGTGGATACTAGGGATCAAACCTAACAAAACTAACTCGATTACATGATAGATCTCATCCAACCCATCACCGTCCAGCAAGCCTACAATGGCATTACATACGCACGGCGGTGAGCATCATGAAATTGGTTATGGAGGATGGTTGATGATGATGATGGCGACGGATTCCCCACTCTGGAGCCCCGAACGGACTCCAGATCAGCCCTCCCGAGAGGTTTTAGGGCTTGGCGGCGGCTCCGTATCGTAAAACGCGATGAATCCATCTCTCTGATTTTTTCTCCCCAAAAGCAAATATATAGAGATGGAGTTGAAGTCGGAGGAGCTCCAGGGGGCCCACTGGTCTTCATCTTCTGCAAGGATTTTTTATTATTTCAGAATAGATGTTCCATGAAGTTTCAGGTCATTCCGAGAACTTTTGTTTCTGCACATAAATAACACCATAGCAATTTTGCTGAAAACAGCATCAGTCCGGGTTAGTTCCATGCAAATCATGCAAGTTAGAGTCCAAAACAAGGGCAAAAGTGTGTGGAAAAGTAGATACGATGGAGACGTAGTGCTACGACCGGGGTGACTCTCCGCCTGCATACTGCCTTCTAATTTGGTGGATGGCATTTGGGCCTGCATGCTGCATGGCCCTCATGTCGGTGAATAAAAGTATAATGGCATTAAGTAGAGGGAGATGTCTCGATGACCTAGGAGGAGCCAGAAGTGGTATTGTATTCATTGTACTAGTAGTAATTGTTTTTCTGGTAGCTGTAGAGTGTCTCCACTGTACTAGTAGTAATTGTTTCTCTAGGCCCAAGACAAAACAGCCCATCCATGCTAGTAAATAATAAAATCAATTCAAAAGTGCATATATTTACTAAACGAGAGGCGCTACCCACACCCAGCACACCGCCCTCAAAAAAACCTGGGTGTTCTTCTTCCTCCTCACTCCCACCCACCTCACGTCAGCTCGCTCCACTCGTACCCCGAAATTCCTCACCTCACTCCTACAGAAAACCCCAGCTCCCCTTCTTCCTCACTACTACAGAAAAACCCCAGCTCCCCTTCTTCTTCACTCGCACTACAACTAGGCTCGTCATTCGTTACTCTGCTCAAATCCGTGAGCGCGACGCGACGCCCTTGAGGAAAATGGAGTCGGCTGACCCCAGCGCCAAGAAGATGAGGCTCCCGCCAGCGGCGATGCCTCTTGTAGATCCTGCACCCGGCATCGCAGGGAGAAGCGACGACCCTGCCCCCACCGGATCCCAGGAACTCGTAGAATCTCTGGTGGACCACATCAACGATCTCCCAGACGCCATCCTTGGGGAGATCATCTCGCTTCTCCCCACCAAGGATTGCTGCCGCACCCAAGTCCTCTCAATTCGGTGGCGCCCTCTATGTCGCGCCATGCCCTATAATCTCTACTATTGTCAGCTATCTCTTTTCAATGATTTTGAAATCCCCAGAGCCATCATCTCCTCCCACCAGGGCTCCGTTCAAAGCCTCTGCATCCCGTCCTGCTACCTGAGCAAGCATACCATGCCCTGCACGGTGTACGCCTGGCTGAAATCCTCCGAATTCACAAAACTACAGCTGCTTGAGTTCTACTATTCCCCTAGAAATCACCTACCAGATACCGAACGCCATCTACATGTGCCCTCATCACCGATGTCCATCTCGCGGTTTTCCTCCGCTCTCAACACCGCCACCTTTGCACTGTGCGACGTACCAGACAATCTGGTACTAAACCTTCGACTCCCATTTCTGAAGAAACTTTCACTTGTACAGGTTCGTATATCGGAGGCCTCATTGCACAGCAGCATGCACTCCAGTTGCCCTGCCTGGAGTGCTTGGTGCTTGTTTTCACAGTTAGACTCGGTTGTCTCCAAATAAAGTCGCCTAACCTTGTAAGATTTGGAATTTATTTTGATGGAAGGCATCTCATCATCCAAGATGCCCCTTCACTTCAAAGGTTGATCCTTGATTCTAGTTATTCACCGTTGCATATAACCGTCCTCTCTGCGCCTAAACTGGAGACCTTGGGTGTAATACATGATCTCTGTGCTCATTTCAATATGGTGTTTGGCTCCACAGTTCTTCAGGTACTTTATATTATCATCTACACTTGTAACCATAAGCTGCATTTTAAATTTTTGCGCATAAGTTATATGTTATCTTGGAGTACACATTTTGTACTAACATTTTGTTCTATGCTCAATGAAGAGTTTCTCCACAGATGGCCTATCAATGGTGCCGGATTCTATCAAGATCTTATATATCCAAATGAATAGTTTTTATCTAAATAACATTATTAGCTTGCTGATATGTTTCCATGTCTAGAGAAGTTGTTGTTGGGGATCGTTGCAGAAATTAAAAAAAATTCTACACATCACCAAGATCAATCTATGGAGAGACTAGCAATGAGAGAGAGGGGAGTGCATCTTCGTACCCTTGAAGATCACCACACGGAAGCGTTACAAGAGCGCGGATGAGGGAGTCGTACTCGTAGTGATTCAAATCGTGGTTGATTCCGATCCAAGCACCGAACAACGATGCCTCCACGTTCAACACACGTGCAGCCCGGTGACGTCTCCCGCGCCTTGATCCAGCAAGGAGAGAGGGAGAGGTTGGGGAAGACTCCATCCAGCAGCAGCACGACGGCGTGGTGGTGGTGGAGGAGCGTGGCACTCCAGCAGGGCTTCGCCAAGCACTGCGAGAGACGAGGAGGGAGAGGGGTAGGGCTGCGCCGCAGAAGGGGTGCGGTTGCCCTCCCAACCCACTATTTATTGGGGGAAGGGGAGAGGGGGCAGGTCCCCTAGATCCATCTAGAGGGGGGCGGCGGCCCCTCAGGGGGGCAACGCCCCCCTTAGGGTTTCCAACTAGGGGGGTGCCCGCCCCCAGGGGGGTGGCCCCCTAGGGTTTCCAACCCTAGGCGCCTTGGGCCCTTGGGGGCGCACCAGACCACTAAGGGCTGGTTCCCACCCAACTACAGCCCATTAGGTCCTTCGGGGCAGGTGGACCCCCGGAACCCCTTCGGTGGTCCCGGTACAATACCGATAAACCGCAAAACCTTTCCGGTTTCTAAAACTGGACTTCCCATATATAAATCTTTACCTCCGAACCATTTTGGAACTCCTTGTGATGTCCGGGATCTCATCCGGGACTCCGAACAACATTCGGTAACCACATACATCTATTCCCTATAACCCTAGCATCATCGAACATTAAGTGTGCAGACCCTACGGGTCTGGGAGGCATGCAGACATGACTGAGACGTCTCTCCAGCCAATAGCCAACAGCGGGATCTGGATACCCATGTTGGCTCCCACATGTTCCACGATGATCTCATCGGATGAACCACGATGTCAAGGATTCAATGAATCCCGTATACGATTCCATTTGTCTACCGGTATAGTACTTGCCCGAGATTCGATCGTCGGTATACCGATACCTTGTTCAATCTCGTTATGGCAACTCTCTTTAATCGTTCCGTAACACATCATCCCATGACCAACCCCTTAGTCACATTGAGCTCATTATGATGATGTCTTAGCGAGTGGGCCCAGAGATACCTCTCCGTCATATGGAGTGACAAATCCCAGTCTCGATTCGTGCCAACCCAACTGATACTTTCGGAGATACCCATAGTGCACCTTTATAGCCACCCGGTTGCATTGTGACGTTTGGCACACCCAAAGCATTCCTACGGTATCCGGGAGTTGCACAATCTCATGGTCTAAGGAAAAGATACTTGACATTAGAAAAGCTTTAGCATACGAACTACACGATCTTGTGCTAGGCTTAGGATTGGGTCTTGTCCATCACATCATTCTCCTAATGATGTGATCCCATTATCAACGACATCCAATGTCCATGGTCAGGAAACCGTAAACATCTATTGATCAACGAGCTAGTCAACTAGAGGCTCACTAGGGACATGTCGTGGTCTATGTATTCACACATGTATTACGATTTCCGGATAACACAATTACAACATGAACAATAGACAATTATCATGAACAAGGAAATATAATAATAACCATTTTATTATTGCCTCTAGGGCATATTTCCAACAGTCTCCCACTTGCACTAGAGTCAATATTCTAGTTACATTGTGATGAATCGAACACCCATAGAGTTCTGGTGTTGATCATGTTTTGCTCGTGGAAGAGGTTTAGTCAACGGATCTGCGACATTCAAGTCCGTATGCACTTTACAAATCTCTATGTCTCCATCTTGAACATTTTCATGAATGGAGTTGAAGTGACGCTTGATATGCCTAGTCTTCTTGTGAAACCTGGGCTCCTTGGCAAGGGAAATGGCTCGAGTGTTGTCACAGAAGAGAGTCATCGGGCCCGATGCATTTAGAATAAGTCCTAGGTCGGTAATGAACTCCTTCATCCAGATTGCTTCATGTTCTGCCTCCAAGGCTGCCATGTACTCCACTTCACATTTAGATCCCGCCACGACGCTTTCCTTGCAACTACACCAACTGACTGCCCCACCATTCAAAATATACACGTATTTGGTTTGTGACTTGGAGTCATCCGGATCTGTATCGAAGCTAGCATCGATGTAACCCTTTACGATGAGCTCTTCATCACCTCCATAAACGAGAAACATATCCTTAGTCCTTTTCAGGTACTTCAGGATATTCTTGACCGCTGTCTAGTGTTCCATGCCGGGATTACTTTGGTACCTTCCTACCAAACTTACGGCAAGGTTTGCATCAGGTCTGGTACACAGCATGGCATACATAATAGACCCTATGGCTGAGGCATAGGGGATGACACTCATCTTTTCTCTATCTTCTGCCGTGGTCGGGCATTAAGCCATGCTCAATCTCACACCTTGCAATATAGGCAAGAACCCCTTCTTGGACTGATCCATATTGAACTTCTTCAATATCTTGTGAAGGTACGTGCTTTGTGAAAGACCAATGAGGCGTATCGATCTATCTCTATAGATCTTGATGCCTAATATATAAGCAGCTTCTCCAAGGTCCTTCATTGAAAAACACTTATTCAAGTAGGCCTTTATGCTTTCCAAGAATTCTATATCATTTCCCATCAGTAGTATGTCATCCACATATAATATGAGAAATGCTACAAAGCTCCCACTAACTTTCTTGTAAACACAGGCTTCTCCATAAGTTTGTGTAAACCCAAACGCTTTGATCATCTCATCAAATCGAATGTTCCAACTCCGATATGATTGCACCAGCCCATAGATTGAGGGTTGGACCTTGCACACCTTGTCAGCATTCTTAGGATCAACAAAACCTTCTGCCTGCATCATATACAGTTCTTCCTTAAGGAAACCATTAAGGAATGCCGTTTTGACGTCCATTTGCCATATCTCATAATCATAGAATGCGGCAATTGCTAACATGATTCGGACGGACTTCAGCTTCGCTACGGGTGAGAAAGTCTCATCGTAGTCAACCCCTTGAACTTGTCGATAACTCTTAGCGACAAGCCGAGCCTTATAGATGGTCACATTACCATCCGCGTCTGTCTTCTTCTTAAAGATCCATTTATTTTCTATGGCTCGCCGATCATCGGGCAAGTCAGCCAAAGTCCATACTTCGTTTTCATACATGGATCCTATCTCGGATTTCATGGCTTCCAGCCATTTGTCGGAATCTAGGCCCACCATCGCTTCTTCATAGTTCGAAGGTTCACCGTTGTCTAACAACACGATTTCTAGGATAGGGTTGCCGTACCACTCTGGTGTGGAACGTGTCCTTGTGGACCTATGAAGTTCAGTAGCAACTTGATCCGAAGTCCCTTGAAACATTTTCTTGTCCTACGCTACTTTCCGGTTCAAGAGGCAGTACTTCATCAAGTTCTACTTTCCTCCCACTTACTTCTTTCGAGAGAAATTCTTTCTCTAGAAAGGATCCATTCTTGGCAACAAAGATCTTGCCTACGGATCTGAGGTAGAAGGTATACCCAATAGTTTCCTTAGGGTATCCTATGAAGACACATTTTTCCGATATGGGTTCGAGCTTTTCAGGTTGATGTTTCTTGACATAAGCATCGCATCCCCAAACTTTTAGAAACGACAACTTAGGTTTCTTCCCAAACCATAATTCATACGGTGTCATCTCAACGAATTTCGATGGAGCCCTATTTAAAGTGAATGCGGCAGTCTCTAAAGCATATCCCCAAAATGATAGCCGTAGGTCGGTAAGAGACATCATAGATCGCACCATGTCCAACAGAGTGCGATTATGATGTTCGAACACACTGTCGGTGTCAAAACTGGCGGATCTCGGGTAGGGGGTCCCAAACTGTGCGTCTCGGCCGGATGGTAACAAGAGGCAAGGGACACGAAGTTTTACCCAAGTTCGGGCCCTCTCGATGGAGGTAAAACCCTATGTCCTGCTTGATTAATATTGATGATATGGGTAGTACAAGAGTAGATCTACCACGAGATCAGAGAGGCTAAACCCTAGAAGCTAGCCTATGGTATGATTGTTGATGTGTATGTTGTCCTACGGACTAAAACCCTCCGGTTTATATAGACACTGAAGAGGGTTAGGGTTACATAGTCGGTTACAATGGTAGCAGATCTGAACATCCGTATCGCCAAGCTTGCCTTCCACGCCAAGGAATGTCCCTTCCGGACACGGGACGGAGTCTTCAATCTTGTATCTTCATAGTCCAGGAGTCCGGCTGAAGGTATAGTTCGGCCATCCGAACACCCCCTAATCCAGGACTCCCTCAGTAGCCCCTGAACCAGGCTTCAATGACAACAAGTCCGGCGCGCAGATTGTCGTCGGCATTGCAAGGAGGGTTCCTCCTCCAAGTACTTTATAGAAGATTTTAAACACAAAGATAGTGTCCGGCTCCGCAAAATTAGTTTTCCACATATTGCCATAGAGAGAATAATATTTACCCAAATCTAATCTGCTGACGTATTCCGTAGCGTGACACACCACGGCCAAGCCTTTATCCTAGTCGTTTCATTATCCCACCTCAGCATGTTATGCGAGGCGGTTTCCTTGGCACGTCTTGTCAAAGCAGAGATCGTGTCCACTTATTCTGGGATTCTCATCAATATAGGCGTGGGTAACCCAACCACGCCTTTGATTATGGTGCTTGGAGATAAGCGAGTTTCACCAGGCTGGTGGGGACATGTAGTTGCGTCCACCCATATAAGGGGATAAGGATCCACCTTTTTACCCACGCCTTCTTCCTCCTTCGCCTATCCATTCTTGCGCACTCGAGCTCCAGCGCCCAAGTCCGCACTACCACCTCAACCTTCTCCAGTAATGTCCGGAGCGGGAGGCAAGTGGATGGTCTCCTCCGTCATGGAGGGACACATCAAAAAGCTGAGGAAGGCCGGATATCTGGCTAGCGACATCGCGCACCGACTTCCCGAAAAGGGGCAGCTCATCCCCACTCCTAGGCCCCATGAGGGGGTGGTATTCCTCCCCCATTTCCTCCGTGGACTGGGCTTCCCTCTGCATCCATTTGTCTGGGGGCTCATGTTCTACTACGGCATGGATTTCCACGATCTCGCCCCGAACTTCATCCTCAACATCTCGGTGTTTATCGTCGTGTGCGAGGCGTTCCTCCGCATCCGCCCCCATTTCGGCCTATGGCTTAAGACATTCAACGCCAAGCCAAAGGTGGTGCGCGACAGCCAGGCGGAGTGCGGCGGTGCCATGGTTGGGAAGATGGCCAACGTCTTGTGGCTCGAGGGCTCCTTTGCGGAGACCCTGAAGGGGTGGCAATCAGGGTGGTTTTACATCACCGAGCCGCGCGACGCCGAATGGGTCGCACCCCGTGAGTTTTGATCCGGCCCCCCTACGCGTGATAGCCATTGATCTCCACACGTGATAGCTCGTTTCTGAGAACACTTTTTAAAATAATTGTCGTATTACAAGTTTGTTATTTTTCCTGGGAACTTGGCCACATCTAATGACACAATGCAAAGGTTTCCCAATTTTTTTATTTTTTTTGAATTCTTTATGCCAGTTTCAAAATGCAATCAAAACGGCGGGAATGACCGTTCCTAGCTAGTGGTTGAATCTTGGAATTTTTTGGTGTTTCTCTGATTAAATAGGTACTTATGTACCTAGAAATGATTTTTGTAAAAAATAAATAGCAAACTATGATGCAGCTGCAGTTCAAATTTGACCCGCTTCCTACTCAATCGACGGAAATTTATCTTTTTCACGAGAGGAGGATCAAAACTTTTTACACCCAACCATTTGGTCAATTGTGCATTAAATATGGCCTAATATTTTAGAAAAATGATTTGGTCCAATTTTGCAACAATTATTTGGGAGGTCCTTCACAAAAAAACCTCCTTTCGGGCACTCGGAAAATGGAAAATGAATTTTCCGTGCAAAGAAAATAAAAACTCCCTTAGGAAACATTGTTTGGAATTCCAATATGCACCCTTGTGCACAACCTGAGATCATTTGAACAAAATATTCCATGAATGTGGCCATTAGATTGATCATTTGGGTTGAAAGCCATGAATCTTCATGCATCATAGCTCATTTCTGAGAACACTTTTTTTAAATAATTGCCGTATTACAAGTTTATTATTTTTCCTAGAAACTTGGCCACATATATTGACACAATGCGAAGGTTTCCCAATTTTTTGATTTTTTTGAATTTTTTATGCCCGTCTCAAAATGCGGTCAAAACGGCGGGCTTGACCGTTCCCAGCTAGTGGTTGAATCTTGGAAAACTTTTGATATTTCTTTGATTAAATAGATACTTATGTACCTAGAAATGATTTTTGGAAAAAAATAATGAGCAAACTATGAGACAGTTGTAGTCAAATTTGACCCGCTCCCTACTGAATTGGCAGGAATTTGTCTTTTTCATGGGAGGTGGATCGAAACTTTTGACACACAACCATTTGGTCAACCGTGCATTAAATTTGTCCTAGTATTTTAGAAAATTGATTTTGTCTAATTTTTCAACAAATATATGGTAGGTCCTTCACAAAAGAACTCATTTCGGGCACTCGGAAAATGGAAAATTGATTTTTCGTGCAAAGGAAATAAAAACTCCCTTTGTCAATATTGTTTGCAAATCCAAGATGTAAACTTGTGCACAATATGATATCATTTGAACAAATATTTGATAGCACTTTCATAAAAAACCTCATTTTGAGCATTGAAAAATGGAATGAAATTTTTATCTTGAATCGATCACGACCAATTTATATGGTCATAAGGTCATCAAATGGTTTGCTACGTTCTGATTGGTCCATGAGCATATCACGCGGATCATGCATCAACCGCCGTAGGATGCTTCCGGATCCAACGGCAGCCCTCACCCCCTCAGCCAACCGCAGCCCAACTACCCAAACCCTAACCCACACCCGCACTCCTCTTCCCTCGGCTCCTCGCCGCCGCCACCTCCTCCCCCTTCCAGATCGAGACAGAGCGAGAGCTCGCATCCTCCCTTACAGATCGCTGCCGCCACCTACCTCCAGTGGAGCTCGCCGCCATCCATGGCCTCCTCCACGCCCTCCTTTTCTCACCCCTCCCCTTCCCTCACCAGGAGGGAGAGAAGAACCTGAGGGAGGGAGATCCAAAGCGATCTAGCCTCAACCTCCATTGCCTCGGCCTCGCGCCTCGCCGGAGCAGCTCTGTCGTCGGCCGAAGTTGCACAGGTCACCGTGTTCCCCCGCTCTTGTTCCTCCATCTGTTTATCTCTTCCTTTTTTCTCTCAAGTCTCAACCCCCCTCTATACTTCTCTTTGCAAGGAGGCCGCCATGGACTTCCTCGTCGAGCCGTCGCTGGAGTTCCAAGTCCGCGCCGCTCGAAACCGTCTTCAACCTCCATCGGCCCTTGTTCCTCCATGCCCCGCCAAGCGCGCGCCAAGCCGTCGCCGCGTCGAGCTCTACCGCCCAAGTCCGCCGTCCCGCCGCCCACCGGACCTCCCTGGCTATATTCCTCCACTACATCTAGTCGCTCCTCAAATGCACCAAGTCCCCCTGCATCAAGCGCCGCCCTCGCCCAGACGCATCGAGCGTTGGTGCTCTTCTGCCTCATCGGGTGGATGACTCCCAGCGCACTCACGCGCGTGGGGTCAAGGGCATTGACCGCGCCCCTGCCTGGGCAGATCGCCAGCGCCTCCCGGCTCGATCCCCTGCTCGACCGCTCGCATCGTACGCTCCCTCCGTCCCCTCTCCTCAAGTTGTACTAGACAGTGGCACCAGGTTTGTATGTTGTGGCTGAGTATTTGACTGGGGGTGCAATAGCTGAACTTACAGGTGGATACATGCTTCCAGGTGAAGGAGCTTGAGGAAACGCAGCATTGCCCATGAAATGGTGAAGGACTTGTTTTAATCCTGATATATCTGATGAAATAGTACTTCTCTACTTCACTGTTCAATCAGGCGATGCAGAATCCCAGTTCCAGAATGTTTTTCAAACTATATTTGCTAGAAAAACGATCTTATATTATTTACACGGGTCAATCTCGACCATCATGACTCCTAAGTTAATAAGGTTGGTTGTGTGCTCTCCTTGCAGCAGCCTGAGCTCCGGCGAGGTTGATCTGGATGGCTCGGCAGCGTCACCGGCGGTGAGAACCCCCCTCCCTTTGCGGCTATGGACGAACTGGTTTGCGTGTTGCCTCTTGCCTTTTGTGCTCGCGTTGCGGTGGTTAGGTTAATGAAAATTGAACTAGTTAACTACTATAAGCGATTCTGCAATTGTTTGTGGATCTGGTAGCAAGCTGTATGAACCATAGTTAGCTGCTTTAGATAACTACAACTTATTAGGTTAATAACAATTAGTAGGACTTCATCACAGTTCTTCTGTAGTTCCCTTTAGCTGCTTTAGATAACCATAGGTCTTATGTAGTTGTAGCTGGACTGTTAATTTGGTATTCCATCACATCGGTGTGGGTTTTGGCAGTATGAGTGTACTGCTACAATGTCACCAGCTGGTGCAATTGCAACCAGTAGAAATGAGAATATAGTATTGACAATTTGGCATAATATACACCTGAGTCGGATAAGACTTAGGACAATGTCCTTTGAGGCTGCAGAAGATTAGTTGCTAGTTGCTACCATGTGCATAGGATAAGATCAGATGCTGCTGTTGCAGGATAGTTATCCTCTTCGTCTGGCAATATGCTTATTTTCCTGGTTCCAACTACGCAGTGAATTCTCTTTCAAAAAAAATGTGGCGCATGCATGAGGATCAATCCTGTTGACTGCGTGACAATCATGTTTCCGTGAAGTTATTAGACATACAATACTTTTGAAATACCCATACTATAACTGACCAAAGAACTAGAAGCAAAAGACATACACTACATCACTTTTCAAATGCTCAATACTGTACCTGACACACCAGAGAACTAGAAGAATAACCTGCATTAGAAAAACTCGTTGGGTGCTTCCCTTGCCCCTGGCAATGTCAATGAATCATAGTGGTACTGTAGGCACCGAGGAAATTGTGGGAGATGTTGATTGTAAATGTCAATGTAAACAGAAATCATGATGTAAATTTTCTAATCTGAATTCTGAATTTGAATCAGAGTTGATTGTTAACTCTGAATCTTTCAGACCTCACTTCTTCAGTTTATCCTGAAGGCTCTTCTCCTAACCTTCACTTCTTGTATGTGCATGTGCTCCAGCTCACCCATGGTCTTGTTTGTCCTGCAGGTTAGTGAGCAACATCAGGAGGAGCTCAAGCACGACCACCAAGAGGCACCACCGCAGCAGCAGGTAGCACGTCCATATCCGCCTCCCTCTCCCTCTGTTCCCAATCCTTTTTATTAGAATATACTGTGTACATTCTGAACCCCCTAATGTGACACAAGTATATGCACATGCTATGGTTTAAGTGTTGCTTGTGTATGGTAAATAGGTTGAGCACCCACCGCTATTTGGTGCTATTTTGTTTAGGATTCTGCTCCTCTATGCATGTAATCTCCAGACCATGATCAAGCATACACACACAGTTGATTTGCATGGAACGATTACTACTAACTAAAGAAGGAAGCGAACTTCTTCACATAAAGGAAGATGTCTGTTTTAGTAATATAAACAAATAAAAAAAGATTGTTTGCATACAATCAGATCATTCTCACTTATTAGTGGAGTTCTAAGTATGTAGAATCTTTAGTTCTCTGGTTATATTACAGTCAGAATTATACTATGTGCATGATTTTATCAATTGCTGGCACTATGGATAGAGCTTTGTGCATAGTCTGGAGTTGTTCCTGTTATTGTTCTATCCATTTAATTGGTGTTACATGTGTAGCCAGTAACCAGGACCTGTACTTGTGCCATGCATATTCATATTGTCTCTATTGTCTTGTATGAATATCTCATTTTAACTAGCTCGGCTAAAAAAGCTTGGTACTAGCTGAAATGTGTTTATCATTCTATAAAGAATTGTCCTTTACTCCTTCACTCCTTTTTTTGAATGGAATGTTCATAATATATTTGCTCCAGTTTTTCTAATTCTTCTAAGATGATTCATGTAACAGGGAGATCATGCAAGGCAAGCAGTCGTTCTGTTAGCCCAGTCCTGACTGTGGCATTTGATCTCTATCGAAGGAGCTCCATGCTGAAGAAGAATACACTTGTAGAGCTTGTAACATTACTTGGAGAGCTTGTAAAGTACTGTAGAGCTTTGCATTTGTAGAGCTTGTAAAGCATTGTATATATTGGAGCTTGTATTACGTGTCTTTTGTAGAGCTTGTAGTGAATCTGGCTATTGTTATTTGAATTATTATGTGTGTTTTCTGCTTGCCTATTTAAATACTGGTTATTTTCTTACTATGAAATTCAAATATGATGTCAAATTTAAATATGAAGAATCTGAGCCTAATAGCTGGGACCCACTTATCAAAACCTGACAAGTGGGACCTGTTTGACTAATGGACCCATTAAAAAAAAGAAAACTAAAACTGTTGGTGCAAAAAGGCCATGGCCTAGACAATAAAAAGGCCAAATTGTAGGGCTTGGCCCATGTAGTTCACCAAAATTAGTTGCGAAAAAAACACAAATAGGCTAAATTGTTGGGCTAGGCCCATGTAGAAAATCGAATTGGACCGGGCTGAATCTTGTGCCACGTCAGATTGCCACGTTGGATGCCTACGTGGCCTGGGGAGGTTGCTAGTGACCAAAACACCACAGTAGACGTATTTTGGTCATAAACGTCTTCGACCATTCCAGAAGAAAGGTCGCTATAGTCAGTTTATGACGGCCAGCTTTTGACCTTATGTTTTTGGTCACAAAAAGGTCACAAATGTAAATTTGTAACCATTCAGTGACCAATAGTGGTGGTCACAAGTTGACATATTTCTTGTAGTGTTAAAGGTCGTTTTGGTGGGCTTAATCCTCGAGGGATCGATGCCCATTTTTCGCACTGTATCCTGGTAAAGCAGGTTCAGGCTGCTGCCGCCGTCCATGAGGACTCTAGTGAGATGAAATCCGTCAATAATTGGGTCTAGAACCAATGCGGCAAATCCGCCATGACGGATGCTAGTGGGATGGTCTCTTAGATCAAAGGTGATCGGGCAGGAGGACCATGGGTTGAACTTTGGGGCGACTGGCTCTACCGTGTATACGTCCCTTAACGCGTGCTTCCGCTCCCTTTTTGGGACGTGGGTGGCGTATATCATGTTCATCGTCCACACTTGTGGTGGAAAACCCTTCTGTCCATTGTTGTTCGGCGACCGGGGGTCCTCGTCGTCATTGCTATGCAGCCCCTTGTCTTCATTGTCGGCGCTTAACTTGCCTGCTGGCTTGAACACCCAACAATCCCTGTTGGTGTGATTGGCCAGCTTTTCGGGGGTGCCATGTATTTGGCACAAGCGGTCGAGTATTCGGTCCAAGCTGGATGGGCCCCTAGGATTCCTTTTGAATGGCTTTTTCTGCTGACCGTATTTAGAGCCTCTGAATCCGGCATTAACTGCCGTATCCTCAGCATTTTCGCCGTTAATGTGGTGCTTCTGCTTGTTGCAACGCGACCTGCCACTAATGTCCCTGGTGTCCGAACTACCAGGGTTCTTGGTCAAATTGTTGCTGCGAGCAAGTCAGCTGTCTTCTCCCGCGCAAAAGCGGGTCATGAGTGTCGTGAGTGCTGCCATGGATTTCGGCTTTTCCTGTCCAAGGTGCCGGGCCAGCCACTCATCACGGATATTTTGCTTGAAGGCTCCTAGGGCCTCAGCGTCCGGACAGTCAACTATTTGATTTTTCTTTGTTAGGAACCGTGTCCAGAATTGCCTGGCCGATTCCTCTAGCTGCTGAATTACGTGACTTAGGTCATCGGCGTCTAGGGGTCGCACATAAGTGCCCTGGAAATTGTCGAGGAATGCGGCTTCCAGGTCCTCCCAACAACTGATTGATCCTGTTGGCAAGCTGTTGAGCCAATGCCGAGCTAGTCCTTTAAGCTTGAGTGGGAGGTATTTGATGGCGTGAAAATCGTCGCCGTGGTCCATGTGGATATGAAGGAGATAATCCTCGATCCATACCGCAGGGTCTGTTGTGCCATCATATGATTCGATGTTTACTGGTTTGAAACCCTCGGGGATTTGATGATCCATTATTTCATCTGTAAAGCACAGTGGGTGTGCGGCGCCTCTATACTGGGCGATATCATGACGTAGCTCCAATGAGTTTTGTCTACTGTGTTTGGCCCTACCGAATTTGTGGCCGGCGTGACGGTTACCGTCTCGAGCTGTGGGGTGCCCACGCGATCCGTAGATCGATCGTGTTTGCCTTGCCTTGTCCTCCAGCATGTCTCGTAAGTCCGGCGCATATTCCCGTGCCTTGGTACAGGGTGCGGCTTGAGTGGAGGGCCGAGAGGCCTCTCTGTCGCGGCCACGAGGTGGCCATTTGGCCGCATCAAGTGCTTCCTCCTCCAATTGGGGTAGCAACCTGCGCTTTGGGTAACTCTTGGAGGGGCGTTCGAGTTCATGCTCTTCGGCCGCAAGGACTTCGGTCCATCTATCAACCAGCAAATCTTGATCAGCTCGCAGCTGTTGCTGTTTTTTCTTGAGGCTTCTTGCCGTGGCCATAAGCCTGCGTTGGAAACGCTTTTGCTCGACGGGATCCTCTGGCACGATGAATTCGTCGTCGTCGAGGCTTGCCTCGTCTTCGGAGGGAGGCATATAATTATCGTCCTCGACCTCTCTGTCTGCCGCTCTCTCATGAGGGCTGGTTTCTCCATCCTCGTGCGCTAAACCTTGCTAGAGGGGGTTTTCTTCAGCACTCTCCGGAGTATTATTATCTCCCATGCTGGAATCGCCGTTTTTGTGTTGGCGGGATTTTGAGCGGCGCCGCTGACGCTGGCGCTTGGGCTGTTTCATGGAGGGGTCATCCTCCGCTGTTCTGTCGCCCTCTCCCTCTTTGGGGGTGTCCACCATGTATATGTCATATGTCGAGGTGGCTTTCCAGGGCCTAGTAGGCGCTGGTTCTTCATCATCTCCTTCATCAGCGTCCATACCGTCGATGTCTTCGGAGTCGAAGTCGAGCATGTCGGTTAAGTCGTCGACAGTGGCTACAAAGTGGGTGGTGGGTGGGTTTTGAATTTCTTCATCATCCGTACCCCAACCTTGCTGACCTAGTCCGGCCAGGGCTCTCCTAATAAAGAGAGAGACTTAAGTGACATCAGGATATCGCCGAAAGGCGGGTGCTGAAAGACGTCCGCGGCCGTGAACTCCATGATCGGCGCCCAGTCGGATTTCGTGGAGGGTTCAGAGTTCGGAGAAGAATTCGGAGAAGAATCCGGCTTCGTGGATTCACGAGTCTCGCAGAGTACGGCGCTGGTGTTCGGCTCAACCGCCGTTGGGATCACAGCCCCCGAGGTGGCGTCCAACCGCCCATCCTCGAATCAGCGCGGTTGGTTCCGAACTAAGGGTCGGAGCCGATGCGGGTGCGGCCTCCAGGGCACTGTTCGGCGGCAGAGCAAGATCATGCTCGTCAAGACAGTGCGGCGCGCTCGGCGGTGGTTCGAGTCCGTCGAAGATCAAGTCCTCGCGGATGTTAGCCATGTAGTTTAAATTTCCGAATCTGACCTGACGGCCAGGGGCGTAGCTTTTGATCTGCTCAAGATGGCCAAGTGAATTGGCCCGCAGTGCAAACTGCCAAAGACGAAGATTTGTCCGGGGAGGAAGGTCTCACCCTGGACTGCATCGCCATTGATGATCGTAGGAGCCATCGGGCCTGACGGCAACGGCACAGAGGAACTCTCAATGAAAGCACCAATGTCGGTGTCAAAACCGGCGGATCTCGGATAGGGGGTCCCGAACTGTGCGTCTAGACCGGATGGTAACAGGAGGCAAGGGACACGAAGTTTTACCCAGGTTCGGGCCATCTCGATGGAAGTAAAACCCTACGTCCGGCTTGATTAATATTGATGATATGGGTAGTACAAGAGTAGATCTACCACGAGATCAGAGAGGCTAAACCCTAGAAGCTAGCCTATGGTATGATTGTTGATGTGTATGTTTTCCTATGGACTAAAACCCTCCGGTTTATATAGACACCAGAGAGGGTTAGGGTTACATAGAGTTGGTTACAATGGTAGGAGATATGAACATCCGTATCGCCAAGCTTGCCTTCCACGCCAAGGAAAGTCCCTTCCGGACACGGGACGGAGTCTTCAATCTTGTATCTTCATAGTCCAGGAGTCCGGCAGAAGGTATAGTTCGGCCATCCGAACACCCCCTAATCCAGGACTCCCTCACACACCATTACGCCGAGATGTTCTAGGCGGCGTGAGTTGTGAAACAATTCCACATTTTCTTAAGTGCGTGCCTAATTCGTGACTCAAATATTCTCCCCCACGATCTGATCGTAAGAACTTGATTTTCCTATCACGTTGATTCTCAACCTCACTCTAAAATTCCTTGAACTTTTCAAAGGTCTCAGGCTTGTGTTTCATTAAGTAGACATACCCATATCTACTTAAGTCATCAGTGAGAGTGAGAACATAACGATAACCACCGCGAGCCTCAACGCTCATTGGACCGCACACATCAGTATGTATGATTTACAATAAGTTGATTGCTCGCTCCATTGTTCCGGAGAATGGAGTCTTGGTCATTTTGCCCATGAGGAATGGTTCGCACGTGTCAAATGATTCATAATCAAGAGACTCCAAAAGTCCATCTGCATGGAGTTTCTTCATGCGTTTGACACCAATGTGACCAAGGTGGCAGTGCCACAAGTATGTGGGACTATCATGATCAACCTTACATCTTTTGGCATTCACACTATGAATATGTGTAACATCAGTTCGAGATTCAATAAGAATAAACCATTGACCAGCGGGGCATGCCCATAAAACATATCTCTCATATAAATAGAACAACCATTATTCTCAGATTTTAAATGAGTAGCCATCTCGCATTAAACGAGATCCAGATACAATGTTCATGCTTAAAGCTGGTACTAAATAACAATTATTGAGGTTTAAAACTAATCCCGTAGGTAAATGTAGAGGTAGCGTGCCGACGGCGATCACATCGACCTTGGAACCATTCCTGACGCGCATCGTCACCTCGTCCTTCGCCAGTCTCCACTTATTCCGCAGCTCCTCTTTTGAGTTACAAATATGAGCAACTGCACCGGTTTCAAATACCCAGGAGCTACTACGAGCGCTGGTTAGGTACACATCAATAACATGTATATCACATATACCTTTGGTATTGCTGGCCTTCTTATCCATTAAGTACTTGGGGCAGTTCCGCTTCCAGTCACCGTTTCCCTTGCAATAAAAGCACTCAGTCTCAGGCTTGGGTCCATGCTTTGGCTTCTTCCTGGCAACTGGCTTACCGGGTTCGGAAACTCCCTTGCCATCCTTCTTGAAGTTCTTCTTACCCTTGCCTTTCTTGAACTTAGTGGTTTTATTCACCATCAACACTTGATGTTCCTTTTTGATCTGCACCTCCGCGGATTTCAGCATTGAATATACCTCAGGAATGGTCTTTTCGATCCCCTGCATATTGAAATTCATCACAAAGCTCTTGTAGCTAGGTGGGAGCGACTGAAGGATTCTGTAAACGACCGCGTCATCCGGGAGATTAACTACCAGCTGAGACAAACGGTTGTGCAACCCCGACATTTTGAGTATGTGTTCGCTGACAGAACTATTCTCCTCCATCTTACAACTGTAGAACTTGTCGGAGACTTCATATCTCTCGACCCGGGCATGAGCTTGGAAACCATTTTCAGCTCTTGGAACATCTCATATGCTCCGTGCTGCTCAAAACGCTTTTGGAGCCTCGGTTCTAAGCTATAAAGCATGCCGCACTAAACCAGGGAGTAACCATCACTACGCGACTGCCAGGCGTTCATAACGTCTTGAGTTGCTAGGAAAACAGGTGCATCACCTAGCGGTGCTTCAAGGACACATGCTTTCTTAGCAGCTTTGATGATAATCATCTGGTTACAGACTGAGTCCGTGTAGTTGCTACCATCGTCTTTCAGCTTGGTTTCCTCTAGGAACGCGTTGAGGTTGAGGGCAACATAAGCGTAGGCCATTTGTTCTACAAGACATATTGCAAACTTTTAGACTATGTTCGTGATAATTAAGTTCATCTAATCAAATTATTTAATGAACTCCCACTTAGATAGACATCCCTCTAATCATCTAAGTGATACATGATCCGAGTCAACTAGGCCGTGTCCTATCATCACGCGAGACGGACTAGTCATCATCGGTGATGTGACATCCTGGTTTTTGCCCTCTCTCATTTGCTTGATTTTCTTTTGGGTTCAATTTGAAACTTGGAGTTTTTTAATCTTTTCATATGGACTTAAACACTTGGGTGCCCATGGCTTTCACCCAACTTCTTCATTTCCCTCCCTTATCATCATTCCCCTTCTGAGCCACCCCAAAATAATCTTTGGAATATTTTTCTTAAATGAAAAATATTCATTTCTCTCTCAAAAACCCTAGCTAGATCATTATGCTCCAAAGCAACCCTAATTTTTATGGCTCAGAAAAATCTGAGATAATTCACAAATATTCTTTGAACCCTAGAGGACCTTCCTGAGCAAAAATATTTCATCACTCTTTGGAATATTTTTGCTACATAAAATATTTTTGTTCTGGATAGAAATTGTGGTTTCTACAGCAACTACCATTTCACTTTCTCCATTGTGCCTGGTTTTTCTTGTGCATCTTCACCTTAGTAACTCATGGCTAACCTCCAAAGCACAGCCTCCAAGTCCCAGCCATTTGACCTCAGTAACCTCTCAAAGTTACTGACCAGAAACTTACCTGGCATGTAAAAACTTCTATACTGCACCTGGATCCAAACCAAAGCGTGGTTACCTCTCAATCTACCTGAAGTTTAGGCTTAGCTCGGCCTGATGTCATAGTCCACGCGGTGACCGCGTTCGTCCAGGGGTGCTGGCATGCGTGTTGACGCGCTCTGAGTGCCGCCGAACGCTCTGTTCGCGCGTGCTCGCTTCCCCCACCTGTCGTAGCGCGCAAAACTTTGCCACCATCTTTGTCTCAACATCCTTAACTCCTCCCTGGAGCTCACCTCAGTGAGCACGGGCACGGTCCGGCCAACCCAATAGTGCGAGGCGCACTGTGCCAGTCGCCTTCCCCTCGCTCCTGTGCTCATCCCCGCTCGCCCACAGTTCCCGGGTGAGTTGCGTCGCCTTCTCTCCCTTTCACTGACGCCGCTTGTCACTGGGCGCCATGGACAGGTGTCCACCGGCAGAGCCCGAACCCCCCCTCTCCGCTCGCCTATAAATGGAGCCACCCCCAGCCTACTCGAGCACCATCCACCACTCCCACACAACCCACAAGCGAGTAGGAAGCCGTAGCCCGGCCGGGAAGGCCGCGGGCCGCCTCCCCCGAGCTCGAGCTTGCCGGCGATCCCCTCTGGTCACCACGGTAGCTCCATCCCATCCCTGGCTAGGGCAACACTTCCAGGGCCACCACCTCTCTCCGGTGAAGCCATCCCGTCCACCTAGAGCCCCTAGAGTTGCCTCTGCTCGCCGTCTTCTTCATTTCCGGTGATGACCACATTCTGCCTCCGCTTGCGAGGTTGATTCCGACGCCGTCCGACCACCCCTAGCCACACACCGGGTATGGGCAGGTGCACCACCGTCCCCTCTCTCCATCCCCCCTCTCGTTTTGGCCAAGGAGTCCTCGTCACCAGCAAGAGCTCCGGTGGAGCAGCGACTCCCTCGGTTTCCTTCTTCCCCTCCTTCTCACCTGACTAGCGGGGCCCGCTACTCAGCCACTCTGTACGCGCGTGAAGCGGTATGAGTGGTGGAGCCCTGAGGCTTTACGGCTTCGACGTCACCCCCTAGTCTGTTTATTTAAATTTAGACTTAATTCAATTCCAGAGAGCTTCAAACAGCCATAACTTTTCAACCATAAGTCCAAATGAATTGATTCTTTTTGCATATTGTTCTTTGCAAAGAAATTTAACAGCTCACCAAAAATGAGATTTCTCTAAGCTGTTTAGAATTTCTGGTGATTTTCAGAAGAGTTCTTTATATTTTCTTCTTGTGTTTAAAATTATTTTCAGAGGGTGAGGCTTGTATTGAGGATCACCAGAAGGCTTGTGAACCTCATCTGCACTAAGGCAAGCCACAACAACATTTTCATGGTGCCATTTTTAATTTTGATGATTTTCTTACTTGAATGATAGGATTAATCCATGCCTTTAAATAACTATTATGTTATTTATATTCTGTTAAGCGTGTGTTGGTATTATGCTTGATTTATAGAACCTTGAAACTAGCTTAGTTCCTAAAGAAGCTAAGATATAATTGTGGTAATGATAAAATGATTTGTTATGCATGTGGATAATGGATTAAAGTTATTGCCTTACATAAATAAAAATGGTTAAATTTTCTAGAAAATATCCTGTTAAGTGCTTGTTTAGCCAATTTACCTAATTACAGAATGTTTAAAGAAATTAGGATTTGCTTGCCATAATGATAGTAGAAACTTTGTTATGCACGTGAGGCATTAATCGGAGTTATTTTATTATATGAGAAAATAATATTGCTTGCTGCAATATATATGGTTAAAGTAAGACCAGGAAAGTAATATAAGTTGTTGATGCTTGTGTTTAGTGTGAATATGGTTGACATCAGTCATTTTTGTACTATGTGATGCATGTGTAGTATTGCATTTCATAACATGCTATGACACCGGTCATTCTCCTTTTAAGTTGAACCTGAATATAACTCAACCTAAATATATCATTGACTGGGTCATGGTGCCGCTGAATCAAGATTTTCCCAGTGCAACCACATTTGCCTTTGTGGGAAGGCCTTGATTTGCTCCATTGACATGCCTCTGGTCGGTGCCTCCAACTAGGGAAGGTTATGGGCGTGCTTACCCTGGCTCGGTAAGCCGGCATAACCTTATGTGCCCCTGGTTGAGATTTTTGATACCGGTCCCCGTGAGGGATGCTTTGGCCACGACGGTGGTCGGTGTGTCTTTGGTAGACACGGGGCCACCCAGGACTAGCCAGTTGGGGAATGGGTCGGAGTGGCCGGGAGAGTGTCATGGCAATGGAAGGGGTTCGTCGGAATGCCGTTGGTCCGCCCGAATGGGAGTGCGAGGCCATGGGTTCCGAGGTGTGGGTACAGTGTGCTACCTCTGCAGAGTGTATAATCTATTGATTGCCAAGTCCACGATTAAGGACAACTCGTAGTAGGTCCCACCATGAGTCAACGTTTAACAAACATGCACACTAAGTTATGATCATTGCACTGAAGATGATGGCTGAAAGGCCATAAAGATGTTCAAGACCACGATGGTGGTTTGGTGGTGATCGCCGTAAGGATCACGAGTAACTTTGGTGGTGATCACCGTAACAATCACGAATTACTTTGGTGGTGATCGCCGTAAGGATCACAAGTTACTCTGGTTAAAACCATGATGGTGGTTTGGTGGTGATCCGAGAACGATCACGATTGGTAAGGCGGTACCGAGGGATGTTTATCCTAGGAGCATGAGCACAACATGTTGGAACATTATTGCATTATTAATTGGTTAAATATCATGATATTGTTTCTCATTATGATTATGCCTGCTGTGAGCTTGCAAGTACATTCAATGTACTGACCTGGCGTGTCATGCCAGATTTCAGGAAAGTCGCGTTGGAAAGGAGCGTTGCTCGAGTCTAGATCGTGTCCACATCGGTGTCCCTGTGATATGGAGTTTCCGCTACGACGTTGTTCCGCTACCGCGTAGTTGTTATGATCGAGGCCCCTTTATGTTCACTAAATAATGTACATATTGTTCCGCTGCACCGTGCGTGGTGCTCGGCCTCGACATCTATTGTAATATAAACTCTGAGCCGCTAGCATCAATAAAGCAGTTGTCTTTCTATACCAAGATGTTGTGTGTTGCCAGAAGACATGGTCTCTGGGCTGGCAATGCAGGGTAAACCGGTCGCTCTAAGCCGGGGTGCCACAACGCTTGGTATCAGAGCCGCACTAACTGTAGGCCATGCTAGACTATGACGTGTTAACTGGACGTTAGATACGAGCTTAAGTTGAGTGTCGGTAGCAATTGTAGCTGGTTTTTTTTTGAGGAACCAGGACAGTGGGAGAGGCTCCCACTGTCATATATATTAATAATTATAACAAATTACAAGGAGTAGTTACATCATGTACATGTCTCCCCCCATCTCACTTTGGAGAGGGGATAGAAAAGTTCTAAGGAGTACAATTAATCAGAGGGCAGGGAGTTTAAAAGTAAGAAGATGAATTCCTTCTTGTTGTCTTTAACCCTATATTGGAGGAGGCTAAACCCTTCTCTGAATCTGGCTAGCCAGGAGTGGTAGGAGGGGATGATATTTCTAAAAAGTTTGTTGTTCCTTTCCTTCCAAATGCTCCAGGATGCTTGAAGGATGATTTCCATGAACAAAGGCCTGCCCCAAATGATTTTAGCTTGTTCTAGCCAGGACAATCTAGTGGCCTGATCTCCAGGATCTATCCCAAAGGTTGACCAGCAGCTTCTGCTAAAAGGGCATGTTAGGATCAAGTGATCAATGTCTTCTTCTTTTTGGCCACATAGTAAGCAGTTCAGGTTTGTGCCAATGTTATAGCGTCTTCTCTTCAACATGTTTCTGGTGTTTAATCTGTCTGACAACATAAGCCATCCAAAGACCTTTAGTTTAGCAGAGACTCTTGATTTCCATAGCCAGTGGTAAGTGTTATGGGCCTTCATATCCCTGAAGCAGAATTTGTAGTATTTGCTTGCAGAGAAGTTAGGTCCTTTCCAAGGGTAAGACCAAATATCCTTTGCATTTTGGTTGTTATCCAAAGTAATGTGAGCTACCAACCCTTGCATGTCTTGTACTTCCTGTAATGCTTGTGAGGATAGTGGTAGAAAGAATGCCTGTTCCAAAGATGTTATCGATAAGAATTCTTGGAATGAACAATCTTCATTTCTGACATAAGAAAATGCTCTAGGATGTGTATTAGAAAGAACTTCCTCCAACCACAGATCTTTCCACATGAGAACATTGTTTCCACAGTTCACTGTAACTTTGGAGATGCCTCTAAAAATAGGAGTAAGCTTGAGAATGTCCCTCCACCAGAATGAACCACATGGATCTGAGGCGTGTGGTATTTTGTTGGTATAGTATGTGGACCAGATCAGTTCTACCCAAGGTAGGTCTAGACGGTTGTAAAACTTATGTAAATACTTAAGAAGCAGAGCATCACTTTGCATTTTGAGGTTAATGATTCCAAGCCCTCCACTCTGCTTGGGTCTACAAACTCTGTCCCAGGCCGCCAAAGAGTTGCATTTTCCCCCCTGTTCTGTCTTCTTTGTCCATAGACATCTCCTTCTTAGTTTGTCTAGGAGCTCAAGGATTTTTGGAGGGAATCGTAGTGCGCAGAGTGCAAAAATAATGAGTGAGGTGATGATCGTGTTTAGAAGGGAGAGTTTGGATCCATATGACATCAGAGACAATGTAGAAGTGAGTCTTCTTTCCATATTGCAGACAATGGGCATTAGGTCCTGGACCGAAGGTTTTGAAGTACCAAGTGGTAATCCAAGGTATGTGAATGGCATCTTGCCAATTGTGCATCCAAAGATAGCGGCAAGATCTGTACTTAGGGCATCATCGCAGTTATTTGGAATCAAAGTGGATTTATGAAAGTTAATTTTGAGGCCAATGGAGGTTGCATAATCAGTGAGAATGTTTTTCATTGTATGAGCTTGATCATGGCAGGCTGGCAGGATGATAATAGTGTCATCCGCGTATTGGATGACAGGGTAATCATTTTGGTTTTGCCGAGGGAAAGGTAGATGGAGTAGACCATGTTTGAAGGCATCATTAATGGCTGCTTGCAGTAGATCAGCCGCAAGAACAAAAATTAGGGGAGAAAGTGGATCACCCTGTCGAACCCCACTTTTGCAGATAAATTGTCTTCCCGGAATTCCGTTCAATAGGACAGAAGATTTGCCAGAAGAGAACAAAGATTTGATCCAAGAAAGCCATTTGTCATTGAATCCCATGTGTTTCATTATTTCCAGCATTGCATCATGCTCAATGGTGTCAAATGCTTTAGCGAAATCCAGTTTAAGGAGCACAATCTTCTTTTTTGAGTTTTGGCACTGGTGTATGTACTCAAATGCCCAAGCAAGACAGTCCTGGATTGCTCTTCCTTTGATGAATCCATATTGATTCCTATGTATAATTTTCAGAATGAGCTTCTGCAGTCGACTAGCTAGTAGCTTTGTGATTACTTTGAGACAACAGTTAAGTAGAGTGATAGGTCTAAAGTCATTCACTGTAGCTGGGGAGGCAATTTTAGGGATCAAGGTGATGTAGCCTTCATTAATGCTTTCGAGGTTTAAGGTTCCAGCATGGAATTGATCACATAAATTGTAGAAGTCTTCCTTAATGATCTGCCAACATGACTTAAGAAATATTCCTGTGAAGCCATCTGGGCCTGGTGCTCTGTCTGCTGGCATTTCTTTAATGACATTGTCAATTTCCTCTCTGGAGAAAGGAGCTGTTAATTGATCTAGATCATTCCTCTTTTTTATAATGTTTGCAAGGTTAAACTTCATTTGGTATTCTCCTGAGGTTCCCAATCTCTGTTTGAAACTTTGGTAAATTAAAGCTTCTTTCCCAATATGATCTTCAACTGTTGCACCATTATCTAGTTGAAGAGAGGCAATATTGTTCCTTCTATACCTCTCAGAAGCCATGGCCTTGAAAAATTTTGGGTCTTCATCACCAAATTTTGCCCATCTGATAGTGCATCTCTTTCTCCAATATTGCTTTTGATACTCCAATAGTCTGAGTAAATGATTTTTGAGAATTCTTCTGAAGTTTCTCTCTTGGATTGTGAGATTTCTTTTGTTTTCCAGAGAGTCTAGGTTAGCCAGTGCTGAATTAGAGTTAGCAATAGCCGAAGCTAGCTTTGAAATATTTTTACTCCAATTTTTGAGCGCATATCTAAGTGTTTTAAGTTTCCTGGATATTATGGTGGCATAGTTATCTGAAGGTACATGTTTGTTCCAGGAGGCAGCAACTAAGTCCATAAAACCAGGATGTTGGATCCAATAAGACTCAAACCTGAAAAGGTTGCTTCTAGGTATATTTGTTTCAATGGAGATGACACATGGTATGTGGTCTGAAACTGGTTTAGCGAGAGGTTTTACAATGGTGTTTGGGTATGTAATAGTCCAGTTAGTTGAGGTGAAGAACCAATCCAATTGTTCAAGCAATGGATCTTCCTGCATGTTACTCCAAGTAAAAGTTCTGCCTTTGAGTGGGAGTTCAATCAGACCTTGTGTTCGAATGAAATCGTTGAAAGTGATCATATCATTAATGTTTCCACCAGGTTTATTTCGATTAGCAGGGCTACGGATGTAGTTGAAGTCCCCAACAAGGAGCCAATCTTCATTAGAGGGAATATTAAGATTAAGTAGCCAGCTAGTATAGTCAATCCTGGAATCACCTTGACAGGGGCCATATATATTTACCAAAGTCCACATTTGGGCAGATTGGGTGGATTGAAATTTAGTGACAAGAGCAAATTCTTCTTCAATTAGAATCGTGCCAGTAAAGATAGCACTATTCCATAAGGTTAAAATACCACCAGAGGCCCCTCTCGAAGGGATAAAAGCAAATTTGTCAAAGCGTTTAGGGCAACAAGATTTAATATAGGAATTATCAAAAGCAGTTTTCTTGGTTTCTTGTAGACAAATAACCGAGCAACCACTAGTAGCAATAGCATTGGATAAAACCAAAAGCTTGGGGTCCGAGTTCATTCCCCGGATGTTCCAACATAACACATTCCAGTTCGATAACATAGATATAAACGAAAGGAAATAAAGTTGTGACTAGGAGGAAGTTGACGAAGAGCCAGCCCCCGTATCTGCCATAAGCAGATCTTCAGTAATTTCTTCAGGTGGGACAGCACACTGGTGAACAGCGATATGCTGGATTTGCTCAATTGTCATGGGGGGTGGGAGTTCATCATCTGCAGGCTGATCGTCAGAGATCTCAGAGATGACTACAGCAGATACAGCATTGGGAATGACCCTGGGTTTCACTTTGGAGATCTTGGTCCTGCTGTCAGTAAGAGGGGGCACCTTGAAACCATCATACTTATTGGAACGGGCACTTCTACGCACACTGGTTACCGAGAGCGGAGCTTTATTCTTACCACGCTTGTTGCTTGCACCCACCCTAGAAGATCCAGCCTGAATTTCAGAGATATCCACTTGCAAAACTTCCTGGTCAGTAGGAGTTTCAGAGATTTCCATAGCCTGATCACCAGCACTAAAACCCATATCTTGAGTGTCATCAGAAAGAATCTGCATCTCCTCAGAAGCCAAGGACCAAACATTGACAGTAGTGGTCACTGAACCATCTTCCTCACCCTGAGTAATGTAGGAAGAAACTTGAACAGCACCATTATATTCAGACAGTGACAGGGTGATATCCAGTTTGGTTGGCCTCATGCCATAGCCATGGGCCCAAGGGCCAATAGTAGCAAGGGAGGGCATGATGGAGCTTGAGAGGAAATTAGTGATGGGCACATATGACAGGGGCTCAGCAATTAGCAAACCATTCAGGAACTCATTGTCAGCTTGGAACTGAATGTTCATACCAGCATTGGTGACAGAGACATGGATCTGAATTCTTGGTATCTGAGCGTCAGATGTAGGGGCCATCAGCTCATTATTCACCACAGGAGGAGCCACCACAGCAGAGTGAAGAGATCCATTCCTCTGGAGGACCTGCAGAACAGAGGCTGGTACTAACACCAGAGCATCAGAGTCAGAGTTTGTAGTGGAGGTGCTGTGAGAAATTGAGTCATTCCAAGCTGCAAAAGGGCTGTCTTGCAGATTGTTAGCTGGAAGAATTCCATCCTGAACTTGCAGACCCTCATTGGCCAGCCACTCCTGGTAATTATAAAGGACAGGTGGAGCAGGTGGAGGAGGTGCAGGCCATTCTCCCCATTGGGGGTGTATCTCAATATCTTCCTGGGCTGCAACATTCTCACCCACATCCTCTGCAACATTGTTTCCAGCACCCTGTTGGGCCATCCAATTATTAAGCTGCATCTGATACAGTTGCTCAGCATTGAGGCCATCACCATAGAGAGGGTGTGGTATCCCATCTGCAGGTGGTGGGCCTTCGCCAGCCGGAGGAACTTCTAGCAAATGAGCATTCCAATCTGAACTGCGCAGCATTGTAACACAAACTGTCCAGCAATGACGATTGCCTCCAAGTTGGCGGATAACCAAGCTCTTTGGTACCAACCTAAGATGAATGACTTTAACTCTGAGCAGTACTAGTTTTCTATCTCCCCTTGGGTTATGCCAGTGCGTCAGACTACCGAAACCATCAACAGATCTATGCAGATAATGGTAGGTTTGGTAATCTTGAGGAAATCCAATGTAAAGAAGCCACACATCAGGACCATAAGTAGTGAGCCGCATGTTAAGTGCCTCATCATGCGGAACAAAAGAAACTACAGTGTTCATCTCCCCTTCTTCCTCAGCATCAAGCTCAAAAGTAGTACCCACAACATTATCACGCATCAGAGGACTAGGGAAACCGTAAATAGCAATGCCTAGTGGATGATCATCAATTTCAGTCGGAGCAAAGTTGGATTCATGCAGCAGACCGGTAATCACTTGCCTCAGAGCAGCCTTCTGGTGGAACGGGACGTGGCGGTTCACCTCGGCAATGGCGAGGAAGTCGTGGTTGAGAGGAGGCACCGGATGGACCGCCATGTCGCTGCGAACGATCCGGTCGGCCGGCCCAAGCTCGATGGTCATCCCCGTCGGGATGTAGGGGACGACGTTGATAGGAAAGTTCGCCATTGTTGCCGGCGGAGAAGCTCTCGAGGCAGGCAAAGCAGAGGAAGTGGAATGCGGAACGGTAGCAGGGATTGCCTTAGGCTTCCATATTAGTCTTTGCACCTCTTTCCCCCTCCAACAAGATTGCTCCAGGTGTCCAAATCGGCCGCAGTTGCTGCATCGGATGGTTGTAAAATCATCTGTTTTTTTATTGCGATCAGGGAAGGTAATCAATGAGTGTTGGCAAGTGGATATCTGCTTCTGATGTGACGTCGAGTTGATAGCACAGGGTGCGTCAGATTGTTTAGTAAGTGGTGCACCCTTAGGAATATCATCTTGACCATTATTTTGTCCCAAAAATATATCATCGCGAGAGGGAATCATCGTGGGGATTCCTTTGGGTTGCCACCAAAGATAGGTACTATCTGCCTTACCACAGTTATTAGGTAAGTGTCCTAATAGATGGCAATGGTGGCAAAATAATTTGGAAGGGCAGAAATCCACGGAATGATCTTTAGAGGAGCAAATTAAGCAAGAGAAACCTTGATGGCCCAAAGTTGAGCTGGTCACAGGGGGCCGGACCAGGTTAGACTCCAAATGTTTGTCTAGGTTGGGCTGGGTATCAACGGCCTGGATGGGACAAGACGGCCCAAGATGGCCCAGTTGGTTGCAGCTTGAGCATTTGTTGACTTTATTGAGAATAAAATCCACAGATGGAACTGAGTCCAAGGCCCAAACTTTAGCAATATGCGAATCATCATATCCCGCCTTCCGAAAATCCATAATGTGCAGGAGAATAAATTTTGGAATAGACTCCCAATAAGAGGACCGGTAATTAATACCAATAAATGTCGATTGAGGCTCTTGATTGTGAGGCTTAATGACTGATTTGAAGTTGCCCAAACGGATAGAATTATTATCTTTGTCAAGCAATGAAATATCCGATTGAAAGCTACCAAAAATGACCTTTTCGGTATGAACCCGTGAATGATCCAATGGATAGCTTGGTTCATGGCCAACAACATTGCTTGACTGAGGAGGAAGAAAACCAAACTTTGCAAGCTCCTTGGCTGAATGATTATGTTGAAGATCCTCAGAAGACTGGAAAGTAAACCTTGTCTTGATAGCCAGGGGAGAACGTGAAACCAACTCAGTAAGCTCATGGTCCGAATGCCAACTTTGATCAGAATAAGAATTAAACCATGCATTGTGCCTATAGAGATTGAAATGACAAACAAAATCTGGCCAGACCCGATCCTTAAGACCATACACAAAATGTCCAACTTTATTTGAAGCCACAGAAAAACGAAACTGTCGACCAGCAAGATGTTTGACATTGAAACCCGTGGATGATCCACCAATGCAACATTGGAGGGCAAGACCCACTGATTCGATCGAGAGAGGAAAGGAGGCAGAAAAAAAGCCACCACTAGGAAGAATTCTCTTGCACCTCCGATGGGGGAGAAATGAACGGTAGAACCAAACCTTTTGCGCACCTGTGTCTCCACTGCTTGGCCAGGGGAGAAATCCCAATGTAGGAGCCCCTCCATTGGTGGAGATTAGAGATCGCCATTGTTGGTGGGGGAGGAGGGTGGGTGAGGTGGGAGAGGATCCATGGGGGGAGAGGCCTATGGTATGATTATGCTAATGGTTGTGAGTGTAGATGGCTCCGGTGCCGTATCCGTGCCAGCTGCAGCTGATGCCGTACACGTCACCGCACCTTCTTCTCAACGTGTGGTGTCGGTTGTACCCCCTCGGAGACGATCCAGTCTATCGTGTGTATCGGGAGCATCTAGCTGATTCAGTGTATGAGTATCACGCAGTGGTTACTCTGCGCACTAGTTCCACTTCCGCCTCTTACACTCGTACCTCTCGGAGCGGTTACGCCTCTACCGCTTCTCATGCTGTCTAGTTTGCTGCATTCGAGGTTATTGTTGAGCTTCGCTACAATGAGATCCGAATGCAAAACCATCCAGGTTTCCTTTAATACCCTTCTCTTCATGATAATGGTAGTGTCCATTTCCAGATCATTGATCCGGAGTCTGATAGCATTGCTAGCCACCTTGCTCGTTATGTCACTGCTAGCTATCTTATGATCCACGAGCTAGCTCGAGAGCTGACTCGTGCCCGTACTGCTTTAGCCGCTGCTTTGGTCACTACTAGATCTGCCACTACTCCATATTCTCTGGGATTTACTCCCTATATTCCAGCCAGTTCTAGTTCCCCTCTTTCACCGGTTACTCCCCCGAGTAGCTCAGGCACTTTGACGGTGAACCCTCTCTGTACTCCTACAGAGTGGGTTTCACTTCTCTCTACTCTGGTAGCCCCAATGCTTCATCCTGCCCCTGCCCCGGAGGGAGAGCCCTCGAGGCAGCGTCGTCATGTGTGACGCCCCCGATTCAATCATACACTAATCATGCACGCAAACGTGTACGATCAAGATCAGGGACTCACGGGAAGATATCACAACACAACTCTAAAACATAAATAAGTCATACAAGAATCATAATACAAGCCATGGGCCTCGACGGCTCGAATACAAGTGCTCGATCATAGACGAGTCAGCGGAAGCAACAATATCTGAGTACAGACATAAGTTAAACAAGTTTGCCTTAAGAAGGCTAGCACAAACTGGGATACAGATCGAAAGAGGTGCAGGCCTCCTGCCTGGGATCCTCCAAACTACTCCTGGTCGTCGTCAGCGGGCTGCACGTAGTAGTAGGCACCTCCGGTGTAGTAGGGGTCGTCGTCGATGGTGGCGTCTGGCTCCTGGGCTCCAGCATCTGGTTGCGACAACCAGGTAGAAGGGAAAGGGGAAAAGAGGGAGAAAAGCACCCGTGAGTACTCATCCAAAGTACTCGCAAGCAAGGAGCTACACTACATATGCAAGGGTATATGTGTAAAGGGCCATATCGGTGGACTGAACTGCAGAATGCCAGAATAAGAGGGGGATAGCTAATCCTGTCGAAGACTACGCTTCTGGCAGCCTCCAAGTAGCATCTTCAAGTAGCATCTCCAAGTAGCATCTCCAAGTAGCATCTCCAAGTAGCATCTCCAAGTATCATTGCATAGCATAAACCTACCCGGCGATCCTCTCCTCGTCGCCCTGTAGAAAAGCGATCACCGGGTTGTCTGTGGAACTTGGAAGGGTGTGTTTTATTAAGTATCCGGTTCTAGTTGTCATAAGGTCAAGGTACAACTCCAAGTCATCCTGTTACCGAAGATCACGGCTATTCGAATAGATTAACTTCCCTGCAGGGGTGCACCAACTTACCCAGCACGCTTGATCCCATTTGGCCGGACACACTTTCCTGGGTCATGCCCGGCCGCGGAAGATCAACACGTCGCAGCCCCACCTAGGCTCAACGGAGAGGCCAGCATGCCGGTCTAAACCTAAGCGCGCAGGGGTCTGGGCCCATCGCTCTGAGCACACCTGCACATTGCGTACGCGGCCGTTGAGCAGACCTAGCAACCTCCATTACAAAGGAAGTTGCGTTAACGCAGTCCAACCCGGCGCGCGCCGCTCAGTCGCTGACGTCACGAAGTGCTTCTGCTGATACCACGACGTCGGGATACCCATAACTACTCCCGCGTAGATGGTTAGTGCGTATAGGCTCGTAGCCAACTCAGATCAAATACCAAGATCTCGTTAAGCGTGTTAAGTATCCGCGAACGCCGAACAGGGCCAGGCCCACCTCTCTCCTAGGCGGTCTCAACCTGCCATGTCGCTCCGCCACAAAGATCCACACAGAGGGCCGTCGGGACAAAGGTCCTTTCAGCGCCCAATCCGTGAATCACTCGCGGGTACTCCTCGAGCCGACCCGACTTTAGTCACCATCTGTATAGTATGTAAGTATGTATAATATATACCCGTGATCAACTCCCGAGTGATCACGGCCCAATAGTATAGCAAGGCAGACTGACAAGAATGTAGGGTCAATGACGATAAACTAGCATCCTATACTAAGCATTTAGGATTGCAGGTAAGGTATCAACAGATGTAGCAACAATGTCAGGCTATGCAACAGAATAGGAGTAACCGAATATTAACATGCTACACTACTCTAATGCAAGCAGTATAGAGAAGAATAGGCGATATCTGGTGATCAAGGGGGGGGGGGGGCTTGCCTGGTTGCTCTGGCAAGGAGGGGGTCATCTTCGATGTAGTCGAACAGACGGACATCGGCACGGTCTCGGAGTCTACCAGAAAGGAGTAGCGGAGGGGGAACATAATAAATAACAGAGCAATCAAATGCAACACAAAGCAAGACGCGGCAATACGCGGTGCTAGGTATGTCCTAACGCGGTATTATGTGATACCGGCGAAAGGGGGAAACATCCGGGAAAGTATTCCTGGTGTTTCGGGTTTTCGGACAGATGAACCGGAGGGGGAAAGTTGCGTGTTTGATATGTTAGGGGTGTGTGGTGGACGAACGGACTGCGTATCCGGGTTCGTCTCGTCGTTCTGGGCAACTTTCATGTAGAAAGTATTTTCATCTGAGCTACGATTTATTTTATATGATTTTCTAAAGTTTTAATCATTTTTAGAATTTATTTAACTAATTAATTCTAACATTATCCAGAATAGTGCACGCTGACGTCATCATGATGTCAGCATGACGTCAGCAGTCAACAGGGAGTTGACTGGGTCAATCTGACGTGTGGGTCCCCCATGTCATACTCTATTTATTCTAATTATGATTTAACTAATCTAATCACAGTTTAATTAACTCACAATTGTTAATTAGGTTAACTAAACAAGCTTAATTAAGTTAATTAATTCACTAATTGATTGATTTTTTTATTAATTTTATTAATTCATTTTTATTTTATTTCCTTTTTCTTTTCTTCTCTTTTTTAAATGTTCTGGGGGCGGGCCCCATGTGTCATCGGCACAAGGGCCATAGTGGATTCGGGCAGTGGTTAACGGGGCGGGCGCTGGTTGCGGGCGCTCGTGCCCGAGGGGGCGCGGCGGTGCAAGGCCACCGGGGCACGGCGACAGATCAAGGCCGCGGCGCAGCAATGGTTGAGGCGGGACGGCGCGGCAGTAGCGGGACGGCGCGGCAAGCTGCGCGGGGCCGACAAGCTAGGCGAGCACGGGGGGGCGCAAGTGCGGGACGGCGAGGTCCGGCGGGCGAGCAGGACAGCGGGCGCGGGGTCGTGCGTGCGCGAGCAGTGAACGGCGCCGACGACACAGATCGAGGGGAAGAGGCCGATGGCCTCACCAGCGTTGAAGAGAAGCGGGGCGGCGAGGCTCGGGGGCGACCCGTGGGGAGGAGATGAGAAGGCCACGGCGAGGTCGATCCGGCGCAGGGCGGCGGCGATGGGGTAGCGCCAGCGAGGCGGCGCCTAGCGCCGGCGATGACGACGGGGTCGGGGGCGACGCGTCCAGGTCAGGGAGAGGGTGGTGAGGGTTGGTGGAGCCGGCGAGGAGTCACGGACGGAGCAACGACGGCATGGGCGATGAGGGGGTCGCTCCATCGAGGAGGGTCTCCGGGGGGGCTTGCTGTCCCGATCTAGATCCGGTCGGGGGGGAAAGAGGAGCGAGGGTGTCATTTCCCCGATCCAGATTGGATCGAGAATGGGGAGGAGAGAACGAGGGAGTGGGGGAAGTGGTGCGGTTAGGGTTAGCGGGGGAGTGGGGGTTAAGGCGGCGGGATGGGCCGGCCAGTTGTGGCCGGTATCGGCCAGCTGGGCCGAATGGCCCAGGGAGAGGGGGCTTTGCCCCTTTTTTGTGTTTACTGTTTTGTCTTCTCCTTTTCCTTATTTTCTTTTCTATTTTATTTCTAGTTTCTTTTACTTTTAGTTTTATAAAAATTACCACTAGTGCCCAAATTTGTATTTATCACCAAACTACTGTAAGATTAATTCTTAACCCATAATAAAATAGTTTTAGCATTTTATAAATTCTAAAATAGTTTTAGCATTTTATAAATTCACTGGGCATTTGTTTAATTGTTTTCACTACTGTTTTAATCATTTTAGAGCCTTTAAACATTTTATCAAAGTTTGGTTTCTCCACCATAATTACTTACGATTTATTTGACACAACCCAAACATTTTAGTTTTGATATTTGAAAATTTTACTGTTTGCCTATATTTTAAATTTTAATTTGAATCGTTTTTGAACTAACTCGAGTTTATTAACAGTAACCGAGGTGACGTGGCATCGTTAAGGCGGGATTATTGTAGCCTAATTATCCGGGCATCACAATTCTCCTCCACTACAAGAAATCTCGTCCCGAGATTTAGGAGCGGTTATAAGGGGGAAGGGATCTGGTTACGAAACTCTAACGATTCTTCTCGGTCATAGTTGCTCTTCTCGAAGAGGTCGATCCGTTACATTGACGTCTTTATTTCTGTCTTCAGGTCATCATGGTGAAGTCGTCCTTTTCTTCGGGAACTCCAACGTACTTACGAATAGGTAAGGGGCAGCTCGGCTATGACAGAATGCTTATGAGAGAGACAATCTGGGGTTAACCCATGAATGAGCATAAGAGTATCTCTTGAGTTGAACCAATAAAATATGTCGAGGGTAAGGTACGAAGGTACAATAAGAGGTTCCAAGCGGATAGATAGTTTCTCGAAGTCTGAACCGGAGTGAGAAAGGGTTTCAGAGCAATGAGAGTAAGTATTGCGTCTGATACCAGAATAGAGCATTAGGAAGGTGGCCCGTGAATTAAATATGAAGCCAAGCATGGGAAATAACCATTAGTAACAGGGCTGTACAGGAGAGTCAGGTTTTGATCCTGTGGAACTGTGGGTTATGGGCCCACCATGTGGTTAAAAGTAGGAAGGGTGTTGACTCTTACACGGTCATGATAGCAAGACATGTCAGAGGGTAGCCTATCAGTTATGTCGACAACAATGTCGGTACCAAGGGCGAGGGACGAAGAGAACCATTTTCCTGCTCGTTGAACGAGGCGGACCAGTAGGCAAAGTTCTCGTCCATCGGTGGTTGCCGAAATGTCACCAACAAAAGCAACAGGGTCTCACTGGCAGAGTTGTACACCGAGGTGTTTACATAAGCAGGAGAATATTACTGCTGAGATCATATAGATCACAAGAAAGGTTAAATCAACAATGGAAGGAAAATATGATCATCAGATTAAACAGAACAATGGAAAGGAAAATATGTTTAAACACATATTTCAAGGGTATATCCTCCCCAAGGACAAGCAGAGCATGATATCCATGTCAGGATATAATGTAGAAAACTCTTTAGGTAGGGGAGAGGATTTTTCATGACATTACCCATACAGCGGTGTTTGGATAATTGGGCAGGAAATATTTAGCATTGGGCTTCAATGTACTTGTTGAAAATCAGAGTACCACAAACATGCTTCGAGATAGCATCGACATGGTCTTCGAGCAAAGGTCAGACTTTGGGAACACAAAGGATCCATCAGGAATAACTTATAGAGTAATTCTTTACAATTTCCTCATGGAAGAATGGTTAACCTTGCCAGAAAGGAAACTATAATAATAGGTCCTCCGGCCGGGGGTGCTAGGCATGTCATCACCTTACCAGGTCATACATAGACCAATGTTATAACTCTTGGAAATATGCCCCAACCATCATATCTGACCGAGGTTCAGATCCGATTGGTGTCAGGATACCTCTGACTTAAGATGCCAGAGAAGAAAAGGTGCAACACAAATTAATGAGATGACAATGTAAGATTCTCAAGAAATGAACTATGGGAGCGAGTCCAAAACAAGAGTTCATCATTAAACCAAGGAGAGGATGGGGAGGTGGCTGACGGTCTCAGCGACACTTCATCGAGACTTCCAACAAGATGGATTTCCACAATTATGTGAACATGGGGATAACATTTGTCATATCAAATGATATAATGAGGTATGCTCGAGGAAAACAAACACAATTAAACATTGGTTGAAAGGTGCGCCCGAAATATGGGTCGGGTTTGCACGACCAATGTCAGAATGGTGATTCAATAATCAATAGTCCAAGAACGAACGGCCGACCATTAACTTCAAAGCAATAGGGTTGCTAGAAGGGCAGAATTTAAACAGCACCGTTCACTTGTGGAACACCGGTTGGAATGAACACGAGGACCAAGAAAGAATGGTGATGGTGAGAAGTATTTCTATGTCAAGAGTTCTCAAGAGGTGGAACAAATCTCAGAACATTCTTCACATAAAGGACGGTAATACTCCAAGGTAAAGAAGAACAATTGCTGGATAGCAAGGAAACCAAGGTACAACACAAATTGTGAACAAGTTTGTGTTGGGGGGGGGAAGGCAAGAATGTTTCCGATGATAACTCAAATCATCGAGGGACAAGGATGGTATTTCTCATCATGAATTCAATTGATATCCTGGAAGAACTCATAAGGTTGATGAGGAATTTGTCAACAGATTTCATGAAGAAGTAATCAATCAGCGACGACATCAAGTCAAAGGAATGATGAAGCCAAAAGTCATTGGAACCATGGGTACGACACAAACTCGAACTCAAGCTTGTTGTTTAAGGTGAAAGGGTATGACGAGGAAAATCGACGTAAGGTTAGTTCATCGTCGAAAATTGGTGCTCCGAGAATAAGGACCAGGTAGCACCGTTAGAATCGTCACGACAATGATATAGCCAAACAGGCTAGGAATGGCGTGATCGGGTACAAACTCGTACTTATAGAAGCTTATTGAAGAGTTGTTGAACCGTAGAGCAGACTCGGTTCAGTTATCGGTGTCTTTGAGTGTTCAATAACTCCGAGCCCATGAAAAATTGTAATCGGTGAGTATGTAGTGCTTGATGAAGAACTCATAAGAAATTATGCAGTTCCAAGATAATCTCGAGATACCAGGTGGTAATACTCGACGACAGATCAAACTAGAAGTTGAACTGGGGTATTGCTCTATAGAAGACAAGTGCTTAAACTTGCACAGGACATGATATTTAAAGGAGAACATGGTCGGAACCACGATTGCAAAAAGGCCAGATCTCAGATGTAAGATGAACTTATACCAAGGGAATAGTTGATTTTAAAAGAAGCTTCGATGAGAAGATGTACATCATGTCCATGGGCATGAACGCAAAGTTCAAGGTCGACTCCCACTTCTCCAATGCACAACCTTTAATTCACTTCTTGCGCTCAATGAAGTTGTAGTTTTGAAATTTTATCTGGCAAAATACCAGAAGAGTACGACTCGTGAAAACTTTCGAGTTCACACCCATTAAGGAAGGCATAGGTTCAACCCATCGGGGCATCTTAGAATCATATACCAGAATCTTTAGAAGTAATTAACTCAAGCTTGAAGACAGAGCATGGTTAAGAAAGCAGAGGATACAATTTACCAAAGGCATTATGTGTCAGAGGAAAGGCTCACAAGGTTATTGAATATGAAGGGCGTTGTCAGATAAAATCCAACAAAGGATCTGGTGGTCCACAAGGGATCTGACGTGAGCATCGGTACTCAACTAGAGGAAGAAGATTGCAAGGAGATCAGATTATAGAAACAACTGACTAACTCAATTGTCAAATGCAAAGGAATTATGATTTCCAAATCAAGGGATCAGAAGCAATGCTCTGAGTAGGGATGGATAAGTTGAATAGCCTTACGGTACAATCAATGACAATTGGATTGGTCGAGAACCAATTCTAGTTAAAAGAATGGCAGCTTAGCCGCAGAAGTAATTTATAAGGATCAATGATGATTCCGTGCATTCGCAAACATATTGAGTCAACAGACTCAAAATGATAATGACAAGGAATGTCATTAAGACTACGAGACTTATGGGATTAACCATAATGTGAGCAAGCAAGAATTTCAAGAGCCAAAGGCTCCAGAGGATTTTCGGAAGATCGAATAGTATTTTGAACACTTTTGTGAAACTCATGAACAACTGGGGATGAGCGGATACTTGACAAGTGCGGGGATTTATTTGAAGGGGTATTCATGTGGCAAAGAACTGCTAGGCAGTAGGCACGAAGTATTCTCGGAACAATAGAGAAAACTTCGGGTATCTTGTAATAACAAGAACAATGGGGAATGATCGTAAGAATGGCAAGTGTAAGTAGTTATCCATAAGGATTTATCGGTGGTCGGGAATAGCAAAAGTGATGGGCACAAAGTCTCGAGAGAATATCAAAGAGTATCTCCGAAATCTTCTGGTGCAGCAGGCGGTCATCGATAACAAGTGGCTCTCCGGGAGAAAGTACTTGCGAGAACCTAAAGTTAGTTTTGTTTTTAGCAAAATCATTTAACCCGAATAGAAGAGAGCTCAGAGTCCCAGAGTAAAGGTCGAGGAGTAAAAGATCCTAGTACCACCCAATGGCGACGTGGGCCCGTAAGGCACACATCCAAGTTAGTAAAAGTTTTGTAATGTCTAGACTCGACTTCGGCCAAGGAGTGTGGAAGGGGGATTCCTACAGGCAGTCGGCTCTGATACCAACTTGTGACTCCCCCGATTCAATCGTACACTAATCATGCACGCAAACGTGTACGATCAAGATCAGGGACTCACGGGAAGATATCACAACACAACTCTAAAACATAAATAAGTCATACAAGCATCATAATACAAGCCAGGGGCCTCGAGGGCTCGAATACAAGTGCTCGATCATAGACGAGTCAGCGGAAGCAACAATATCTGAGTACAGACATAAGTTAAACAAGTTTGCCTTAAGAAGGCTAGCACAAACTGGGATACAGATCGAAAGAGGCGCAGGCCTCCTGCCTGGGATCCTCCAAACTACTCCTGGTCGTCGTCAGCGGGCTGCACGTAGTAGTAGGCACCTCCGGTGTAGTAGGGGTCGTCGTCGACGGTGGCGTCTGGCTCCTGGGCTCCAACATCTGGTTGCGACAACCAGGTAGAAGGGAAGGGGAAAAGAGGGAGAAAAGCAACCGTGAGTACTCATCCAAAGTACTCGCAAGCAAGGAGCTACAGTACATATGCAAGGGTATATGTGTAAAGGGCCATATCGGTGGACTGAACTGCAGAATTCCAGAATAAGAGGGGGATAGCTAATCCTGTCGAAGACTACGCTTCTGGCAGCCTCCGTCTTGCAGCATGTAGAAGAGAGTAGATTGAAGTCCTCCAAGTAGCATCTCCAAGTAGCATCTCCAAGTAGCATCTCCAAGTAGCATCTCCAAGTATCATCGCATAGCATAAACCTACCCGGCGATCCTCTCCTCGTCGCCCTGTAGAAAAGTGATCACCGGGTTGTCTGTGGAACTTGGAAGGGTGTGTTTTATTAAGTATCCAGTTCTAGTTGTCATAAGGTCAAGGTACAACTCCAAGTCGTCCTGTTACCGAAGATCACGGCTATTCGAATAGATTAACTTCCCTGCAGGGGTGCACCAACTTACCCAGCACGCTTGATCCCATTTGGCCGGACACACTTTCCTGGGTCATGCCCGGCCGCGGAAGATCAACACGTCGCAGCCCCACCTAGGCTCAACGGAGAGGCCAGCACGCCGGTCTAAACCTAAGCGCGCAGGGGTCTGGGCCCATCGCCCTGAGCACACCTGCATGTTGCGTACGCGGCCGGTGAGCAGACCTAGCGACCTCCATTACAAAGGAAGTTGCGTTAACGCAGTCCAACCCGGCGCGCGCCGCTCAGTCGCTGACGTCACGAAGTGCTTCGGCTGATACCACGACGTCGGGATACCCATAACTACTCCCGCGTAGATGGTTAGTGCGTATAGGCTCGTAGCCAAATCAGATCAAATACCAAGATCTCGTTAAGCGTGTTAAGTATCTACGAACACCGAATAGGGCCAGGCCCACCTCTCTCCTAGGCGGTCTCAACCTGCCCTGTCGCTCCGCCACAAAGATCCACACAGAGGGCCGTCGGGACAAAGGTCCTTTCAGCCCCCAATCCGTGAATCACTCGCGGGTACTCCTCGAGCCGACCCGACTTTAGTCACCATCTGTATAGTATGTAAGTATGTATAATATATACCCGTGATCAACTCCCGAGTGATCACGGCCCAATAGTATAGCAAGGCAGACTAACAAGAATGTAGGGCCAATGATGATAAACTAGCATCCTATACTAAGCATTTAGGATTGCAGGTAAGGTATCAACAGATGTAGCAACAATGTCAGGCTATGCAATAGAATAGGAGTAACCGAACATTAACATGCAACACTACTCTAATGCAAGCAGTATAGAGAAGAATAGGCGATATCTGGTGATCAAGGGGGGGGCTTGCCTGGTTGCTCTGGCAAGGAGGGGGTCATCTTCGATGTAGTCGAACACACGGACATCGGCAGCGGTCTCGGAGTCTACCGGAAAGGAGTAGCGGAGGGGGAACACAATAAATAACAGAGCAATCAAATGCAACACAAAGCAAGACGCGGCAATACGCGGTTCTAGGTATGTCCTAACGCGGTATTATGTGATACCGGCGAAAGGGGGAAACATCCGGGAAAGTATTCCTGGTGTTTCGGGTTTTCGGATAGATGAACCGGAGGGGGAAAGTTGCGTGTTTGATATGTTAGGGGTGTGTGGTGGACGAACGGACTGCGTATCCGGGTTCGTCTCGTCGTTCTGGGCAACTTTCATGTAGAAAGTATTTTCATCTGAGCTACGATTTATTTTATATGATTTTCTAAAGTTTTAATCATTTTTAGAATTTATTTAACTAATTAATTCTAACATTATCCAGAATAGTGCACGCTGACGTCATCATGATGTCAGCATGACGTCAGCACTTCAACAGGGAGTTGACTAGGTCAATCTGACGTGTGGGTCCCCCATGTCATACTCTATTTACTCTAATTATGATTTAACTAATCTAATCACAGTTTAATTAACTCACAATTGTTAATTAGGTTAACTAAACAAGCTTAATTAAGTTACTTAATTCACTAAATGATTGATTTTTTTATTAATTTTATTAATTCATTTTTATTTTATTTCCTTTTTCTTTTCTTCTCTTTTTTTGAAACGTTCTGGGGGCGGGCCCCATGTGTCATAGGCACAAGGGCCATAGTGGATTCGGGAAGTGGTTAACGGGGCGGGCGCTGGTTGCGAGCGCTCGTGCCCGAGGGGGCGCGGCGGTGCAAGGCCACCGGGGCACGGCGACAGATCGAGGCCGCGGCGCAGCAATGGTTGAGGCGGGATGGCGCGGCAGTAGCGGCCAAGTGGAGCGGCTGGCACCCGCGACAAGGTGCGCGGGGCCGACAAGCTAGGCGAGCACGGGGGGGCGCAAGTGCGGGACGGCGAGGTCCGGCTGGCGAGCAGGCAGCGGGCGCGGGGTCGTGCGTGCGCGAGAAGTGAACGGCGCCGGTGACACAGATCGAGGGGAAGAGGCCGATGGCCTCACCAGCGTTGAAGAGAAGTGGGGCGGCGAGGCTCGGGGGCGACCCGTGGGGAGGAGTTGAGGAGGCCACGGCGAGGTCGATCCGGCGCAGGGCGGCGGCGATGGGGTAGCGCCAGCGAGGCGGCGCCTAGCGCCGGTGATGACGACGGGGTCGGGGGCGACGCGTCCAGGTCGGGGAGAGGGTGGTGAGGGTTGGTGGAGCCGGCGAGGAGTCACGGACGGAGCAACGATGGCATGGGCGATGAGGGGGGCGCTCCATCGAGGAGGGTCTCCGGGGGGGCTTGCTGTCCCGATCTAGATCCGGTCGGGGGGGAAAGAGGAGCGAGGGTGTCATTTCCCCGATCCAGATTGGATCGGGAATGGGGAGGAGAGAACGAGGGAGTGGGGGAAGTGGTGTGGTTAGGGTTAGCGGGGGAGTGGGGGTTAAGGCGGCGGGATGGGCCGGCCAGTTGTGGCCGGTATCGGACAGCTGGGCCGAATGGCCCAGGGAGAGGGGGCTTTGCCCCTTTTTTTTGTTTACTGTTTTGTCTACTCCTTTTCCTTATTTGCTTTTCTATTTTATTTCTAGTTTCTTTTAATTTTAGTTTTATAGAAATTACCACTAGTGCCCAAATTTGTATTTATCACCAAACTACTGTAAGATTAATTCTTAACCCATAATAAAATAGTTTTAGCATTTTATAAATTCTAAAATAGTTTTAGCATTTTATAAATTCACTGGGCATTTGTTTAATTGTTTTCACTACTGTTTTAATCATTTTAGAGCCTTTAAACATTTTATCAAAGTTTGGTTTCTCCACCATAATTACTTACGATTTATTTGACACAACCCAAACATTTTAGTTTTGATATTTGAAAATTTTACTGTTTGCCTATATTTTAAATTTTAATTTGAATCGTTTTTGAACTAACTCGAGTTTATCAACAGTAACCGAGGTGACGTGGCATCGTTAACGCGGGATTATTGTAGCCTAATTATCCGGGCGTCACATCGTGTTACCTATAACCCGAAGGTTATCGTTAACCATGTCAGTTGAGGATCCGAGTCCGCTTCAGGGGAGGACACCGCAGCACCAGCAGAGCAGTAGTACCTCGGAGTATTTGTAGTCGTCAGGATAATGTACGGATGTAGCCGTACGAGTCATGATGTTTCGTTGCATGTATGAGAGTAGTTGAACCTGTCATGTTGTTTATTGATACGTCTCCAACGTATCTATAATTTTTGATTGCTCCATGCTATATAATCTTCTGTTTTGGATATTTATGGGTTTCATTATACACTTTTATATTATTTTTGGGACTAACTTATTAACCCAGAGCCCAGTGGCAGTTTCTGTTTTTCCCTTGTTTTAGAGTATCGCAGAAAAGGAAAATCAAGTGGAGTCCAATTGACCTGAAACTTCACGGAACTTACTTTGGAAGGAAAGCAACCCGGGAGACTTAGTGTCCATGTAAGGGAAGCAACGAGGAAGCCACGAGGTAGGGGGAGAGCCCACCCCCCTGGGCGCGCCCTCCACCCTCGTGGACCCCTCATGGCTCCCCTGACGTACCTCTTCTGCTTATATATATCCATATACCCTAAAACGATCGGGGAGCACAATAGATCGGGAGTTCTGCCGCCAGAAGCCTCCGTAGCCACCGAAAACCAGTCTAGACCCGTTCCGACACCCTGCCGGAGGGGGAATCCTTCTCCGGTGGCCATATTCATCATCCCAGTGCTCTCCATGACGAGGAGGGAGTAGTTCTCCCTCGGGGCTGAGGGTATGTACCAGTAGCTATGTGTTTGATCTCTCTCTCTCTCTCTTGTGTTCTTGAGGTGATATGATCTTGATGTATCGCGATCTTTGCTATTATATTTGGATCCTATGATGTTTTCTTCCCCCTCTACTCTCTTGTAATGGATTGAGTTTTCCCTTTGAAGTTATCTTATCGGATTGAGTCTTAAAGATTTGAGAATACTTGATGTATGTCTTGCCGTGCGTATCTGTGGTGGCAATGGGATATCACGTGATTGACTTGATGTATGTTTTGGTGATCAACTTCTGGGTTCCGCCCATGAACCTATGCATAGGGGTTGGCATACGTTTTCGTCGTAATTCTTCGGTACAAACTTTGGGGCACTCTTTGAGGTTCTATGTGTTGGTTGAATAGATGAATCTGAGATTGTGTGATGCATATCGTATAATCATACCCACGGATACTTGAGGTGACATTGGAGTATCTAGGTAACATTAGGGTTTTGGTTGATTTGTGTCTTAAGGTGTTATTCTAGTACGAACTCTAGGGTTCTTTGTGACACTTATAGGAATAGCCCAACGGATTGATTGGAAAGAATAACTTTGAGGTGGTTTCGTACCCTACCATAATCTCTTCGTTTGTTCTCCGCTATTAGTGACTTTGGAGTGACTCTTTGATGCATGTTGAGGGATAGTTATATGATCCAACTATGTTATTATTGTTGAGAGGACTTACACTAGTGAATGTATGGACCCTAGGCCTTGTTTCCTAGCATTAAAATACCGTTTGTGCTCACTTTTATCATTAGTTACCTTGCTGTTTTTATATTTTCAGATTACAAAAACCTTTATCTATCATCCATATTGCACTTATATCACCATCTCTTCGCCGAACTAGTGCACCTATACAATTTGCCATTGTATTGGGTGTGTTGGGGACACAAGAGAGTCTTTGTTATTTGGTTGCAGGGTTGCTTGAGAGAGACCATGTTCATCCTACGCCTCCTACGTATTGATAAACCTTTGGTCATCCACTTGAGGGAAATTTGCTACTATCCTACAAACCTCTGCACTTGGAGGCCCAACAACGTCTACAAGAAGAAGGTTGTGTAGTAGAAATCAAGCTCTTTTCTGGCGCCGTTGCCGGGGAGGTTAGCTCTTGAAGGTATATCTTTAGATCTTGCAATTGAATCTTTTAGTTTCTTGTTTTATCACTAGTTTAGTCTATAAAAGAAACTAAAAAATGGAGTTAAATTTACCTCATATGCTTCATCTTTTTAATATCTTTCGTGAGTATGATGGGAAGGAAAATTGTGCCAAAGTGTTAGAAGAAGAATGCATTAGAATGTTTGGCACTAAATATTTGAATGATGAGCATGATTGCAATGTTGTTAGTATGAATTCCTTGAAGATGATATGCTTGGGGAAGCTATGTTTGGTGAAGATGATATTTTTTGTCCCCCAAGTTTTGATGAGCAAATTTATTATGATGAAAGCATGCCTCCTATTTATGATGATTATATTGATGAAAGTGGATTTGGAGAGGTCATGACTTTATTTTGTGATGAATCCACTATTCCGGAAGAGGTTCCAATTGATTATGAGAACAAAGTTGATATCTATGATGATTATTGTGATGACTTGTATGCTATAAAGAATAATAATATCATGAAACTTGTCATCATGATTTTAGTTTTCAATTGGATTATGCCTCACATGATAGTTATTTTGTTGATTTTGCTCCCACTACTATTCCTGAGAAGAAATTTGCTTATGTGGACAGTAATAAAAATTATATGTTTGTGGCTCATGAAAAGAATGCTTTATGTGATAGTTATATTGTTGAATTCATTCATGATGCTACTGAAAATTATTATGAGGGAGGAATATATTCTTGTAGGAATTGCAATAATATCAAGTTTGCTCTCTATGTGCTTAAAGTTTTGAAGTTATGCTTGTTTTACCTTCCTATGCAAGTTGATTCTTGTTCCCACAAGTTGTTTGCTCACAAAATCCCTATGCATAGGAAGTGGGTTAGACTTAAATTTGCTATTTATATTCTTCATGATGCTCTCTTTATGTTACAATTCTTATCTTTTATGTGAGCATCATTGAAATCATCACGCCTAGCTAGGGGCGTTAAACGATAGCGCTTGTTGGGAGGCAACCCAACTTTATTCTTGTTCTTTACTTTTTGCTCCTGCTTAGTAATAAATAATTCATCTAGCCTCTGTTTAGATGTGGTTTTATGCTTTTAATTATTGTTTTTGCCAAGTAGAACCTTTGGGAAGACTTGGGGAAAGTCTTGTTGATCTTGCTATAAAAAACAGAAACTTTAGAGCTCACGAGAATTGCTGCCATTTTTTATTGGAAAGTGATATTTAGTTAATTATTTTTGCAGATGATTAATAGACAAATTACTCAGGTCCACCAATTTGTTTGATAATTTTATGAGTTCCAGAAGTTTGCGTTAGCTACAGATTACCACAGACTGTTCTGTTTTTGACAGATTCTGTTTTCTATGTGTTGTTTGCTTTTTTTGATGAATCTATGAGTAGGGTCGGAGGGTACGAACCATATAGAAGTTGGAATACAGTAGATATTACACCAATATGACTTTATAATGAGTTCACAAAAGCACCTAAGTGGTGATTTATTTTCTTATACTAACGGAGCTTACGAGTTTTCGGTTAAGTTTTGTGTTGTGAAGTTTTCAAGTTTTGGGTAAAGATTCAATGGACTATGGAATAAGGAGTGGAAAGAGCCTAAGCTTGGGGATGCCCAAGGCACCCCAAGTTACGATCCAAGGACACCAAAAAGCCTAAGCTTGGGGATGCCCTGGATGGCATCCCCTCTTTCGTCTTTGTTCATCGGTAACTTTACTTGGAGCTATATTTTTATTCGCCACATGATATGTGTTTTGCTTGGAGCGTCATTTTATTTACTTTAGTTTTGCTTGATGTTTGAATAAAATACCAAGATCTGAAACTATTAAATGTTAGAGAGTCTTCACATAGTTGCATAATTATTCGACTACTCATTGATCTTCACTTATATCTTTCGGAGTAGTTTGTCGTTTGCTCTAGTGCTTCACTTATATCTTTTAGAGCACAATGGTGGTTTTATTTTGAAGAAATAGATGAACTCTCATGCTTCACTTATATTATTTTGAGATACTTAAATAGCATGGTAATTTGCTTAAATAATCCTAATATGCTAGGCATCCAAGAATAGTAAAAACTTTCATATAAAGTGCATTGAATACTATGAGAAGTTTGATGCTTGATGATTGTTTTGAGATATGGAGGTAATAATATCAAAGTCGTGCTAGTTGGGTAGTTGTGAATTTGTGAAATGCTTGTGTTGAAGTTTGCAAGTCCCGTAGCATGCACGTATGGTAAACGTTATGTAACAAATTTGAAACATGAGGTGTTCTTTGATTGTCTTCCTTATGAGTGGCGGATGGGGATGAGCGATGGTCTTTTCCTACCAATCTATCCCCCTAGGAGCATGAGTGTAGTTCTTGGTTTTTGATGACTTGTATATTTTTGCAATAAGTATGTGAGTTATTTATGACTAATGTTGAGTCCATGGATTATACGCACTCTCACCCTTCCATCATTGCTAGCCTCTTCAGTACCGTGCATTGCCCTTTCTCACATTGAGAGTTGGTGCAAACTTCACCGGTGCATCCAAACCCCGTGATATGATACGCTCTTTCACACATGAACCTCCTTATATCTTCCTCAAGACAGCCACCATACCTACCTATTATGGCATTTCCATAGCCATTCCGAGATATATTGCCATGCAACTTTCCACCGTTCCGTTTATTATGACACGCATCATCATTGTCATATTGCTTTGCATGATCATGTAGTTGACATCATATTTGTGGCAAAGCCACCATGCGTAATTTTCCATACATGTCACTCTTGATTCATCGCAATCCCGGTACACTGCCGGAGGCATTCATATAGAGTCATATCTTGTTCTAAGTATCGAGTTGTAATTCTTGAGTTGTAAGTAAATAGAAGTGTGATGATCATCATTCATAGAGCATTGTCCCAAAAAAGGCAAGGCCAAAAAAAGGGGGCCAAATAAAAAAGAAAGGCCAAATAAAAAGGGGAAGGACAAATAAAAAAAGGGACAATGCTACTATCCTTTTTCCACACTTGTGCTTCAAAGTAGCACAATGATCTTTATGATAGAGAGTCTCTTGTTTTGTCACTTTCATATACTAGTGGAAATTTTTCATTATAGAACTTGTCTTGTATATTCCAACAATGGACCTCCTCAAGTGCCCTAGGTCTTCGTGATCAAGCAAGTTGGATGCACACCCACTTAGTTTCTTTTGTTGAGCTTTCATACATCTATAGCTCTAGTGCATCCGTTGCATGATAATCCCTACTCCTTGCATTAACATCAATTGATGGGTATATCCATAGCCCATTGATTAGCCTCTTTGATGTGAGACTTTCTCCTTTTTGTCTTCTCCACATAACCCCCATCATCATATTCTATTCCACCCATAGTGCTATATCCATGGCTCGCGCTCATGTATTGCGTGAAGGTTTATAGAGTTTGAGATTACTAAAGTATGAAACAATTGCTTGGCTTGTCATCGGGGTTGTGCATGGTGAGAGCATTCTTGTGTGACGAAAATGGAGCATCACTAAACTATATGATTTTGTAGGGATGAACTTTCTTTGTCCATGTTATTTTGAGAGGACATAATTGCTTAGTTAGTATGCTTGAAGTATTATTATTTTTATGTCAATATGAACTTTTATCTTGAATCTTTCGGATCTGAATATTCATACCACAATTAATAAGAATTACATTGAAATTATGCCAAGTAGCATTCCACGTCAAAAAAAATTTATCATTTACCTACTCGAGGACGAGCAGGAATTAAGCTTGGGGATGTTGATACGTCTCCAACGTATCTATAATTTTTGATTGCTCCATGCTATATTATCTTCTGTTTTGGATGTTTTTGGGCTTCATTATACACTTTTATATTATTTTTGGGACTAACTTATTAACCCAGAGCCCAGTGCCAGTTTTTGTTTTTTCCTTGTTTTAGAGTATCGCAGAAAAGAAAAATCAAACGGAGTCCAATTGACCTGAAACTTCACGGAACTTATTTTTGGAAGGAAAGGAACCCGGGAGACTTGGTGTCCATGTAAGGGAAGCGACGAGGAAGCCACGAGGCAGGGGGCGCGCCCTCCACCCTCATGGGCCCCTCGTGGCTCCCCTGAGGTACCTCTTCTGCCTATATATATCCATATACCCTAAAATGATCGGGGAGCACAATAGATCGGGAGTTCCACCGCTAGAAGCCTCTGTAGCCACCGAAAACCAATCTAGACCCATTCTGGCACCCTGCCGGAGGGGGAATCCCTCTCCGGTGGCCATCTTCATCATCCCGGTGCTCTCCATGACGAGGAGGGAGTAGTTCTCCCACGGGGCTGAGGTATGTACTAGTAGCTATGTGTTTGATCTCTCTCTCTCTCTCTATCTAATGTTCTTGAGGTGATACGATCTTAATGTATCGTGAGCTTTGGTATTATATTTGGATCCTATGATGTTTTCTTCCCCCTCTACTCTCTTGTAATGGATTGAGTTTTCCCTTTGAAGTTATCTTATCGGATTGAGTCTTTAAAGATTTGAGAACACTTGATGTATGTCTTGCCGTGCGTATCTGTGGTGACAATGGGATATCACGTGATTCACTTGATGTATGTTTTGGTGATCAACTTGCGGGTTCCGCCCATGAACCTATGCATAGGGGTTGGCACACGTCTTCGTCGTAATTCTCCAGTAGAAACTTTGGAGCACTCTTTGAGATTCTATGTGTTGGTTGAATAGATGAATCTGAGATTGTGTGATGCATATCCTATAATCATACCCACCGATACTTGAGGTGACATTGGAGTATCTAGGTGACATTAGGGTTTTGGTTAATTTGTGTCTTAAGGTGTTTTTCTAGTACGAACTCTAGGGTTGTTTGTGACACTTATAGGAATAGCCCAACGGATTGATTGGAAAGAATAACTTTGAGGTGGTTTCGTACCCTACCATAATCTCTTCATTTGTTCTCCACTATTAGTGACTTTGGAGTGACTCTTTGTTGCAAGTTTAGGGATAGTTATATGATCCAATTGTGTTATTATTGTTGAGAGGACTTACACTAGTGAAAGTATGAACCATAGGCCTTGTTTCCTAGCATTGCAATACCGTTTGTGCTCACTTTGATCATTAGTTACCTTGCTGTTTTATATTTTCAGATTACAAAAACCTTTATCTATCATCCATATTGCACTTGTATCACCATCTCTTCGCCGAACTAGTGCACCTATACAATTTTCCATTGTATTGGGTGTGTTGGGGACACAAGAGACTCTTTGTTATTTGGTTGCAGGGTTGCTTGAGAGAGACCATCTTCATCCTACGCCTCCTATGGATTGATAAACCTTAGGTCATCCACTTGAGGGAAATTTGCTACTGTCGTACAAACCTCTGCACTTGGAGGACCAACAACGTCTACAAGAAGAAGGTTTTGTAGTAGACATCATTTATCTTTCATGTATGAGTCTATGTATAATTATGTTGGGACTTTATTCGCCGTATTTTCTTTGCTCTTTTGTTTTCTTCTGGGATTTGTCGCTGGCTTTTCCCCAAATTTATTTTTGGATGTTTCTCATCTCGATTGCGTTGTCTTGCGAAAAATCCACAATAGGATGACGCGGGGAGGTAGCAGTAGCAGCGTCCGTGAGGGAACTCCTATTCGTCATTCCGCACGACAGGCAGGACATTCTCCTGAGCCACACGTTCCGCCACCGCCTCCACCGCCAAATCCACCCTCCACCAAGCAAATTCTGCGTATGTTTGAGGAAAGAAGGAACAATGATCTGCTTGAAATATTAAGAAGTGTGCAAGCTATGGTTGGACAGAATGGAAATCAGAATGGTCATTACTAAAAGCTGTCAGATTTTCAAAGGACCAAGCCACCCAGTTTCAGTCAGATGATTGTTGACCCATTGGATGCAGACGATTTTTTGCGTACCATTGATAAAAAGCTTGAGATTTCTCGTACTGAAGAAAATGATATAGTTCCATTTGCAAATCATTACCTTGAAGGCACTTCTGCCATATGGTGGGAAAATGCAAAGGCCATGTGGCCTGCTGATGAAGAAATCACCTGGGAAAAATTTAAGGATCAGTTCCGGAAATATCATATCCCTACTAGAGTTATGAAGGTTAAGCAGCATGAATTTCTCGCACTCGTCCAAGGAAATTAGTCTGTGGAGGAATATTTGCAAAAAATTAATCATCTGGCTCGTTACTCCCTTTATGACGTGGCCACCGAGGAAAAGAAGATTGACATATTTCTTGGAGGCTTAAATACGCAACTCCGTTGTACTCTCAGTATGTTTGATTTCCCGGATTTCCAAACTCTGGTGAACAAGGCTCTCATTGCTGAACGGGAGCACATGCTTGTATCAGATAATAGGCCTGCCAACAACAACAACAACGACAACAAGCGTAAGTTTGTGCCAAAGAAGGATGGGCAACCAGTGCAAAAGGCTCGAACCTGGCAATAGACTCAGGTGGAATACAAGCCCAATTGGCAACAGAATGTTAACAAGACCACCACTCAAGTCAAGAATGTCGTGACCAACCCAATACGTAAGGAGGGTCAGCGCAATAATTCATGCTTCAATTGTGGGTAGAACGGGCATTATGCCAAACCGTCCCCCAAGAACGACAAGGCGAATGCCCCATTGAAGCCACAAGTCAACTTTATAGAGTCATGCCCGACCCAGCAAAAAATTACTGGGTACGTGCATCATATCTCAGCTGACGAAGCATAAGAGAATCCCGAAGTCATCATTGGTATGTTTTCTGTTAATGGCATACCTGCCGTAATTTTATTTGACTCTGGGGCTTCCCATTCTTTTATTTCTCAGAGTTTTGCTGCCCAAAACAAATTTCCTTGTACACTTTTAGGCAAAAATATGATGGTACAAACCCCGGGATCTCTAATCAAGAGCAACATGGTCTGTCGCGATCTAGAAATCAATATCAACGGAGTCTACTTTCCAACCTCTCTGATACTTATTGAGTCTGAAAAGTTGGATATTATATTGGGTATGAATTGGTTGACCCAATATCAAGTTTGTATAAATTGCGCAACACGAGAAGTCACTTTGACCAGTCTGAACGTGCAGACTACCAAATTCTATGCTCGCAAGAAAATACCCAAGCAAGAATTGGTTTTCACCGCTGTGGATGAGTTGGAACTAATTCCTGTGGTGAGCGAGTACCCTGATGTATTTCCAGAAGAACTGCCAGGTATGCCACTAGACCGAGAACTGGAACTTGCAATAGATCTTGAGCCTGGAACTGCACCATTATACAAGAAGTATTACCGAATACCCTCATCAGAATTAGTGGAGCTTAAGAAACAGCTTGATGAACTACTCCAGAAAAGATATATTCGTCCCAGCTCTTCACCATGGGGATCACCCGCTATTTTTGTGGACAAAAAGGATGACAGTCTCCGCATGTGCGTAGATTACTGCCAGCTGAATGAGGTCACCATCAAAAATAAATACCCGCTGCCAAGGATTGATGATTTGTTTGATCAGCTCAGTGGGGCTAAAGTATTCTCTAAGATCGATTTATGGACCGGATATCATCAGCTTGAGATTAAAAAGGAAGATATTCCTAAGACCGCATTCACTAGTCGGTACGGTCTTTATGAATATGTCGTGATGTCCTTTGGTCTCACCAATGCCCCTGCTTTCTTCATGCATATGATGAACAAAGTATTCATGGTTTTCCTCGACAAATTCCTGGTAGTCTTCATCGATGACATCCTCATTTACTCCAAGGGTGAAGACGAGCACAAGGATCACCTTCGAGCAGTGCTACAACGACTCCACGACCATTAGCTTTATGCCAAATTCAGTAAATGTGAATTTTGGCTCAAGCAAGTTGGGTTTCTCGGACATGTACTATCCACCGAAGGTATAGCCGTGGACCCGAGCAAAGTAAACACTACAAAAAAATACACTTCTATGATGATACATGTTTGTCACAGTAGGTCGTGTTTTTTGTCATGCATGTACATCCATGACAAATTTATGACAAAATCAAGATAGTCATACCTGTGCTGTCGTTGAAGTGTTCCATGACATTACCAAAATTATCATCACGGAAGTGTCCACTTCCATGACGATAAATCGCACGTCACAGAAGTTCTTTCGTCAAGGGTGACTGACACGTGGCATCCACCGTAACGGAACGCTGTTAAGCTATCGGGTTGGGTTTTGGATCCGATAACCCGTTAACAGCCCCGACCAATGGGAAATTTCCACGTGTAAAATTCTTATTGGCCGGACAAAACACGTGTCAGCTCGTCAGTGGGTCAGATAGGCGCCTATGATACGTCAACACGTGGCACGGCCCAACAGAGGCCCATTCCTATGAAAAGGCCGGCCTGTTTGACTTGGTCAAAAGGTGGTGGGCCGGCCCATGTAAAGCCTGTTAATGGCATGTTCGCATATAGCCCATTTACAGCGCGCTAACCCAAGGCCCGTTACACCCTATCCGAATTAGGCCTACTAGCATCATCTGGGCCATCCAATATGATTCCAACCCATTTTCACTTCTGGCCCATGTATGGCCCATGATGTCTTTCGGCCCATATGAGGCCCTATGTAACTCTTGGCCTATTAATGGCCCATGATGAAACTGGCTCATAATGAATAGTGTATCACTTTACACCCATTAACGGCCCCTGGTGAAACTGGCCCGTAATGAAAGTGTATCACTTTATACCCATTAACGGCCTGTTATTCCGTTGGGCCGTTTCCAGCCCATGTTATCTTTCGGCCTTCTCAGAGCCCATTTATTCTTGGGCTCATTTCCAGCATTCGTTTACTTATGGCCCGTTACTGTCATTTTCCGCTTATGGGCCAAATTCAGTCTGTGGTTACAGTCGGCCCGTTTGTGGTCTGTTAATATGTTGGGCCGTTTTCATAGCGTCATCAAATACGGCCTATTAACGATGGCCCGTTACGGTCGGCCAATGAACGGACAATTCCAACTCTAGCCCTTTACGGCCATAATGTGGCCTGTTATTGGCCCATGTTTGGCCAATCGATCATACGGCCCGTATAAGGCCCATTGATGATACGGCCCGTAGAAGGCCCATTGTTTCTACGGCCCGTAGAAGGCCTACTATTTCTACGGCCCGTAGAAGGCCCACTGTTTCTACGGCCCGTAGGAGGCCCAGTGTCACTACAGTAAATATTAGCCCATGGTTATTGTGGCCTAGTTTTAAAAAATAGGTTATTGCAGCCACTAGTTAACCGCGGAAAAAGAACTGCAATGACTACAAGCAAACAAATAAACAAGACAACAAGGAAATAAATAAGCAAGCAACTAACGCTAGGCTATCACGGCTATTACACATATTACATCCACTGGGCATCAAAGTTCGCCACCAGTGCAAATATAGGGAACAAAGCAGCATATCATATACACTGGCCGTCAAAATTGGCCACCAGTGCAAATAAACGCGGCAGCAAAACAAGAGCATAACTGAAACAACTTCAGAAGAGCTCAAGAAATGTTATCCTGGGTATCCACCATGCTGGCAATAAGCTTAGCAAGCTGATTAGCTTTGTCCTGTTTGGCGCTAAAATCCTCCAACGCTTGCTGTTGCACCAGAAAGTATGCATCTGAATGCTCCAGGGACTTCCACAGTCCTTCCGCTTCTTGTCGCAGCACAGCTGATCGATGTCTTTCACCTTGTAGTTGAGACTCAAGAAACCGAACTGATTCAGACATTGAGTTTGAATAGCTTGTGCAAGCGGTAGTGGCCAGTAACTCCAACACTAAACCAAGACAGGATGTGTCACTATCCTAAACCTTATTTGCATTACTTCCTTTACCGTTGCTTAATAAGGCACTATTTCCCAATATTTTGTTAGCATTCTAAAAGAAGAAACAAGTAGACACATACTAGTATATGAAACTCATTTCGGTGATCCAGTTTATTAGTAAGGTGGACAGGATTAAACTACCAAGTCTTCTATTGCCAAGTACTAGTACATAATAAAAGCACCAAACAAACATATATCTATGTCCTATGGTAGCAATGGAATTTTAAATTAGAACGGTTGTTCTTCAGGTTTAGGCACTTGTTCTACATGAACAGAGTATAGTAAGACGCAAGAATATAATACTTAAAAATATAAAATGAGCTTATAGACCTTACCACATTCTTGGTTCGGGACCAATACAAAACAAGGAGTATCCAGTCATCGTCCAGTAAATGTGTCTCAGGAGAACATAAGGGAATTTGATGAGTTTCTTTGCCGGTGAAGTATGTTTTCTTCAGGTAATTCCGATACTGCCACCAAGCATTCTTGAAGATAGCAGAGGTATTAGCACAGGTTACCTCATCCTGAGTTTCCAAATCGGTCCTTCTCTATAGAGAAAAATGGGAAAATTTGCTATATTATAACCATCATGGAGGTAGGATGTATGGGACGAAGCAAAGTAATTGCCATGAATAACATTACTTACACATAACTCCTGGACAAACACCTGCAACTGGCATTTTCCTTCATCTTCAGTATAATATTTCCAAGATGGGAAGATACGCACATACGATTTAACAACATCAAATGCGATAGATGCTAAACTACGACTAGCTGGTTGTGCTTCCTCCACAGGAATAGGCGTACTAACTGGTGGAGTTGGGGTTCGCCGTGATAGTACTGGCCCTTTGGGCACTGGAGCTGCCTTACTAACTGCTCTTGTTTGGGAGCTCTGTGGTGGAGATGGTGCTGTGTCAACAGGAACTGGGTTACTATCGGCTGGGGTTGGGGTTAGATTGGGTGAAGCTGGTTCTCTGTCCATCGTAGTAGGGGTACAATCTGCGAGAGTTTGGGTTATGTGTGGTAGGGCTGGTTCTTGTGCATGTACAACCGGGGTGCTATCTCCACCAAGAGGTAGCACTGTTTTATTTGAAGACCGTGTTTTTAGTCCGCTAGATACTGGCATCACCCGCTCCAATTCAAATGGCTGATAAACAGGAAACATAGTTGAATGTACAGACATTGTATGAGAGACAGATGCAATAGATAGTGTGGAAAAAAGAGGGCATGAAATAGTTGACATGTATATTGTTTAACTAAAACGGATAGCATGACATAATTTCACATATATGATGTCTATCTAAACTGGATAGCATAGCATAACATAATTCAAAGATATGATGAATAACTAAACAGGATCGCATGACATAATTCACCTACATGTTATCTAAGTAATCAGGATCGCATCATTTAATTCACATATGTGATTTATATGCTAAACAGAGGGCATTCGATATGATGTCTGAACTAAGAACATGGTGTTGAATATTGTGTATATGATGTCTAAACTATGCAATGCAAGACACCGTATGCATGATATGAGCAGTATAACCGTGCCAAGTTAGAGCATACACCTCAGTGGGGGAATAGGACTGGTCATCTGTCTCTGAATCCATCTCTGAGGAGCTATCGGGACCCAACAAGAGATCTGCTTCGACAGGTAGCACTGTCTGCTCTGAAGGCCTTGTTTTCACTCCAGATTTTTCCATCTCCCACCCAAATGGCTGATTCACAGGAAGAGTAGTTTAATGTACAAACATTGTCGACAAATGGAAATGTAATGAAGAAAAGGATGGGCAAGATATCATTCAAATATATGATGCCTGGTTAAACAGGATGGCATTGCACATTTCACATATATTATGGCTGGCTAAAAGACATGAGACTGCATAATTCCCATATATGATATAGAAACTAAACAGGTGGCATTACAGAACATGTCTAAACTAAGCAGATGACATATATGATGTCAAAAGTAGGCACTGCAAGGCAACATATGCATGATATGACTAACATCATCATGCCAAGGTAGAGCAAACACCTTGGGGGTAAATAGGAGTGGTCAGCGGCGTCCGAATCCGCCTCAGAACAGATATCTTCCTCTGGATTACAATCTGGAGAGGGGTGGGGAGGGTTTGCCATTGAACCCACCATGGAGCGATGTCTGCATGACATTGTATTGCCGCGCAAAACTCTTCTCTTTTTCTCTACATGTTCAGCATGACTGTGTACAATATCTGACATGCATACGAAAAAATATGGTGAGATTATGTAAGGAGAGCATGCAGAAATTTAGAGTGATGGTAACAACCAGTGGATCGATGTTTTTCCGTTGAACCAAAATAGCCCTAATGGATCGACGTGAATGTATAGTAATAAGTGATGCAACAAGTGTACAACCTCTTTGCCGTAGCCGTGTCGACCTCAGCATCATTGGGTTGGTCGCTGAAGCAGTTGAGGCAGAGGTGGCTGTCGGAGGTGTGGAGGAAGATCTGAGGAATCTGTAGACGGCGTCCAGGGCACTGCTCTGTTGTGATGGATCGTTCTGTCGTTGGAGCAGCTCCGGTGAGCCGTAAGACGTCAAGGCTGAAGCAGCACAAGACAGACATCGTCATCTCAAGTGGGATTCTAATAGCATCTCCAATAGATGATGCAAAATGGATGTAAAATTAACATCACCAAAAACCACCTGACTACAACAGATGAGGTAAAAACTGTTGACTCTGAACTTAACTGTCGAAACTGAAATTTACTGTGGAATCTGAATGCTACTGTCGAAACTGAACGCAATGGTAGCAGAGAGGCACTTGACATGTAGTTTAGGGAGGGCCTGCAGTTCATCTTCAACCTGCACCCCCTGAGCCGCCAGCCACCACCGGCCGAACCGCCGGCCCCAGCGCCGCCTCGCCACCCCAAAACAACTCGCCACCGCTGCCCCGGCCAGCCCTCTAGGCCCCTCGCCCCCACCCTGAACCCTAAGATAGATAGTGGGGTACCTCTCCGGCGAGCCCCCGTCCCCGCTGCGGGTGGTTCTTCCTTAACTCCGGCGAGCCCCCCCCCCCAACCCCTGAAAATCGACTGACCCAAAAGTCGATTCAGTCGACTGAAGTGTGGCTTAATCGGAGCAGAGCAGCAGCACGAGCGAGGGTGAGAGCAGCAGCAGCAGCTGGGCGAGCGAGCGATCGAGCGAGAGCCGGAGCAGCAGCAGCAGATCCGGCTGGTATGGACGCCGCCGCCGAAGGGGCCTCGCACTGGGGAGAGCCGCCATGGAGATGTCGCCCGCGGCGCCGGCTTCAAGGTAGCCGCTCCATGGGGGTGCGGGATGGAGCACCGTCGGCGCCGGGAGGTCGAGTTAAGGAGAAGGTGCGATGCGATGAGTGTACAACCTCTTTGGTGGCGCCGAGTAGGCCTCGGCTTCGTCCGAGGAGTCGGTGAGGATGTTGCGGTTCCGGTGGAGCAGGTTAAGGCGGCGCTGTGGGGATGGAGCAGCCGCGATAGACGAGGCGATCGTCGGAGCAGCTCCTTGGAGGTGGAGGACGGGGCGGCTGAACCGGCGGGACGGCGAGATGGACGACGGATCCTCATCCGGGGAGGTGGACGAGGGACGTCGAGCTGTTGCGATGGACGACGTCGTCGGGGAAGAGGCTCCGGCTGGGCAGCGGTGACGTGGCGGACGGAGGAGGGTGGGGTTTCGCGGCTGGAGCGGAGAGGTTATGGCGGCCTGGGATTTCGAATGGCGAAAAGGGGGCGATGGGAGGGGGTGAAGCATGACTTAGGAACGCGCTTGTCCAAAATGTAGGGTGTGTTACAAAAGTACCCCCCACCGATTTGAACTAGCGGCCCTTTCGGCTCAGGGTTAGAAGGGGGATTTCGCGTGTCGGGATTTGGCAGCTGGAGGGAGTTTTCGCGCGCGTTGTAATTTCGGGATAGCAAGGCGCGGGTTGTGAAGGCGCCAGTTTTGGGAGCACGATATCTGAATTTTCGGGATATAACAAGACGCGGGTTGAATTTTAGGGACAAGCCTAACGTGTAGTAATATTGTACTTGTACGTACCAAATCAATTCGCACTTCCCTCAACCAAAAAGAAAACGAAAAAAATAAAACTATTCACACCACACAAAGAGAGAGTCTTGCCCCGTTTTACTATACAAATGCTATTCAAAGCTACTCCCTCCTTCCATCTATATAGGGCCTAATGCGTTTTTCGATGCTAACTTTGACCAAATATTAGAGCAATGATATATGACATGCAACTTACACAAAGCACACCGTTAAATTCGTCTGTGAAAGGTTCTTTCAATGATATAATTTTCACATTGTGCATGTCATGTACTATTAATCTTGTCAATAGTCAAAGGCGGTCTTAAAAATCTCATTACGCCCTATATAGATGGAAGGAGGGAGTATGAATCCATGTTATGTCCGATTAAATTTTTTCGCTTGCTGTATAATGCATGTAACCTACTCATACCAACATTTTAGTGCATTCCAAATGTCTATACTACCGCTGCAATTCGAACTAAATTTGAATTCGTTTCTCTATTTCAATAAGAATCTACAATCATGATTGTTGCCAACTTCAACCATCATAGTTTCCTTGCTATCCGCCAGATATAAATCAGACGGCCTATAATGCAGGATGGCAGGCACACCATCATCAACAACTCCGTTTTTTATAAGAGTAGAGATAAAATATATTAAATGTAGTATACCATGTTCATAACCACACCATGTGTATCACCGTTATATATATTCACACATCCGTCGGTTTGAAACACTATGATAAATTCTTCAAATATCCGAATTCGCTTTTTATAATGAAGTATATATGATCTCTATTCGTCTTTTACACCCACACAACCCTCTTATCTTTGTAGCTAGCGCTAACTTTCTCTTGTGCATGCACACGCCCGCATCCCTCTCACCCTCCCTCAGCATTCTCTAGCTCCATCGCGCAAATTCGTCTTTTCACTTTAGGTCGTTCACCCACGGTGTGTGTAGGCCCCCCAGCTCCTTCTTTACGGCACACATCGATCGATATGCCTCTCTAGCCAGGTGTGCCTAGCACAAACACAAGCTTCCCCTCTTCTCTTGTCACCGTCCATGCCTCACTCCCACCACTCTTTTCATCGTTCTCGTACTCGCACACTCCTCCCCCTCGATATAGTATGCCTCTCGTACCACCTCCTACATGCATCCCTCTCTCTCTATCCTTCTCCTCGTGCCTCATTTGCTTCTAACACACACATGCATGTATACCGATCGATCTCCCAACATATACCTAGATCGACTTTAACTACCCCCCCATCGATCGACGTACCTCACAAGTTATGTCTCTCCTTTCTCTTACAAAGGGCGATTGATCTTCCTATGTAGTTACGTCTGCTTACCACAGCCACATCGTCCCCCCTCATCATTCGTGCATGCCTCCTGACCCGTCTCTCACACGCACGTGCACAGACAACAAGCAGCCATCTCCTCTCTTATTGATATTGCGGGCGTGCCCTCCGTTTGTCTAGCAAGCCTATCCCACCATTTGTTAGAAGCAACTCCACTACCACCCCCTCCAACACTCTAGCTCTGTCTCTCTCCCAACCTTATTCATCTCCTGCACATATGCATGGATGCCGATCGATCTCCCTTAATACATGAGGCAGATCGATCTCCTTAATACATGAGGTAGGCCTCTCTCCTCCTCCACACATATACCAGCCATTGTACCTCTATAGTTAATTGGGCCTCCCTCTTCCCCCACCACACACCGATAGTCGAGCGCTGCAGGTAGGTATCCATGCCACAGAGACAAACTGCACATGTCCCATCTCACGTTCCAGTAGGCCAGCCACTCTATATCTTTGACGTGGGCACACACAAATTCGATGGCACTCTTTATCGATCGCGCGCGCACACACACACACACATCATCCCTCTCTTCGATTCTATGGACACCTCAAGCCGATGATACCTCCACTCTCTTCTCGTGGATCGCCCCCTCTATATATATGTTATATCCAGGACTCTATTTCACACACATTGCATATGTTAAATTTTTTGATTGACCCCCCCCCCCACAAAAAAACTCTCAAGAACCCACACACTATATCTCTCTAGGTTTGTATCTCTCTCACACAACCCCACGTAGGTGGTGTACGTATACAAGAAGAGAATAGGTGCACCGTGCACGTACTCACGCTTCGTGCCCAGCCACACCCGCGCGGGTACACGGTGGAGCTCATTTCTCCGCAGAAGTTGAATTTGTTTTTGAAACATCAAGTGGCCAGAGACTCGAAAACTTATTTGCCCATTAGTGACTTGTCAGGGCGGTGGATTTTAGTTTGTACGATAATGCTGCATCCACCTAAAGTAACGAAAGTTCTTACGTAAACTTCCTAGTAATTCCCTCTTCGTAGGTGCAGCATTACTCCTAACATTTGTAATATCAGTTTGAAACTTGTAATATTGCCGTGTCCTATTCCTGTGTTTTCAAAATCCTGCGAATCAAACAGGTCCTGAGTTGGTGATGATGTTGTGCCTCCCATCTTTCACCAATAGCCGTCGGATCTAGATCTGACGCATACAAACCAAGCTTCTCCATTTTTGCAAAAAGATGCCCGCACTTGTTCCCTATTTACAAACAACTCCTTGTCTCTCACAATCCCATCCCCCACACATCTAGGAGTAGAAGGCCGTGGAAAAATCTGGCGCGATGGCCGCTGCCGAGCCGTCCACCCCCAATCTTGGTGTTCCGTGCAATGCACGGGCATCTACGCACGGGAAATTATGTCGAACAGGGCTAGTTGTAAGCAGGCTAGCTCTACAGCCATGATGATAGTGACTGCAGACGGTGAGGCTGACTATGGTATGCCGAACACGGCGCCTATACTCAGGTGTCATCTCCGGCGCAGGGTCTTGTCACTTCACTGTGAGGAGCAGCACGTAATAATTTGACCAACGGATAGTACAGTGCTAGTACTCCTACTACTCCTACATTGGTAGTACTACTACTAGTACTAGTAGCACCACCGTCTGGATTTAGGAGTACTACCACGTCCATCTGGATTTTAGTATTTGACTAGCAATATCTAGTAATGCATGTCACCAAAAATGTACTACTCCCTCTGTAAATAAATACATGGTGTTTTATTCCTATCGGCGAGAGAACTTAATGTTTTTTTGCTACTCCTAACTAGAGTACTAATAGGATTACATGCAATGAACTAAACACTGCATGTCATGTTTGGTAGTCTCAAGTCATTGAAAGCATGCACGGCCCACATCTCTCATTGGTTGATATGTCACGAAATAAGAAACAAGGAGGGAGTTAATGCACCGTGCCTAAGTATTTTGGGATTATTTGGTTTTCGTAAGGTGACTTACACAACATTTTTGTTTACATGCATTAACATTTTATTAGTTAAATCAAAGGTCAAAACTTGGCGCAAAATGCAAAGGGGACCAATAAACCAGTAAACATCAAACTTCTCTCGTTTGGCCCCAACTAGAGGTCCGGTGAGATGACTATACTGCACCGGCACGGAGGGGGACGCAGCTTCATTGACTTACGGCAACTGCCTTTGGGTGAATGACACGTGGCCCCAGGGGGTGGCTGGCCCACCTATCATACAGCCAAAGGCAGGTGCAGTAGAGGGCCGAGGAGTAGTACGAAATCCTACGCACCTACGCACGCTAACCAAGGGCTGAGTGATCACTCGAATCGCAAGATCAGTTGACTAGAAGCTACGCTAGACCCATGGAGGCGATGAGCGCGAGCATCAGCCGGCTGTGCCAGATGGTCCACGACGCCGGCCTGCGGCCCGGCACCGAGGAACGTCTCCAGGTAGTATTGCTTGAGGCCGCCAGGGCGAGGGGCCGCTTGGACGACAGCTTTGTCTCCTTGTTCGACGAGGTCCTCGTCGGTTTCCTCGACAAGTTCACCGTCGTCAAGAAGCTTGCGGACGACTTTGACGTAAGCCTCCAGCCGACGCGCCCAGGCTCTGCGATGCCCGCCACCCTCAACGGCCACTATGGTAACAACCTCTTCGACGCACTGGTGGCCCTGCGACTGCCCGCCGTCGTGCCGGAGAATGTCCACCTCGAGGTCGCGCTCGCCGCGCAGCGCCTGGCACAACAAGACACCATCGACATAATCACCCACGTCTACGCGCAAATCGTCCACTACTACATGCAAGAGGAGGACGATAGGACGCTGGCCTTCTTGGAGCGCAGGGCAACCTTGGACGACACTGTTCAGAAGCACGTTGAGCTCGCCGCCAACGCCGCTGCTCCTCACACGTCGGTTGGTGACCCGGCGCACTAGGGCGTGAGGATGTCATTGGACGTTGATGGATCCGTATGTATTTTTATCTTTCCGTCAAATCCATGTAGTAGTATATGATACTACAGTAATTATCTTACCTTTCGCATCAACTTCATAATTTTCGTACGTACTCCATGCATGAACGGCGCCAGAACCAAACTTCTCATTACTCTAGGCAAAATCGTTATTTTCTATCTATCGGTCGCGCCATGGAGCAGAACCAAATTTTACAAGTTACGAGTTCAAAAGGAAAAGCCTGCCGTGTTCGCGTCGCACCCCCACACGGTTGGTCCGGCACGCCGCTCAAGCGGGAATGCGTGCGGTGTTGCATTTTCACTTACAAGTGGGACCGCAGTTGAGCAAACCGACTATCGGCAAACCCCCACCCCGCCCACCGCGCGATGGCTGAGAAAACAGGAGGGAGAAGAGATGGCTGTAGCACGGACTCCAAGAAAATTGGTGTCGGATGGGACTCGTGTGGGTGGCGTGTGCCGTACTGCTAGACGTGAATGCTAGTTATGGCCCATGCCACCCCACTATATCGAGCCTATATCGAGGTACGTAGAACAAATTTCCTGCAGTCCGTGCTCAGCCCTCCTCTATCTCTCTTCTCAGCCAGCCAGCGGACGCACGGAGCCCATCGTCTGTTTGCTCACATGCGGCCCCACATGTCAGTGAAAATGCAAGAGGACCCACTGACCTGCACATCTTTCACCTCGACGTGCTGGTGATGAAAAACAAATCCAATAAAGATCTTCGGTGGCCGCTTTTGGAGTTACTCAAGAGTAGTAAGATTCTATTTACAGTTTAACCCAAGATGCACATCTCGTGGCTTCAACTACCACTCTATTTTCTTTCATGACACGACCTGGATGCTGGATGTCCCACGTGTCGGCAAAAGGAGGAATAACCCGACCAAATCTTTGGTTCTGCTCTCGGATGAGATTAGTGCACTTGTTGATACTCCTACTAGAATAGAGGCTAGACATGAGACTAGATGCGAGGAAGCAACGTCTACTTCTTTACACTCGAAGAAGAAAGAAGCACGCAAGATCGAGCCTCCGCAGATCAACAATGAATGCATCGAGAAGGCACTAATCCAACTTACAGGAGTAGTAAAATGTATTCTTGTGGTTCTTGTTTTCTTTGGTCTTGCTTTTCTAGTCAAAATTATCGTTGGAGTTCGTGCAAAACGGAGGTCCGTTTGGGGTCGTGCGTTGGAGTTGGCCTTACAAGTGGGACCGCAGTTAAGGAAACCGACTATCGGCAAACCCCCACCTCGCCCGCCGCGCGATGGCTGAAGTTAGAGAAACGACGAGGTTGAAGAGATTGCTCTAGCACGGACTCCAAGAAATAATATGGTGTCAGATGGATGTCGTGGTGGTGGCGTGTGCCGTACTCCTGGACGTGAATGCTTGTTCTGGCCCATGCCACCCTACTACTCCTACTACTTACTCCTACTATATAGTACTAGTATCGAGGATTCGAGGTGCTGGTTACGTACAACGAACACATTAACATATGGCTACAGTAAAAACACCCGCCCGACGCGCGAAGCATGTGAAGCTAGTACAAATAGTGTACTACTATTGTTGATTGGCCTCATCCGATAACCTGTTGCAATGCACGTACAATTATGTATTCGGAAAATATTTTTTGCCTCGTCGCACCACTCACTCAGAGAAGCGACTCGAAAGCCATTCATAAATTTAGTAAGTTTATCACAGGCATATCATTTTATTACATACAACAGGTCATAAACCCACATCGACAACGAGGATACATTATAAATACTAAAGTTTTCACCACACAACAAATAACAAGCCATGAAATGAACTTCAACTCAACCATTCCGCGGCGTTGGAAACGCTTGCTTTGAACCACAAGTGATTCTCTGGGACGGGCCATCCGTTGTCGATCTGGAGACCAACGCAGGACTGATCATCCAGGCTGAAGCGGCCTACTATATCAGTACCAGGGTAGGGAACCACCCAAATGTCCGAGGTATAGACACAGTTGCTTCTCATAAATGTGTCAACAACAGTTGGATCGCCTTTCACCATCATCGATAGTTTTGTCCAAGGAAGAGCGAGTTTTCTCCAAGACTATCAATTCTGTGCCAGGGAGAAGGAGTTGGCGCTAGCACACTAGTATCCATCCCGAATACCATGCAACGGGTGTTGGAATAGGTCCGGAGAGTGCGACCATGGGAGACACCTGCTTCCTTAGCAGTAACATCATCAGTGGGCTGTATACACACAAGAAGAGGTGATCCATCGGAATTAGTTGCCAGGCGCCACAGAGTATATGGGCGCTGCTCGTGATCATCACCATCGGCATCTCCCCCTTGGTTATAAAATTTTCAAGTATAGGTGGTGGGATGTTCACAGGACCTTGGAAACACAAGAAGAAGGTTAATTAGTAAAGGGAAACTTGCTAACCCGCATGCATGTGGATGAAACAATTATAATTACGGTGGAAGACAAACGTACCGAAACTACGAGGATACCATGCAAAAAGAGTGCCACGAGTGGTGGCAGCAAACACAAGGCCCTCGTATTGAATTGCATCACAGTACTCATTCGTGCACAGAAACTGATTTTTGAGCAATGTCCATCGAGTCAAACCACTAAGGATGGCAACAAGCTTGTCGAAGATAGCAACAACTTCATAGTTGTTGTAATTCCAAGAGCGGTTGGGAACTCGACAAATTGCTATCTTCCATAGAAGACAGTCACCATGATCGTATTTGAACGCGCGTACATTACCGGTGTGCTCAACCTCTGGGCAGTGTGCTGAGATTTTTGGAAGTGGAACCCGGTGACGAGTGTACACATTCACAAGTTCCCACTCGCAGTTGGACCCAATGTAAACAACCCAATCTCCATTTGCGCCCGCCCAAGCCTTGCCCTCAAGCGATGGCATCTTAACATCATACGTATCATTATCAAGCGGCATCAACTTGCACAGGGCGAGGCCTCCGTCGTGCCGGCGCCAGTCATCAGGGTCACGGCGAAGAAGATAGGGGAGATCAAACCGCTCCTTGACTCTTGGGTTCTTTGTAATGATGTTATTAGTTGAGTCGAGAATGGGCTTGAACGAACCTGCCATGCTAGCCGAGGTGATGACGTCGCACCGATCAATGAGTTCCTCCACCACGTCATCTTTCAGATCGGGGCAAGAATAACGGGGTCGTTTCCGGCCTGTTCCCTCCATGGAGAAGACGATCGAACAATGGCAGAAGAAAGGGTGAAGGGCTGAAGGAAAATGGAGGAGGGAGAGGAAGAGCGTGCGACAGCAGTTCCAAATCGAGAGGGAAAGGCGAAGAGTCGGTGGACGGTTGCGAGTTTGCCACGGTTCACGAAGAGGCGCCCCGGCCTACACGTCCGTTCGGAAATACTCCTACTACTCGCCGTCGTCTCACTGATATGTTGGAACGGGACCACATGTCAACGAAACATGGTGTGTAATTTCTCGTGCAAAATGCGATCTGGCCGCGTTGGCCCGAGGTGCCGCATTAGTTATCGACCTTTATTTTTTTAATGGCGTGCCGATCAGTTTTGAAGCACGACTAACTGGTACTGTACGTGGAGAGGATGACAGCAGGGACCCGCCAAGGTCATGGCAGTACGCAAGCAAGTGCCTCCTTATTTCAAGCCAATAAAAAATGGCTCCTCCTAGTGGATTTCTGACATCTGGGTCCCATGCCATTGTCAACGTAGTCAATAAACGAGAGAATTGCACAACGAGCGGCTGACACCAGGGACCCAGCAGCTCGCCCAGTTATTTTTGTTTTGGGTTAATTTGATAAATGCCACTCCAAATCTGGTGTATCCGAGAAATGCCACTGCAATTTCCAAACTTTGAAAAATGCCATTTCATGCCATTTCTAGTGGCATTTTTCGAAGTCTGGAGTGGCGTTTTTCAAAGTTTGCAAACTGCAGTGGCGTTTTTCAAAGTTTGCAAAAATTGCAGTGGCATTTTTCAAAGTTTGGAAATTGCAGTGGCATTTTTATGAATCGCCATAATTGGAGTGGCATTTATCTAATTTGTTTTTGAGACGGAAGCAGGGTGTCAACTGGGCTGTGCGGGACACTCTGGCCTGTCTAGACAGCCTTTTCTTTTATGTTTACCACAGACCAGCCCAGTAGTTTTTTTTCTTTCTGAAAATGGCTAGCCCAGTTCTTTTGTGATTTGTCAAGTAAGTCGCTTTATCAGGCCTGCTGGGCTGCAAATCTTTCAAGACGAGGAGAGCTTCATTCGGCTGGCCGAGAAAATGGCCTATCAGTAATGAGAAATGGGCTGTACATTTTTAAAACACATCAAACCGGCAATTATTTTCAAATATCTTTTTTTCATTTCGAGATTTTAAATTGCATTGATTTTTATGCGTGGACAATTTATTGGATTTTATATTGATATACATTTATTTTTAAAATCAGTCTGAATGTGACTCGAAATTTCGGGATTAAAAACAGTTCAGACCGCACCGACATATGCAAAATTTCGTATAATTTTTTAACCGTGGCCACAATATGGGCTGTAATGCTAACATAAAGAATATGGGCTCCAAAAAACCCGTAAGAATTAGCAAATGGGCTGTAAATTATTTGAAATAATGGCAGATGGGTTGTATGCTGTTTTCCACAGATTTGAGGCTTTCCACAGATGGCCTGTATACTGTTGGATGTCCATCCAACGGCCGTCGTGCTTCTTCAATCTCTGCTCTTCCTGCTCCAGCCGCTCAAACAAGCGCCGGCGGGACTGCCTGCTCCCTCCTCCCCGCGGCCGGCTGTGCTGCCGCGCAGGCCTCACCGCCCCACCGTACTCCCATCGCTGGCCTAGCCATCCCTCTACTCACCCACACCTGCTGTTATTCTCCGGCGACGGCAGACGAACCAGTAAACCCTCGTACAGTCGTACTCCCCTCCGCGTGGGAAACAAAAACAACGGCCGAGTCTTCCCTGCCTCCGTGTCGTTCCCTTCCTAGGCCTCGCCGTCGTCCACCGCCCTGGTGCTCTCGGCGTGGCGTGGTCAGCGTGGTCAACGACCGACATGCATCTGAAGTGGACTGTACGTGGAGAGGCTGACAGCTGGGTCCACGGCCGCACGCAAGGAAATGCCTCCTTATTACGCGCAAAATAATGATTTCCTCCACCTGACATCTGGGACCCACCGAAACGGCCTCTGTATTTCGCGAAAAAAACGTTACCGCCGCTGACAGCTCGGACCCACCAGCTATATCTTCGCACGCAAGGAAGTGCCTCCTTATTACGCACAAAAAAATGAATACTCCCCCTGCTAGCTGGGACCCAGTATAGTGGGCCTACTAAGTTGACGGGGACGAAGGGCTTTGTCAACTTAGTCAATATGCACGATTCTAGCTCGACTGACCGTACGATGTCCATCCAACGGCCGTAGTGCTTCTTCAACCTCTGGTCTTCTTGCTCCAGCCGCCCAAAGCAGCGCCGGTCGTGCCGCCTGCTCCTGCCTCCCGTGGCCGGCTGTGCTGCCGCGGAGGCCTCACCGCCCCCATACTACTCCCACCGCTGGCCAGGCCATCCCTCCACTCCACTCACCCACACCCCCTGTTATTCTGCGGCGACGGCAGCGCAGCCGAACCAGTGAACCCTCGTACTCCTCTCCGCGTGGGCATCCACTGCCGCGTCTTCCCCAGCTCCGCGTCGTCCCCTTCCTAGGCCTCGCCGTCGTCCACCGCCGTGGTGCTGTCGGCGCGGCGTGGTCAATGTGGTCAACGACCGAATTCCATCGGAAGAATACTGTACGTGGAGAGGCTGACAGCTGGGTCCACGGCAGCCGCAAGGAAGTGCCTCCTTATTACGCGGAAAATAATTATTCCTCCACCTCACAGCAGGGACCCACCGGACGCCCACCAGTATATCGCGAAAAAAACGTTTGCCCCTGACTGCTGGGACCCACCCGACAGGCCACCGTATTTCGCGAAAAAACGTTCCCCCTGCTGTCAGCTCGGACCCACCGGAAGTGCCTCCTTATTACGCACAAAAAATGAATACCCCCTGCTAGCTGGGACCCACCTTAGTGGCAGGCTGACTTGTGGGCCTACTAAGTTGACGGGGACGGAGGGCTTTGTCAACTTAGTCAATATGCACGATTCTAGCTCCAGTGACCGTACGATGTCCATCCAACGGCCGTAGTGCTTCTTCAACCTCTGGTCTTCTTGCTCCAGCCGCCCAAACCAGCGCCGGTCGTGCCTCGTGCTCCTGCCTCCCTACTACTCCCACCGCTGGCCAGGCCATCCCTCTACTCACCCACACCCCCTGTTATTCTGCGGCGATGGCAGCCTCACACCGCAGCGAACCAGTGAACCCTCGTACTCCTCTACGCGTGGGCATCCACTGCCGCGTCTTCCCCGGCTCCGCGTCGTCCCCTTCCTGGCCTCGTCGTCGTCCACCGCCTTGGTGCTCTTGGCGCGGCGTGGTCAACATGGTCAAGGAACGGCTTCCATCGAACGTGGACTGTACGTGGAGAGGCTGACAGCTGGGTCCACGGCCGCAGCAAGGAAGTGCCTCCTTATTACGTGCAAAATAATTATTCCTCCACCTGACAGCGGGGACCCACCGGACGGGCCACCAGTATTTTGCGAAAAAAAATCTTTTCCCCCTGACAGCTGGGACCCACCGGACGGGCCACCGTATTTCGCGAAAAAAACATCCCCCCCGCTGTCAGCTTGGACCCACTGGAAGTGCCTCCTTATTACACACAAGAAAATGAATACTCCCCCGGCTAGCTGGGACCCACCTTGCTGGGAGGCTGACTTGTGGTCCTACTAAGTTGACGGGGACGAAGGGCTTTGTCAACTTAGTCAATATGAACGATTCTAGCTCCAGTGACCGTACGATGTCCATCCAACGGCCGTAGTGCTTCTTCAACCTCTGGTCTTCTTGCTCCAGCCGTCCAAAGCAGCGCCGGTCGTGCCGCATGCTCCTGCCTCCCGTGGCCGGCTGTGCTGCCGCAGAGGCCTCACCGCCCCCTACTATTCCCACCGCTGGCCAGGCCCTGCGGCGACGGCAGCCTCACACCGCAGCCGAACCAGTGAACCCTCGTAGTCCTCTCCGCGCGGGCTTCCACTGCCGCGTCGTCCCCTTCCTAGGCCTCGCCGTCGTCCACCGCCGTGGTGCTCTCCGCGCGGCGTGGTCAACGTGGTCAAGGAACGACTTCCATCGGAAGAGTACTGTACGTGGAGAGGCTGACAGCTGGGTCCACGGCCACAACCCAGTTTTTTTGTGATTTGCCAAGTAAGTCGCTTTGTCAGGCCTGTTGGGCTGCAAATCTTTCAAGACGAGGAGAGCTTTCATTCGGCTGGCCGAGAAAATGGCCCATCAGTAATGAGAAATGGGTTGTACATTTTTAAAACACATCAAACCGGCAATTAGTTTCAAATATCTTTTTTTCATTTCAAGATTTTAAATTACATTAATTTTTATGCGTGGAGAATTTGTTGGATTTTATATTGATATACATTTATTTTTAAAATCAGTTTGAATGTGAGTCGAAATTTCGGGATTAAAAACAGTTCGGACCGCACCGAAATATGCAAAATTTCGTATAATTTTTTAACCGTTGCCACAATATGGGCTGTAATGCTAACAAAAAGAATATGGGCTCCAAAAAAACCTTAAGAATTAGCAAATGGGCTGTAAATTATTAGAAATAATGGCAGATGGGTTGTATGCTGTTTTCCACAGATTTGAGGCTTTCCTAAAAAAAGGTTGACGCACAAGCACTGACTGTTGGATGTCCATCCAACGGCCGTCGTGCTTCTTCAATCTCTGCTCTTCCTGCTCCAGCCGCTCAAACAAGCGCCGGCGGGACTGCCTGCTCCCTCCTCCTCGCGGCCGGCTGTGCTGCCGCGCAGGCCTCACCGCCCGACCGTACTCCCATCGCTGGCCTAGCCATCCCTCTACTCACCCACACCTGCTGTTATTCTCCGGCGACGGCAGACGAACCAGTAAACCCTCGTACAGTCGTACTCCCCTCCGCGTGGGAAACAACTGCCGAGTCTTCCCTGCCTCCGTGTCGTCCCCTTCCTAGGCCTCGCCGTCGTCCACCGCCCTGGTGCTCTCGGCGCGGCTGGTCAACGTGGTCAAGGAACGACTTCGATGACGTGGACTGTACGTGGAGAGGCTGACAGCTGGTCACGCCGCAGCAAGGAAGTTGCCTCCTTATTACGCGGAAATAATAATTCCACCACCTGACAGCTGGGACCCACCGACGGGCCACTGTATTTCACGAAAAAAACATTTTCCTCCTGACTGCTGGGACCAACCAGCTACATCTTCGCACGCAAGGAAGTGCGTTCGGGCAAAAAAAAAACCATTCGCCCCCCTGACTGCTGGGACCCACAGCTACATCTTCGCAGGCAAGGAAGTGACTGACAGTCGGGACCCACCTGGCCGAAGCGTACGTAGCGTTGTCATTCGTGGTCGCGAACATGTACGTACATACTGGGGGCTGATGTAGAGGCGCGCACGTGTCGTAGTAGAGGCGCGCACGTAGCATGTACACGTAGTACAAGCGCCAGGGTGCAAGAAAGAAAATACGGCCACGTATGTGTACATACGGGCGAGGGTTCTCGAACGCCTACTCATGCATACATACGGCCAGGGATCGTGTACATGGCTGGGTCGAACGGAGAAACAGCGTCGTCGTCGTGTTCATGGGAGGCAACGGAATGCGTCGTGTTCATGGGGAGGCAACGGAATGCGTTCGTGTTCATGGGAGGCAACGGAATGCGTCGTGTTCATCAGGAGGCAACGGAACGCGTGGGGAGCCAACCGGCTGGGTCGGAACGGAATGCGTGGTCGTGTTCATCGGGAGGGCTTGGACGGAACAGGCGATGGAAACGAGCCTGGCGTACCGCACAACGGAGGAAACGACCTCCTACATTCGGAACGGGGTCCTGTTGATCGGGAGGGGTCTGGCGTACCGCAAAACGGAGGAAACGACCTCTACGGTCGAAACGGGGGTCCTGTTCATCGGGAGGGGTGTGGCGTACCGCAAAACGGAGGAAAACGGACTTGTATTGGAGCGCTACGGTCGAAACGGGGGTCCTGTTCATCGGGAGGGGTGTGGCGTACCGCAAAACGGGACTCCACGGGATACTGTTCATCTCCACCGTCGACCCCCTCCAGCCTCCACGAGCTACTGTTCATCCACCGTCGACCTCCTCCAGCCTCCACCTGCGACTGTTCATCCACGGGCTCCTGTTCATCCAGCCTCCACCGCGCGCTACTCCACCGGCTACTGTTCAACCAGCCCTCTCCACGGGCTCCTGTTCAACCACCCCTCCACGGGCTACTGTTCATCCTGCCCTCCACCGTCTACTGTTCATCCTGCGTTCCACGGAGTGGTCCTGTTCATCCAGCCCTCCACGGGGTCCTGTTCATCCAGCCCCAACCGGCTCGATCGATCGGGGTCCTGTTCATCCAGAGGCAACACCACGGGGTCCTGTTCATCCACCCCCACCGGAACTGTTCATCCAACCCCCCCCTCGCAACGCTCACTGTTCATCCAGAGGCAGCATCGATCGGCTTCAGTTAGCAGCAGTAGCGAAGGAATCGCTCGATCGGGTTCAGTTAACAGCCATCGATCGATCGCTCGGGTTCAGTAATGCGTAACCTGCAGTACAATCGCTCAGGTTCAGTTAGAGCCCAACGCCTCCCTCGGGTTCACTTAGAGTTAACGCCTCGCACACACGCGCGTACATGTACGAGAGAAGCGCGCATCGCTCGGCCCCCGACCTCCCACCGTAACCGAGAACTCCTCGAAATTTTCCTCGCCCTCACTTCTACCATGGTTTTTTCCGTCATAGATGGCCCAAAGAATGTCATGCAGCTGCGTCTCCGTCCCGCCCAGGACGAAAAGCCCATTTTCTGTCAGGATTTTTTGTCATAGAAGTAGGAGCCCACCACATCTATGATGATACCGGGTTTTGTCACAATTATCGTCATAGAAGTGTCATATCTATGACAGAAAAAAATTTCGTTCGGCCCAAAATGTCATGGATCTGACTTTTTTTGTAGTGAAAGGATGTTCTCGAGTGGCTGCCGCCCACGACAGTGACACAGATCCGGAGTTTTCTCGGATTAGCTGGATATTACTGTCGTTTCATCGAAGGGTTTTCCAAGATTGCTAAACCCATGACGGAGCTGCTCAAAAGGGATAAGAAGTTTGAATGGACGGAGGACTGTGAGAAAAGTTTCAATGAGCTAAAGATACGGTTGACAACCGCACCTGTGTTGACTCTCCCAGCCATTTATCGCAGCTTTGATGTGTATTGTGATGCCTCCAGGCAAGGCCTTGGTTGCGTACTTATGCAAGACAACAAGGTAGTAGCATATGCATCGCGACAGCTATGCCCTCACAAGGGAAATTATCCTACTCATGATTTGGAATTGGCTGCGGTGGTTCATGCGCTAAAAATTTGGAGACACTACCTCATTGGAAAAAAGGTGTCAAATTTTTACCGATCACAAGAGCCTTAAATACATATTTACTCAGCCGGATTTAAATCTCCATCAACGAAGATGGCTAGAGTTGGTCAAGGATTATGATCCTGGAATAAATTATCACCCGGGTAAGGCCAACGTGGTTGCCGATGCCCTCAGTCGAAAGATTGTCAGCTTAAATGCCATATTGAAATCCTTGCCTCTCAAACTCCAAGAGGAGATCGCTCAGCTCAACCTGGTCATAGTGGATGCTGGCCTCGCTAATACTTTGGAAGTTACCCCCACACTTGAGGAAGAGATCCGCCAGGCCCAGACAACTGACATCAAACTACAGAAGCGTGCCAAGAGCCCGATGGCAGGGCAGACCCCAAATTTCTCCATGGACAAATTCGGTACCCTCCAATTCCGTGGACGGATTTGTGTACCCAACCAGTCGGACTTAAAGAAGAAAATCATATCGAAAGCACATGAATCCTCATATTCCATTCACCCGGGCGGTACAAAAATGTATGAGGACCTTAAACAAATATTCTGATGGGAGGGAATGAAGAAAGATATTGCCTATTTTGTGGCCTGTTGCAACATATGCTACAAGGTGAAGGCAGAGCATCAGAAGCCAGCCGGACTCCTCCAACCGCTGCCGGTTTCGCAATGGAAATGGGATGACGTTTGTATGGATTTTATTACGGGATTGCCTAAGACTCAGTGAGGAAATGATGCAATCTGGGTCATAGTGGACACCTTAACCAAGGTTGCTCACTTCATTCCAATCAGCACAAGATATTGAGCAAATCATCTTGCACAACTGTATGTATCCAGAATCGTCAGTCTGCATGGAGTACCCCGAACTATCACTTCCGACCGAGGTTCCCTGTTCACCTCCGCATTTTTGGTCCCATCTCCATCAAGACTTGGGGACAGCGCTGAAATATAGTACTACTTATCATCCTCAGACCGATGGACAGACAGAGCGGGTAAATCAAATACTCGAAGATATGTTGCGAGCCTGTGCTTTAGCTCAAGGGCCTAAATGGGAAGACTGCTTCCAGACCAGTCTAAAGATGTCACTGTATGAAGCTCTGTATGGCCGTAACTGTCGCACTCCTTTAAATTTGTCTCAAACTGGAGATAGCCGTATCTTTGGAACGTACCTCATGATGAAAGCTGAAAAACAAGTTAAGGAAATCAGAGACAAATTGCAATTGGCCAAATCTCGACAAAAAAGTTATTATGATGCAAAGCACTGGCAGGTCAGTTTTGAACCCGGACAGCACGTATACCTCTGAGTCACTCCTATGAAAGGAGTCAAGAGATTTCAGACCCGTGGAAAGTTGGCACCCAGATTTATTGGTCCATTCCCGGTTATGTCTCGAGTGGGTACTGTTGCATATCAATTGGAACTACCCGCTGAATTGGCAGACGTGCACAACGTGTTTCATGTTTCACAATTGATACGATGCATATCCTCGGCTGAGAAAAGGACCTCTATGGCTGAGGTAGAGTTGGCAAATGATTTAACTTATGAAGAGAGACCGTTTAGAAATTTGGATCAGATGGAAAGGGTCACTCATAGTAAAGTAAGAAAAATTTATAAAGTTCAGTGGGAGCATCACACAGAGTTAGAATCAACTTGGGTGCGGGAAGAATTCCTAAGGACTCATTATCCAGAGTAGTTTCCCAAGCAACCGAATCTCGAGGATGAGATTCATTCTAAGTAGGGGAGGTTTGTGACAACCTGGTTTTTGCCCTCTCTCATTTGCTTGATTTTCTTTTGGGTTCAATTTGAAACTTGGAGTTTTTTAATCTTTTCATATGGACTTAAACACTTGGGTACCCTTGGCTTTCACCCAACTGCTTCATTTCCCTCCCTTATAATCATTCCCCTTCTGATCCACCCCAAAATAATCTTTAGAATATTTTTCTTAAATGAAAAATATTCATTTCTCTCTCAAAAACCCTAGCTAGATCACTATGCTCCAAAGCAACCCTAATTTTTATGGCTCAGAAAAATCTGAGATAATTCACAAATATTCTTTGAACCCTAGAGCACCTTCCCGAGCAAAAATATTTCATCACTTTTTCAAATAGTTTTGCTATAGAAAATATTTTCTGTTATGGACAGAAATGGTGGTTTCTACAGCAACTACCATTTTACTTGATCCATCGTGACTGGTTTTTCTTGTGCATCTTCACCTTAGTAACTCATGGCTAACCTCCAAAGCACAACCTCCAACTCCCAGGCATTTGATCTCAGTAACCTCTCAAAGTTATTGACCAGAAACTTTCCTGGCATGTAAAAACTTCTCTACTGCACCTGGATCCGAACCAAAGCGTGGTAACCTATCAATCTACCACGAACAACACGCCAGACATGAAGTTTAGGCTTAGCTCGGCCTGATGTCATAGTCCACGTGGTGACCGCGTTCGTCCAAGGGTGCTGGCATGCGTGTCGACGCGCTTTGAGTGCCGATGAACACTCTGTTCGCGCGTGCTCGCTTCCCCTGCCTGCCGTAGCATGCCAAACTTTGCCACCATCTTTTGTCTCAACGTCCTTAACTCCTCCCTGGCGCTCGCCGTAGCCGGAGCTCGCCGCAGCGAGCACGGGCGCGGATCGGCCAACCCAACAGTGTGGGGCGCACTATGCTCGTCGCCTTCCCCTCGCTCCTGTGCTCGTCCCCGCTCGCCCACAGTTCCCGCGTAAGCTGCGTCACCTTCTCTCCCTCTCACTGACGCCGCTCGTCGCCGGGCGCCGTTGACAGGTGTCCACCGGCGGAGCCGACCCCCCCCCCCCCCCTCTCCGCTCTCCTATAAATGGAGCCGCCCCCAACATACTCGAGCACCATCCACCCCTCCCACACAACCCACAAGCGAGTAGGAAGCCGTAGCCCGGCCGGGCAGGCCGCGGGCCGGTGTCCTCAAGCTCGAGCTCGCTGGCGATCCCCTCTGGTCCCGCGGGAGCTCCAGCCCATCCCAGGCCAGGGCAACACTTCCAAGGCCTCGGCCTCTCTCCGGTGAAGCCATCCCGTCCACCTAGAGCCCCTGGAGTTGCCTCTGATTGCTGTCTTCTTCATCTCCGGCGACCACCGCGTTCTGCCTCCGCTTGTGAGGTTGATTCCGACACCGTCCGACCACCCCTAGCCACGCTACGGGTACGGGCAGGTGCGCCACCGTCCCCTCTCTCCATCCCTCCCTCTCGTTTTGGCCAAGGAGTCCTTGTCGCCGGTGAGAGCTCCGGCGGAGCTGTGACTCCCTTTGTTTCCTTCTTCCCCTCCTTCTCACCTGACTAGCAGGGCCCGCTAGTCAGCCACTCTGTACGCGCGCGAAGCGGTACAAGTGGTGGCGCCCTGAGTCTTTACGTCTTCGACATCACCCCCCTAGTCTGTTTATTTAAATTCAAACTTAATTCAATTCCAGAGAGCTTCAAACAGCCATAACTTTTCAACCATAAGTCCAATTGAATTGATTCTTTTTGCATATTGTTCTTTGCAAAGAAATCTAACAGCTCACCAAAAATGGGATTTTTCTGGGCTGTTTAGAATTTCTGGTGATTTTCAGAAGAGTTCTTGATATTTTCTTCTTGTGTTTAAAATTATTTTCAGAGGGTGAGGCTTGTCTTGAGGATCACCAGAAGGCTTGTGAACCTCATCTGCACTAAGGCAAGCCACAGAAACATTTTCATGGTGCCATTTTCAATATTGATGGTTTTCTTACTTGAATGATAGCATTAATCCATGCCTATAAATAACTATTATGTTATTTATATTCTATTATGTGTGTGTTGGTATTATGCTTGATTTATAGAACCTTGAAACCAGCTTAGTTAGTAAAGAAGCTAAGGTATAATTGTGGTAATGATAAAATGATTTGTTATGCATGTGGATAATGGACTAAAGTTATTTTCTTACATGAATAAAAATGGTTAAATTTGCTAGAAAATATCCTGTTAAGTGCTTGTTTAGCCAATTTACCTATTTTACAGAATGTTTGAACCTAACTTGATTGGTAAAGAAATTAGGATTTGCTTGCGATAATGATAGTAGAAACTTTGTTATGCATGTGAGGCATTAATCGGAGTTATTTTCTTACATGAGAAAATAATATTGCTTGCTGCAAAATATATGGTTAAAGTAAGACCAGGAAAGTAATATAAGTTGGTGATGCTTGTGTTTAGTGTGAATATGGTTGACATCAGTCATTTTCGTATCATGTGATGCATGTGTATTATTGCATTTCATGGCATGCTATGACACCGGTCATTCTCCTTTTAAGTTGAACCTGAATATAACTCAACCTAAATATATCGTTGACTGGGTCATGGTGCCGCTGAATCGAGATTTTCCCAATGCAACCACATTTGCCTATGTGGGAAGGCCTTGATTTGGTCCATTGACATGCCTCTGGTCGGTGCCTCCAACCAGGGAAGGTTATGGGTGTACTTACCCTAGCCCGGTAAGCCGGCATAACCTTGTGTGCCCCTGTTTGAGATTTTTGGTACCGGTCCCCGTGAGGGAAGTTTTGGCCACGACGGTGGTCGGTGTGTCTTTGGTAGACACCGGGCCACCCAGGACTAGCCCGTTGGGGATTGGGTCGGAGTGGCCGGGAGAGTGGCATGGCAATGGAAGGGTTTCGTCGGAATGCCGTTGGTCCACCCGAATGGGAGTGCGAGGCCATGGGTTCTGAGGTGTGGGTACAGTGTGCTACCTTTGAAGAGTGTATAATCTATTGATAGCCGAGTCCACGATTACAGACAACTCGTAGTAGGTCCCACCATGAGTCAACGTTTAATAAACATGCACACTAAGTTATGAGCATTACACTGAAGATGATGGCTGAAAGGCCATCAATATGTTCAAGACCACGATGGTGGTTTGGTGGGGATCACCGTAAGGATCACGAGTTACTTTGGTGGTGATCGCCGTAAGGATCACGAATTACTTTGGTGGTGATCGCCGTCAGGATCACAAGTTACTCTGGTTAAAACCATGATGGTGGTTTGGTGGTGATCTGAGAACGACCACGATTGGTAAGGCGGTACCGAGGGTTGTTTATCCCAGGAGCATGAGCACAGCATGTTGGAACATTATTGCATTATTAATTGGTTAAATATCATGATATTGCTTGTCATTATGATTATGCATGTTGTGAGCTTGCAAGTACATTCAATGTACTGACCTGGCGTGTCATGCCAGATTTCAGGAAAGTCGCGTTGGAAAGGAGCGCTGCTCGAGTCTTGATCGTATCCACATCGGTGTCCCTGTAATATGGAGTTTCCGCTACGACGTTGTTCCACTGCCACGTAGTTGTTATGATCGTGGCCCCTTTATGTTCACTAAATAATGTACATATTGTTCCGCCGCACCATGTGTGCTGCTCGGCCTCGACATCTGTTGTAATATAAACTCTGAGCCGCTAGCATCAATAAAGTGGTTGTCTTTCTGTACCAAGATGTTGTGTGTTGCCAGAAGACATGGTCTCTGGGCTGGCAATGCAGGGTAAACCGGTCGCTCTGAGCCGGGGTGCCACAGGTGAACATCTTCATGTTGATCGTATCTTCTATACGACTCATGTTCGACCTTTCGGTCTTCCGTGTTCTGAGGCCATGTCTGCACATGCTAGGCTCGTCAATTCAACCTAAGTATATTGCATGTGTAAATCTGGCTTACACCCGTTGTATGTGAACGTTAGAACCTATCACACCCAATCATCATGTGGTGCTTCGGAACAACGGACCTTAGCAACGGTGGACAGTTAGGGGAACACAATTCTTGATATTTTAATGAGGGATCATCTTATTTATGCTACCGTCATTCTAAGAAAATAAGATGTAAAAACATGATAAACATCACATGCAATCAAATAATTACATGATATGGCCAATATCATTTTGCTCCTTTTGATCTCCATCTTCGGGGCGCCATGATCATCATCGTCGCCGGCATGACACCATGACCTCCATCATCGTGTCTTCATGAAGTTGTCTCGCCAACTATTACTTCTACTACTGTGGCTAATGGTTAGCAATAAAGTAAAGTAATTACATGGCGTTTTCATTGACACGCAGGTCATAAATAAATTAAGACAACTCCTATGGCTCCTGCTAGTTGTCATACTCATCGACATGCAAGTCGTGATTCCTATTATAAGAAAATGATCAATCTCATACATCACATATATCATTCATCACATCCTTTTGGCCATATCACATCACACCTTATATGTTGCAAGAACAAGTTGGACGTCCTCTAATTGTTGTTGCAAGTTTTTACGTGGCTGCTATAGGTTTCTAGCAAGAATGTTTCTTACCTACGCCAAAACCACAATGTGATATGCCAATTTCTATTTACCCTTCATAAGGACCCTTTTCATCGAATCCGATCCGACTAAAGTGGGAGAGACAGACACCCGCTAGCCACCTAATGCAACTAGTGCAAGTCAGTTAGTGGAACCAGTCTCACGTAATCGTACGTGTAAGGTCGGTCTGGGACGCTTCATCCCATGATGCCGCCGAATCAATATAAGACTAGTAACGACAAGTAAATTGACAAAATCAACGCCACTGCTGGGGATCATTGCAGAAATTAAAAAAATCTACGCATCACCAAGATCAATCTATGGAGAGACTAGCAACGAGAGAGAGGGGAGTGCATCTTCATACCCTTGAAGATCGCGACACGGAAGCGTTACAAGAACACGGATGAGGGAGTCGTACTCATAGCGATTCAGATCGCGGTTGATTCCGATCCAATCACCGAACAACGGTGCCTCCGCGTTCAACACACGTGCAGCCCGGTGACGTCTCCCGCACCTTGATCCAGCAAGGAGAGAGGGAGAGGTTGGGGAAGACTCTGTCTAGCAGCAGCACGATGGCGTGGTGATGGTGGTGGAGGAGCGTGGCACTCCAGCAGGGCTTCGCCAAGCACTTCGAGAGACGAGGAGGGAGAGGGGTAGGGCTGCGCCAGGAGAAGGGGTGTGGTTGCCCTCCCACCCCCCCCCACTGTTTATAGGGGGAAGGGGAGAGGAGGCCGAACCCCTAGATTCATCTAGAGGGGATGCGGTGGCCCATAGGGCTGCGGCCCCTCGGGGGGGAGGCAGCGCCCCCCTTAGGGTTTCCAACTAGGGGGGCGCCCGCCCCCGGGGGGGACCTTAGGGTTTCCACCCCTAGGCGCCTTGGGCCCTTGGGGGCGCACTAGCCCACTAAGGGCTGGTTCCCACCCAACTACAACCCATTAGGTCCTTCGGGGCAGGTGGACCCTCCCGGTTGACCCCCGGAACCCCTCCGGTGGTCCCGGTACAATACCGATAAACCCCGAAACCTTTCCAGTGTCTGAAACCGGACTTCCCATATATAAATCTTTACCTCCAGACCATTCTGGAACTCCTCGTGGTGTCCGGGATCTCATCCGGGACTCCGAACAACATTCGGTAACCATGTACATCTATTCCCTATAACCCTAGCGTCATCGAACCTTAAATGTGCAGACCGAACGGGTTCGGGAGGCATGCAGACATGACTGAGACATCTCTCCGGCCAATAGCCAACAGCGGGATCTGGATACCCATGTTGTCTCCCACATGTTCCTTGATGATCTCATCGGATGAACCATGATGTCAAGGATTCAATCAATCATGTATACAATTCCCTTTGTCTACCGGTATAGTACTTGCCCGAGATTCGATCGTAGGTATAACGATACCTTGTTCAATCTTGTTACGGCAAGTCTCTTTACTCATTTCATAACACATCATCCCGTGACCAACCCCTTAGTCACATTGAGCTCATTACGATGATGTCTTACCGAGTGGGCCCAAAGATACCTCTCCGTCATACGGAGTGACAAATCCCGGTCTCGATTCGTGCCAACCCAACAGATACTTTCAGAGATACCCGTAGTGCACCTTTATAGCCACCCAGTTACGTTGTGACGTTTGGCACACCCAAAAGATTCCTACGGTATCCGGGAGTTGCACAATCTCATGGTCTAAGGAAAAGATACTTGACACTAGAAAAGCTTTAGCATACGAACTACACGATCTTATGCTAGGCTTAGGATTGGGTCTTGTCCATCACATCATTCTCCTAATGATGTGATCCCATTATCAACGACATCCAATGTCCATGGTCAGGAAACCGTAACCATCTATTGATCAATGAGCTATTCAACTAGAGGCTCACTAGGGACATGTTGTGGTCTATGTATTCACACATGTATTACGATTTCTGGATAACACAATTATAGCATGAACAATAGACAATTATCATGAACAAGGAAATATAATAATAACCATTTTATTATTGCCTCTAGGGCATATTTCCAACAGTTGTATATAAAGGTGATAATTTCACGCACATTCGAAGCCCGCATATAGTGTACTAGAATTAACCGTTCAGCTGTTGCTCTTTCGACACTCTTTTTTTAGACCTTAACTATTTTCAATCTTCGTGTCTATTTAGGCAACAGGACGGGGGTAAGAAAGTTATAACCAATTGGTGGATTCGTAAGCATCGGGATTTTCTCACTTCTCATGAGATTCGATTGAAGACAATAACGCTGGAACGATATGTAGCCAACCGTGCAAACACTAGATTTGTCACATTCATCCTGCTGAATGCGAGGTTACTATTGTCCATCAGGCTTAAGTTTATCAGCAACATGGTTTTGATGGATGGGTATGTGGAAGAGAAAAAAAAGGAGTTTCAGGTGGGCAAAAGAGCTTCTGAACGTGTCGGACTTCTATTTACAACATATTGTGGTCATAATCTAGTAAATTTTATGACCCAGGATGTTCATTCTATGGACCTGACCGATCCATTTGACTATGACGGCCGAAAACAATGCTGGAGTTAGATGTTGTTGCCCTTTTCAGCCTGGGTTTTTTTGTAAACTTGATGAATAATTAACCCTCGTGCTTTTGTATAGTTTGTAAGCTGGAGTTAGATGCTCTTACCCTTTTCAACTCGGCTGTGACTGTCATATTTTCTTTGAAGTAAGGCAAATGGCTTGCCAGTCGTTTAATTTAGAGTGAAATATTGTAACAACTAACAAATCCCAACCAAGGGAAATAACATCACTCTCGCCGGCTGCTTGAGCTCAGTGTGCATTACAGAAGCCAAGTGATTAGCCCCCACCAGCACCCACAAACTTATTTTGAACTAGCACATCAAATGGGCTGTAAATTTTCATAGGAAATGTTGCATGACCATGAAAGATTTGGATTCTGACATTTGGGACCCGTGAGGAAATAGCCTATCCAAGGTGGTGTCGACTTACTAGCCAGTCAACAAACGATTCTGCCAACCAGCCATTGGATTGACATCCAACATCTATCTGAATCTTCTATCCCTTGTCTTCTTCTTCTCCAGCCATCCAAACCAAACCACCCCGTTAGCTCTGCTTGCTCCTGCCTCCCATGGCTGGTTGCGCCTCCGCCGCCCTACCGTACGTACCGTCCAACGTTGGCCAATCCCTCCCTCTATTCCCCCACACGTCCTGTTATTCTCCGGCGACGTCAGCCCCAACACGCACCCGCACCCGAACTAGTCAACCCTCGTACTCCCCTCCGCCTGTGACTGGACCGACGCATCTTCCACAACTCATGTTCGTTCCGTCCGAGGCCTCACCGTCGTCCTCCGCCTTGCGGCCTTGGTTCGCTCGCCGTGCGCGGTACGCTGCCCTCATGCGTTGTCAACGTCGTCAACAACCGAGAGGAACAAGGAGATGACTGTACGTGGAGAGGATGACAGTAGGGACCCACCAAATTCATGGCAGTACGCAAGCAAGTGCCTCTATATTACAAGCCCAAAAATATGATTCCTCCTAATGGTTGGACATCTAGGGCTCACGCCATTGTCAACGTAGTCAATAAACGAGAGAATTACACTACGAGCAGCTGACACCAGGGACCCAGCAGGTCACGCAGTTTTTTTTAGGAAAAAGCAGTTGTTATTTATACTAGTTTTAGCGACGGATCAGGGTGACAACAGGGCTGTGCGGGGGCTATGGCCCGTCTAGCCAGGGTTTTATTTATGTGTACCACATCATGAGCCCAGTTGTGTTTTTTTCTTGCTGAAAATGGCTATCCCAGTTCTATTGTTTTAAAGAAATACCCAAATGAGGCCTACTTGCTTTATCAGCCCTGCTGGGCTGCAAATCTTTCAAGGCGAGGAGTGTTTCATTCGATTTGCCCAGAAATGGTTTTACATTTTTAAAACACATCAAACCGGGAATTAGTTTCAATATTTTTTCATTACAAGATTTTAAATTCCATTGATTTGTATGCGTGGACAATTATTTGGATTTTATATTTATATAAATTATTTTTCAAAATAGTTTGAATGTGAATCAATATTTTGGGATGAAAAACAGTTGACCTCACCGAAATATGCAAAATTTCGTATACTTTTTAACCATGGCCATAATATGGGGTGTAATGCTAGCAAAAAGAAGATGGGCTCCAAAAAATTCTTAAGAATTAGAAAATGGGTTGTACATTATTAGAAATAATCCACACGAGAGCAGTGTCTGTTGGATGTCCATCCAACGACTATCGGGCTTCTTCAATCTCTGCTCTTCCTGCTCCAGCCGCTCAAACAAGCACCGGCAGGACTGCCTGCTCCCTCCTCCCGCGGCTGGCTATGCTGCCGCGCAGGCCTTGCCACCCCACCGCACTCCCATCGCTGGCCTAGCCATCCCTCTACTCACCCACACCTGCCGTTATTCTCCCGGACAGCTGACGAACTAGTAAAACCTCGTACTCCTCCGCGTGGGAAACAACTGCCAAGTCTTCCCTGGCTCCATGTCATTCCATTCCTAGGCCTCGCCGTCGTCCACCATCCTGGTGCTCTCGGTGCGGCCTAGTCAACGTGGTCAATGAACGACATCCATCGGAAGTGGACTATACGTGGAGAGGCTGACAGCTCGGTCCACAGCCGAACGCAAGGAAATGCCTCCTTATTACGCACAAAATAATGATTCCCCCACCTGACAGCTAGGAACCACGAGAAGGGCTTCTGTATTTCGTGAAAAAAACGTTCCCCCCGCTGACAGGTCGGACCCACCAGCTATATCTTCGCACGCAAGGAAGTGCCTCCTTATTACGCACAAAAAAATGAATACCCCCTGCTAGCTGGGACCCACCATAGTGGGTGGCTGACTTGTGGGCCTACTAAGTTGACGTGGATAGAGGGCTTTGTGAACTTAGTCAATATGAACGATTCTAGCTCCAGTGACCGTACGATGTCCATCCAACGGCCATAGTGCTTCTTCAACATCTGGTCTTCTTGCTCCAGCCGCCCAAAGCAGCACCGGTCGTGCTGCCTGCTCCTGCCTCCTATGACCGGCTGTCCTGCCGCGGAGGCCTCACCGCCCCCATACTACTCCCACCACTAGCCAGGGGATCCCTCCACTCACCCACACCCCTATTATTCTGCGGCGACGGCAGCCTCACACCGCAGCCGAACCAATGAACCCTTGTACTCCTCTTCGCGTGGGCATCCACTTCCGCGTCTTCCCTGGCTCCGCGTCTTCCCGTTCCCAGGCCTCGCTGTCGTCCACCACCTTGGTGCTCTCGGCACGGCGTGGTCAATGTGGTCAACGACCGACTTCCATCGGAAGAGTACTGTACGTGGAGAGGCTGACAACTAGGTCAACGGCCGCAGCTGGGTCCACGGCCACAGCCCAGTTTTTTTTGTGATTTGCCAAGTAAGTCGCTTTGTCAGGCCTATTGGGCTACAAATCTTTCAAGACGAGGAGAGCTTCATTCGGCTGGCCGAGAAAATGGCCTATAAGTAATGAGAAATGGGTTGTACATTTTTAAAACACATCTGAAGTGGACTGTACGTGGAGAGGCTGACCTGGTGCTCTCGGCGCGGCCTGGTCAACATGGTCAATGACCACATGCATCTGAAGTGGACTGTACGTGGAGAGGCTGACAGCTGGGTCCATGACACACGCAAGGAAATGCCTCCTTATTACGCGCAAAATAATGATTCCTCCACCTGACATCTGGGACCCACCGAAAGGGCCTTTGTATTTTGGGAAAAAAACGTTACCTCCGCTGACAGCTTGGACCCACCAGCTATATCTTCACACGCAAGGAAGTGCCTCCTTATTACGTACACAAAAATGAATACTCCCCCTGCTAGCTGGGACCCAATATAATGGGAGGCTGACTTGTGGGCCTACAAAGTTGACGGGGACAGAGGGCTTTGTCAACTTATTCAATATGCACGATTCTAGCTCAAGTGACCGTACAATGTCCATCCAATGGCCGTAGTGTTTCTTCAACCTCTGGTCTTCTTGCTCCAGCCGCCCAAACCAGCACTGGTTGTGCCTCGTGCTCCTGCCTCCTGTGGTCGGCTGTGATGCGGCGGAGGCCTCACCGCCCCCTACTACTCCCACCACTGGCCAGGCGATCCCTCTACTCACCCACAACCCCTGTTATCCTGCGGCGATGGCAGCCTCACACCGCAGCGAACCAGTGAACCCTCATACTCCTCTATGCGTGGGCATCCACTGCCGCGTCTTCCCCGGCTCCATGTTTTTCCTTTCATAGGCCTCGCCGTCGTCCACTGCCCTGGTGCTCTTGGCCTGGTGTGGTCAACATGGTCAAGGAACGGCTTCCATCGGACGTGGACTGTACGTGGAGAGGCTGAAAGCTGGGTCCACGGCGGCAGCAAGGAAGTGCCTCCTTTTTACACGGAAAATAATTATTCCTGCACCTGACAGTGGGGACACACCGGATGGGCCACCGTATTTCGTGAAAAAATGTTTCCCCCTGACTGCTGGGACCCACCAGCTACATCTTCGCATGCAAGGAAGTGCGTCTAGAAAAAAAGATTCGCCCCCTGACTGTTGGGACCCACCAGCTATATCTTCGCACGCGAGGAAGTGCCTGACAGTCGGGACCCACCTGGTCGAAGCGTACGTAGCGTTGTCATTCTCGTCGCGAACGTGTATGTACATACTGGTCGATGTAGAGTGCGCATGTGTCGTAGTAGAGGCACGCATGTATCATGTACACATACGTACATCGGCTAGTGTGCAAGAAAGAAAATACGACCACGTACGTACATACGGGCGGGGTCTCGAACACCTACTCGCGCATATGTACGGCCAGGGCTCATGTACATGGCTGGGTCGGAACAAAGAAACTGCATCGTCGTCGTGTTCATGGGGAGCCAACCGGCTATGTCAGAACGGAATGCGTCATCGTGTTCATCGGAAGGGCTTGGACGGAACAGCCGATGGAAACGAGGCCTGGCGTACCGTAGAACGGAGGAAACGGCCTTGTGTTCCACTGGCCACGGTCGAAAAGGGATCATGTTCATCGGGAGGGGTCTGGCGTACCGCAAAACAGAGGAAACCGACCCCCTACGGTCGAAACGGGGTCCTGTTCATCGGGAGGGGTGTGGCATACCACAAAACGGAGGAAACGGACTTGTGTTGGAGCGCGACGGTCGAAATGGGGGTCCTGTTCATTGGGAGGGGTGTGGCGTACCGCAAAATAGGACTCCACGGGATAACGTTCATCTCCACCGATGACCCCCTCCAGCCTCCACGGGCTACTGTTCATCCACCGTCGACCTCAGTTGACACCAGATTTTGGCATGGTCACGAATCTGGGTTCGTATGCAAAAGTTAGAGGCAACACTTCGCGGGCCGGCCCTGACTGAGAAAGTATTCGGCCTTTGCCGGCTGAACGAAACCTTGCCGGGGTAAAACCTTGCCGATGTGAGGGCTTGCCGGCGTAGAAAGCTTGCTGGCGGAGAAGCTTGCCGGCGTGGAAAGCTTGCCGGCGAAGAAGCTTGCCGGTGTGAAATCTTGCCGGGGGAGAAACCTTGCCGAGCTAGGGAGGAACCCTTGCCGGTGTAAAAACCTTGCCGGGGTGAAACCTTGTCGGTGCGGAAAGCTTACCCGGGTGGAAGGCCTGCCGGGGTGGAGGTTGTGATAGTCAAGCCGAGGAGAAGTTGAAGATGGGCTCAGAGGCTACTTCAAATGATCTTGGATGGAGAAATGTCCTACACGGAAGTTGTGCGTCTCGTCGAATTGATCGATTTTGGTATAAAGATCGTCCAAATCCGAGTTCGTATGCAAAAGTTAGAGCAATCAGAATGCAGCCCTGTCACGAGGTGAGATGTGGCGCGCTCCACCAGACACATGTCTGATAGGTAGCGCGAGAGAATAGCCTGTTTTGCGCGACCGATTTAACCCTCAAGATGACCTCTGATCAAAAAACCTTCAACGTGAGAGTTGTTCGTCTCGTCGAAATGGTCAATATTGCTTTTGGGTTTGTTTTCATCCGAGATGGTTTACCACCACAAAAAAGACCCGCAAGATGCAGCCAGTTTAAACCGAGCAGTTTTGGAAAGTTCGGATAAAATCAGTCCGAATTTGACTAGGGTTTTGAACGTGAATTGATGTAATTTTCTTGTAAGGAAAGCCTAGATAAATCCTTTGCTTGTACGGGAAGTCCAGCCGCCTCTTATATATGTTGGGGGTGACAGCCGATTGAAACAACACACAATCGAACAAATCAATATACTACTTTTTCATCTACGTTTTATCTCTCCACCGTTTTTCTCTCTCGTTCTTTGTTGTTCTTCGTGTTTGAGAGCTGCAAACTCCGAGGGTCTAGGGGTGAGCGAATCGACCTAGGGCAGCCCATAGCCACCGCACTCCCTGACAGGGTCCCTCCCGGGGGTATGGGGTTTTCGGTCTGCAAAAGCGCCCGTCGACTGTCTTGCGTATTGCACTGTCGGTCGGGTCTCCTTCGACGTGAGCTGCGGTGCATCACCCCCGGCGTTGAGGGTACATGTGACGTGTTCGTGTGTCAACACACTTTTTGGCGACTCCGCTGGGGAACGAAGATCAATCGTCATCATCCACCATGTCTGATATTCCCAAGCCATGTGAGGTAGACGCCGATAACATCATTAAGCCCAGTCTTGATGAGATATCGGCCGATCATCGCCATGTTTATGAGGAGTACAAGAAGGCGCGCAAGGAGAAGGACTTGCAGGAGTTCCTTGCAAAGTTCAAGAAGGATCGCCAAGGCAACATCACTCCGATTGAAGAAATCAAGTTCCCTCCTCTTTAAGCCGAGCAGGTTAAACCCTCTGTAAGTACTGCCTTTTCTCCTAAGTAGTGGGCTGAGATTGAAAGTCATATTGTTGATGGTAACAATCTAGTCTACCAAACTTTCATAGAAAATACTAATGCTCAGAAGAATACATCTCAATCGTCTAGTGGTAATGATGGTGTAGCTGCTAGTGTGCAAAACCCTAATCTGGCTTTACCTATTGCATCGGCGCCTCCCGTGCCAATGGCTTATTATCCTACCCAAACAAATCAGATTGTGGCTGCACCCATTAGTCCTATCATGAGCATGCCAGGTTCGGTGGCAACGCCGAACCAAACCCTACCTACAGCTGCAACCACTCGACCACTACCAAATTATGGGTCGACATACATGCCACAATTCTTACCTACAGCTAGTAACCCTACTCCTCCTATGCCACTGCCACAAGCTTCATCGTCCACTATGGATGATGGTCTAGCTAATCTTAGAGAGGAGATGGCTAAGATGCTTCGAGAGAATTTTGGAGTTGAGTTACCTCGGAATCGGATTTACCAAAAGCCGTACCCCGAGTACTTTGATGCCATCCAGTGCCCTCCAGGATATAAAATTCCAGATTTTGTTAAGTTTAATGGAGAAGGCACAAAAACCACATGGGAGCATGTTAGTCAGTATTTAGCACAATTGGGTGAGGCAGGCTCATTGAATGAATTGAAAGTGCGTTTATTTCCTTTATCATTAACTGGTACCGCATTTTCATGGTTTTCTTCTTTACCCCATGGTTCCATTCGGGTTTGGTCGCAGCTAGAGCAGAAGTTTCATGATCACTTTTATAGCGGCGACAATGAACTCAAGTTGTCACATCTAACATCGGTTAAACAGAAGCATGATGAATCGGTCTCCGATTACGTCAAGAGATTCAGAGAAACAAAAAACCGGTGTTTTAGTTTGGTGATAACCGAGAGGGACTTGGCAGACCTAGTGCTGAGTGGTTTGAGAACTCCCATTAGAGAAAAGCTAGAAGGCTATGAGTTCTTAAATATCAACCAAGTCTTACAAAGGGCTTTGGCTCAGGAAAGCCGAAGCAAAGACCTCAAAGAAGTGCATAGATACAAAGCCGATCGTCCAAAGATGAATATGGTGGAATATGATAGTGATCACTCGGACGATGAGGGTGATGTTTTTTCTACTGAATTTGTTTGGCCATCTAAGGCCAAACCCTTTACTTGCAATGATCTGAAACCGATTCATAAGAATCGTGATGAAGAGATGAAGTTTACTTTTAACATTGCTAAGTGTGATAAAATATTTGATGCTTTGCTACAGGCTAAGATTATTAGAATATCTCATACTTTACCGCCGTTTGAAGAGCTGAAACGGCGCGCTTATTGCAAATATCATAATTCTTTTTCTCATGCTACTAACGATTGCAATGTTTTTCGACGGCAGATACAATCGGCCATTAATGACGGACGATTGAACTTTTCTGAGATGCAAGTTGATAAACAGCCTTTTCCAATGAATACCATGGATTTGGAGGGAAAGAAGCTACTCATTCGGCCGGAGGTTGCCGAATCTGCTAATAAAGCTAATGTCATTGTTGGTGAGCCCAGGAAAGACAAGGAGGGAGACAAGGTCTTGGGGAGATAGGTTGTGCTTGACAAGCAACCCTGTGGCAAGGAGACAATCAAAATCACCATCAAGAATCCTACACTCGGGGGGCAACCGCAAGCGCAAGAAAATACTCGTGTTAAATTTGTCAAGCCCAAAAGTCCAGAAGTTGGCAAGTGGAAGACGAATGAAGCTAAAGTGCAGCGCAAGAAAATCAAGCCAGCTTTTTATATGTTGATGTCCATGTATGCCAATCACGCAGTCGGTTCTAGCTCTAACCGGTCACCAAATTTGAAGCGCTCAAGGTCACCTCCTCGGGAAGAATTTCAGCATCATGCAAGGCCATATGGGTCGTGGGCGCCGGGACCATGGGTACCGTCTCTCCCCTATGTACCATATTACATGGGAGACTTCAATGGAGGATGGTGGCAGCCCCCAATGGCCCCTTATGCTTTTCATCCGGGTTGGAAAGAACAAAGGAGGCCCGCTTGTGAGAGACTTTCTTATCCCACACGAGGCCGTTTGAAAAATAGTGTCAATCGGCCAGTGCAAGATAATCAAAAAGGGTTGGCAAGCAAGAATGGCGTGTTAAGTCGCCAAGTGCTGTAACGGTCGAGTCAAGCAAAGGCAAGAAAAAACCCGATGTCGACTCACTTATCTTGGGCACCGAAACATTCGTCGTACAGCAGCCAATTGTGCATAGCAATCCGACTAAGCCGATACTTGCTATCGCGCCAAAGCACTCGGCTAATGACCATGAGGCAAGCACCAGCCAGGTAAAAACAAGAGATCCTAAATACACTCAGCCAAAGTGGTGTCCTCCAAGGCTAACAAAGACACAAAAGAGGAAACTATAGAGGTTAAGGAGTCAAAGATGGCAGAACAAGAAGCCGAGAAGCAAAGGGATAAGTTGTTCAATGACACTCGGCCCATGGTGCCTACAAAACAAGTGTGGAGGCCTAAACAAATACAAGATGCAGCCGCTTCTACACCTATCACAGCAGCACCTGCGCCACCAAAGGAGGACGATGCGACAGCTATTACATCATCTGCGACACTTCTTACTTCTCCTTCACTTGTACAAATTTCAGAATCGGTGGATGCACTTAAAGAAGAGGATGATATGTTGGACTATGAGTCTACGCTGGTTCATGAAGGTATGGATATCAATATGGTGTATTACTTATCTGCTGAGTTTCGAGCTGTAGATGAGGAAGGGGATGTGGCCCAGCTGGATTTTTGCCCTAAAAATGCAATATTTGAGAAGCCAAAAGACCCAGTAACGCATCTGAAACCGTTGTATCTCAGAGGTCATATCAATGGATCACCGCTCACTCGGATGCTTGTTGATGGTGGTGCTGTGGTGAATCTTATGCCGTATTCGGTCTTCAAAAAATTGGGGTTGCATCATGAAGAGTTGATAAAGACCAACATGGTGCTCAATGGATTTGAAGGCAAAGAGAAAACTGAAGCCAAAGGTGTGATGTATGTGGAGCTCATGGTGGGAAGTAAAACTTTGGCTATAGCATTCTTTGTCACTGAGCTGCAAGGTAACTACAATGTCATACTAGGCCGTGATTGGGTTCATGCAAACCAGTGCATGCCATCCACTATGCACCAGTTTTGATCCAGTGGGTTGATGATGAAGTGGAAGTCATTCATGCGGATAACTTGGCCTCTGTTGCTTTGGCCGAGGCATCGGTGGATTGGCAACACCCAAATCCTACTTGCTTGACGGGACATGACTTGTCGGAATTCGATTTTCTCAGCTCAACCAAGAATGATTTCATGCCCGTCTTTTTAAAGCCGACTGAATGCAATCGGCTCAGAGGTATGATATGTTTAAATGGATCCTAACTCAGAGTGGTTACAAAAGCGACTTGTAGAATATCGGTCCAATGAGAACGATATGTATGAGTCCATAGAAGAGTTAGATGATATGGATAAATTAGGACAAGGTTTTACATCGGCCGATCCATTAGAAGAGATAGATATAGGAGATGGTTCAACTCCTAGGCCGACATTTGTAAATGCAAATTTAAGAGCCAATCATAAAGCTAAGTTGATCGAGCTGTTGAAAGAATATGTCTGTTGCTTTGCGTGGGAATATCATGAGATGCCAGGTTTAAGCCGAGAGCTAGTGGAGCATCGGTTACCTATAAAGGCTGGTTTTAGACCATATAAACAATCGGCCAGAAAGTTTAATCCAAAAACATATGACCGGATCAAGGAAGAGATCGGTCGTTTGCTTAAAGCTAATTTTATTAGACCTTGCAGGTATGCCGAGTGGATTTCTAACATTGTCCCAGTGGAAAAGAAAGGATCCGGCAAGTTGAGGGTGTGCATTGACTTCAGAGATCTGAATAGGGCTACACCCAAAGATGAGTATCCCATGCCAATAGCCGATATGCTTATTAATGATGCTTCTGGACATAAAGTTATTAGCTTTCTAGATGGTAATGCCGGATACAATCAAATTTTTATGGCCGAAGAGGACATGTCCAAGACAGCTTTTCGTTGCCCTGGTTTTCTTGGTTTATTCGAGTGGACAGTGATGACATTCGGATTAAAAAATGCTGGCGCCACATATCAAAGGGCTATGAATTTGATTTTTCATGATTTACTCGGTGTCATACTTGAAGTCTATATTGATGATATTGTTGTCAAATCGGACGCTTTTGAATCTCACTTGGCCGATTTGCGTTTAGCTTTTGAAAGAATGAAAAACTATGGACTAAAGATGAATCCTTTGAAGTGTGCATTCGGTGTGTCAGCTGGTAAGTTTTTGGGCTTCATTATCCATGAAGATGGCATAGAGATTGATCCCAAAAAGATAGAGGCCATACAGAAAGTGGAAGCTCCAACATGCAAGAGATATATGCAAAAGTTCCTTGGCAAGGTCAATTACTTGAGGAGGTTCATAGCTAATCTGTCAGGGAAGGTTGATGCGTTTACTCCTATCCTTCGGTTAAAGAATGATGTTGATTTCACTTGGGGGGCAAAACAGCAAGAAGCATTTGATATGATCAAGAATTATTTGTGCACTCCTCCGGTGATGAAAGCACCCAAGCATAGGGAACCCTTCAGGCTTTACATTGCAGCAGAGGAAGGAGTTATTGGTGCTGTTTTGACTCAAGAAACCGAAAGAAAAGAGCATGCTATTACATATTTGAGCAGGCGCTTATTGGACGCCGAGACAAGGTATACATTTATTGAGAAACTATGTCTATGCTTATATTATGCTTGCACAGAATTGAGACATTATTTAGTGCCGAGTGCTTGTATAGTAGCTTGTCAAACCGATGTCATTAAATACATGTTGCATAGGCCAATTCTTAGTGGTAGAATTGGCAAGTGGGCTTATGCTTTGATTGAATATGATTTGGCTTATGAATCTCTAAAATCCATGAAAGGCCAAATCGTTGCTAAATTTATTGTTGAACATCGGATTGATGAGAAGTATGACATTGATATAAACCTTGTCTCGTTAGTACCGTGGAGATTATATTTTGATGGTTCAGTTTGTAGCAATGGCCAAGGTGTTGGTATTGTTTACATATCTCCTCATGGTGCTGTTTTTGAAGCCTCATGTCGCTTAGAATATTTTTGCACAAATAATCAAGCCAAATATGAAGCATTGTTATTCGGTTTAGAGATGTTGCTTGTTATAGGTGTTACACATATTGAGGCTTATGGTGATTCGTTACTAGTGGTGCAGCAAATATCCAAAGTCTTTCAGTGTTTGGATGAATCACTTAGTGTTTATCTTAATAAATGTCTAGATATAATTTCTACTTTGGATTGTTTTAGCATTGCTCATATATCTAGACACGACAATTGGAAAGCAAATGAGTTGGCACAACAGGCATCCGGCTACCATGTTGATCATGGCGTGTTTCATATTTCTGAAAAGCCAATGTCTAGTCTTGCCAACATAGGGGAGGCCGAACCGGAGCCCACCGTTTCAGCCACTAATGAAATATTCAATGCAGGAGAAAGTCAAGACTGGAGGAAACCCATTGTTGATTATTTGTGTGATCCTAGTAGAAGGGTGGACAGGGCTGTTCGGCGGATGGCTTTCAAGTATACAATGAGAGATGATGATCTCTATCGCCGAACGGTTGATGATGTTCTTCTAAAGTGCTTGGACGAGGACCAAGCGAGAGTTGCTATGGGGGAGGTCCATGAAGGTATTTGTGGTACTCATCAATCGGCTCCCAAGATGAAATGGTTGCTACGATGTGCTGGATTTTATTGGCCGACTATGATTAATGATTGCTGCAGATATTACGAAGGGTGTGAAGCTTATCAAAAAAATTGGTGATATTCAGTTGGCTCCTGCTGCTATGTTACATCCCATTATCAAGCTGTGGCCTTTCAGAGGATGGGGTTTAGACTTTATTGGACAAATTCATCCATCTTCCTCAAAGGGGCATCGGTTCGTATTGGTGGCAACCGATTATTTCACTAAATGGTCTGAAGCAGTACCTCTCAAGAACATGACACATATGGAGGTGATTAAATTCATAACTGAGCACATTATTCATAGATTCGGCAGTCCTCCAACATTGACTACAGATCAAGGCTCCTCTTTCATGTCACACCAAGTTAGATAATTTGCCGAATCTTATAACATAAAATTGCTCAATTCCTCTCCATATTATGCCCAAGCCAATGGACAAGCTGAGTCTAGCAATAAAATTTTAATCAAGCTCATCAAGAAGAAGATTGAGGATAATCCAAGGAGATGGCATGAGTTGTTGTCTGAAGCTTTATGGGAACATAGGATCTCAAGACATGGTGCTACGAAGGTGACTCCATATGAGATAGTATACGGTCAAGAGGTTGTTTTACCGGTGGAAGTGAATTTGAATGCTTTGAGAATAGCCAAACAAAATGATTTATCGGCAGTAGACTTTTATAACTTGATGATGGACAATATTGATGAGGTTGCTGATAAACGTTTGGCTGCTTTGAAGGCCATAGAGAGGGACAAGTTGAGGGTAGCAAGGGCTTACAATAAGAAGGTTAAGTTGAAGAATTTTCAAGTTGGCGATCTCGTCTGGAAAGTAATTATCCCGATTGGTTCAAGAGACAGAAAATTCGGGAAGTGGTCTCCAAGTTGGGAAGGTCCTTTTAGAATTGTAAGAATAGTTCCCGGAAAATCTTATTTGGTGGAATCCATACAAGGGGCACTGTTACCTCGAGCTCTCAATGGCAAGTACTTGAAGAAATACCACCCAAGTGTGTGGCAAGAAGCCTAAGTAGGCAATGGCCGATATATGATTATCGCCCTTAGCACAAACATGGTCGATACCTGATTATCGTCCTGAGGAAAATAAATGGCCGATGGAGTGTTGACATCGTCCTTAGAACAAACACAATAGAAGTAATTTTTCGGCACACAAGCTTTGCCGAAAAACAGGGGGGCATGTGTTGACACCAGATTTTGGCATGGTCACGAATCCAGGTTCGTATGCAAAAGAGGCAACAATTCGCGGGCCGGCCCTGAGTGAGAAAGTATTCGGCCTTTGCCGGCTGAATGAAACCTTGCCGGGGTAAAACCTTGCCGATGTGAGGGCTTGCCGGCGTGGAAAGCTTGCCGGCGGAGAAGCTTCCCGGTGTGAAATCTTGCCGAGGGAGAAACCTTGCCGAGCTAGGGAGGAACCCTTGCCGGTGTAAAAACCTTTCCGGGGTGAAACCTTGTCGGTGCGGAAAGCTTACCCGGGTGGAAGGCCTGCCGGGGTGGAGGTTGTGATAGTCAAGCCGACGAGAATTTGAAGATGGGCTCAGAAGCTAATTTAAATGATCTTGGATGGAGAAATATCCTACACGGAAGTTGTGCGTCTCATTGAAACGATCGATTTTGATATAAAGATCGTCCAAATCTGAGTTCGTATGCAAAAGTTAGAGCAATCGGAATGCAGCCCTGTCACGAGGTGAGATGTGGCGCGCTCCACCAGACACATGTCTGATGGGTAGCGCGAGAGAATAGCCTGTTTTGCGTGACCGATTTAACCCTCAAGATGACTTCTGATCAAAAAACCTTCAACGTGAGAGTTGTTCGTCTCGTTGAAATGGTCAAGATTGCTTTTGGGTTTGTTTTCATCCGAGATGGTTTACGACCACAAAAAAGACCCGCAAGATGCAGCCAGTTTAAACCGAGCAGTTTTGGAAAGTTCGGATAAAATCAGTCCAAATTTGACTAGGGTTTCGAACGTGAATTGATGTAATTTTCTTGTAAGGAAAGCCTAGATAAATCCTCTGCTTGTACGGGAAGTCCAGTCGCCTCTTATATATGTTGGGGGTGACGGCCGATTGAAACAACACACAATCGAACAAATCAATATACTACTTTTTCATCTACATTTTATCTCTCCACCGTTTTTCTCTCCCGTTCTTCGCTGTTCTTCGTGTTTGATAGCTGTGAATTCCGAGGCTATAGGGGCAAGCGAATCGACCTAGGGCAGCCCATAGCCGCCGCACTCCCTGACGGGGTCCCTCCCGGGGTGTGGAGTTTTCGGGTCTGCAAAAGCGCCCGTCGACTGTCTTGCGTATCGCGCTGTCGGTCGGGCCTCCTTCGACGTGAGCTGCGGTGCATCACCCCCGACGTCGAGGGTACACGTGAGGTGTTCGTGTGTCAACAACCTCCTCCAGCCTCCACCTGTGACTGTTCATCCACGGGCTCCTGTTCATTGATATGTCTCCAACGTATCTATAATTTTTGATTGCTCCATGCTATATTATCTACTGTTTTGGACTATATTGGGCTTTATTTTCCACTTTTATATTATTTTTGGGACTAACCTATTAACCGGAGGCCCAGCCCAGAATTGATGTTTTTTGCCTATTTCAGTGTTTCAAAGAAATGGAATATCAAACGGAGTCCAAACGGAATAAAACCTTCGGGAACGTGATTTTCTCACCGAACGTGATCCAGGAGACTTGGACCCTACGCCAAGGCATCATAGAGGCGGTCACGAGGGTGGGGGCGCCCCCCCCCCCCTAGGGCGCGCCCCCTGCCTCGTGGGCCCCTCGGAGCTCCACCGACGTACTTCTTCCTCCTATATATACATACGTACCCCCAAACAATCAGAACAGGAGCCAAAAACCTAGTTCCACCGCCGCAACTTTCCGTATCCACGAGATACCATCTTGGGGCCTGTTTCGGTGCTCCGCCGGAGTGGGCCATCATCACGGAGGGCTTCTACATCATCATAGCCTCTCCGATGAAGTGTGAGTAGTTTACCTCAGACCTTCGGGTCCATAGTTAGTAGCTAGATGGCTTCTTCTCTCTTTTTGGATCTCAATACAAAGTTCTCCCCCTCTCTCGTGGAGATTTATTCGATGTAATCTTCTTTTTGCGGCGTGTTTGTTGAGACCGATGAATTGTGGGTTTATGATCAAGTCTATCTATGAATAATATTTGAATCTTCTCTGAATTCTTTTATGTATGATTGGTTATCTTTGCAAGTCTCTTCGAATTATCCGTTTCATTTGGCCAACTAGATTGGTAGTTCTTGCCATGGGAGAAGTGCTTAGCTTTGGGTTTGATCTTGCGGTGTCCTTTCCCAGTGACAGAAGGGGCAGCAAGGCACGTATTGTATCGTTGCCATCGAGGATAACAAGATGGGGTTTATTTCATATTGCATGAATTTACCTCTCTACATCATGTCATATTGCTTAAAGCGTTACTCTGTTTTTAACTTAATACTCTAGATGCATGCTGGATAGCGGTCGATGAGTGGAGTAATAGTAGTAGATGCAGAATTGTTTCGGTCTACTTGTCACGGACGTGATGCCTATATACATGATCATGCCTAGATATTCTCATAACTATGCTCAATTCTGTCAATTGCTCAACAGTAATTTGTTCACCCACCGTAGAATACTTATGCTCTTGAGAGAAGCCACTAGTGAAACCTATGGCCCCCGGGTCTATTCTCATCATATCAATCTCCATCACTTTAATCTTGCTTTGCTTTTTACTTTGCCTTTACTTTTCACTTAGCATCTCTATACCAAAAATACCAAAAATATTATATCTATCAGATCTCACTCTCGTAAGTGACTGTGAAGGGATTGACAACCCCTAATCGTGTTGCGTGCGAGTAGCTATCGTTTTGTGCAGGTACGAGGGACTTGAGTGTGGCCTCCTACTGGATTGATACCTTGGTTCTCAAAAACTGAGGGAAATACTTACGCTACTCTGCTGCATCATCCCTTCCTCTTCGGGGAAATCCAACGCAAGCTCAAGAGGTGGCAAGAAGGATTTCTGTCGCCATTGCCGGGGAGTCTACGCAAAAAGTCAACATACGAAGTACCCATCACAATTCCTATCTCTCGCATTACATTATTTGCCATTTGCCTCTCGTTTTCCTCTCCCCCACTTCACCCTTGTCATTTTATTCGCCCTCTTTCTCTCTATCCTCCCTCTCTTTTCTCGCTTGCCTTTTTGTTTGCTCGTGTGTTAGATTGCTTGTTTGTCACGATGGCTCAAGGTACTACCAAATTGTGTGACTTCACCAATACCAATAATAATGATTTCCTTAGCACTCCGATTGCTCCTCTTGCCAATACTGAATCTTGTGAAATCAATACTGCTTTGTTGAATCTTGTTATGAAAGATCAATTTGCCGGCCTTCCTAGTGAAGATGTCGCTACTCATCTGAATAGCTTCGTTGATTTATGTGATATGCAAAAGAAAAAAGATGTCGATAATGATGTCATTAAATTGAAGATATTTCCTTTTTCTCTTAGAGATCGTGCTAAAGCTTGGTTTTCGTCTTTGCCTAAAAATAGTATTGATTCTTGGAACAAGTGCAAAGATGCTTTTATCTCTAAGTATTTCCCTCCCGCTAAAATCATCTCTCTTAGAAACGATATTATGAACTTTAAGCAACTTGATCATGAACATGTTGCACAAGCTTGGGAGAGAATGAAATTAATGATACGTAATTGCCCTACTCATGGTTTGAATTTGTGGATGATTATACAAAAATTTTATGCCAGATTGAATTTTGCTTCTAGAAATCTTTTAGATTTGGACACGGGAGGCACTTTTATGGAAATCACTTTAGGAGATGCTACTAAACTCCTAGATAATATTATGGTTAATTATTCTCAATGGCATACTGAAAGATCTTCTAATAAAAAAGTGCATGCGATAGAAGAAATCAATGTTTTGAGTGGAAAGATGGATGAACTTATGAAATTATTTGCTACTAAGAGTGTTTCTTCTAATCCTAATGATATTCCTTTGTCTACTTTGATTGAGAATAACAATGAATCTATGGATGTGAATTTTGTTGGTAGGAATAATTTTGGTAACAACGCTTATAGAGGGAATTTTAATCCTAGGCCATATCCTAGTAATCCTTCTAATAATTATGGGAATTCCTACAACAACTCTTATGGAAATTATAATAAGATGCCCTCTGAATTTGAGAATAGTGTTAAAGAGTTTATGAATTCACAAAAGAATTTTAATGCTTTGCTTGAAGAGAAATTTTGTAAAGTTGATGACTTGGCTAGGAACGTTGATAGAATTTCTCTTGAGGTTGATTCTTTAAAGCTTAGACCTATTCCTCCTAAGCATGATATCAATGAGTCTCCCAAAGCCATGAGAATTTCCATTGATGAGTGCAAGGAAAGAACCGCTAGGATGCGTGCTTCCAAATATGCCTTTATTAAAGCGTGTTCTTCCAATTCCTATGAAAATCAAGATGAAGATCTAAAAGTTATTGATGTGTCTCCTATTAAATCTTTGTTTTGCAATATGAATCTTGATGAAACTGAATATGATCTTCCTTTACCTAGAAGGCGTTCTAAAAATTTGGAGTATTTAGATCTTTATGATGAAATTGATGAAAGTGGGATTGAAAGAAATAAAAATCTAGATGTTGCTAAACCCACTATATTGGATTTCAAGGAATTTAATTATCAAAGTTGCTCTTTAATTGATTGTATTTCCTTGTTGCAATCCATGCTAAATTCTCCACATGCTTATAGTCAAAAGAAAGCCTTCACCGAACATATTGTTGATGCCTTGATGCAATCTTATGAAGAAAAACTTGAGTTGAAAGTTTCTGTCCCTAGAAAAATATATGATGAGTGGGAACCAACTATTAAAATTAAGATTAAAGATCATGAGTTCTATGCTTTCTGTGATTTGGGCGCTAGTGTCTCCACTATTCCCAAGATTTTATGTGATTTGCTAGATTTCCGTAATTTTGATGATTGCTCTCTAAACTTGCATCTTGCGGATTATACTATTAAGAAACCTATGGGAAGGATTAATGATGTTCTTACTGTTGCAAATAGTAATTATGTGCCCGTAGATTTCATTGTTCTTGATATAGATTGCAATCCTTCTTGCCCTATTATTCTTGGTAGACCTTTCCTTGAAACGGTTGGTGCGATTATTGATATGAAGGAAGGGAATATTAGATTTCAATTTCCATTAAAAAAGGGCATGGAACACTTTCCAAGAAAGAAAATAAAATTTCCATATGAAACTATCATGAGAGCCACTTATGGATTGCCTACCAAAGATGGCAATACCTAGATCTATCCTCGCTTTTATGCCTAGCTAGGGGCGTTAAACGATAGCGCTTGTTGGGAGGCAACCCAATTTTGCTTTTATTCCTTGATTTTTGCTCATGTTTAGTAATAAATTATTTAGCCTCTGTTTTGGTTGTGTTTTTGTGCTTAATTAGTGTTTGTGCCAAGTAGAACCGTTGGGAAGACTTGGGGAAAGTCTTGTCGAACTTGCTGTAAAAAACAGAAACTTTAGTGCTCACGAGAACTGCTGTCATTTTTATTTGAAGAGTAGTATTTAGTTAATACTTTTTGCAGATGCTTAATAGATAAATTCATCACCTACAGCAATTTATTTTATAATTTTTGGGGTTCCAGATCTTGCGCTAGCTACAGATTACTACAGATTGTTCTGTTTTTGACAGATTCTGTTTTTTGTGTGTTGTTTGCTTATTTTGATGAATCTATGGCTAGTAAAATAGTTTATAATCCATAGAGAAGTTGGAATAGAGTAGGTTTAACACCAATATAAATAAATAATGAGTTCATTACAGTACCTTGAAGTGGTCTTTTGTTTTCTTTCGCTAACGGAGCTCACGAGTTTTCTACTTTAAGTTTTGTGTTGTGATGTTTTCAAGTTTTGGGTGAATTCTTGTGATGGATTATGGAACAAGGAGTGGCAAGAGCCTAAGCTTGGGGATGCCCATGGCACCCCCAAGATAATCCAAGGACACCAAAAAGTCAAAGCTTGGGGATGCCCCGGAAGGCATCCCCTCTTTCGTCCACTTCCATCGGTAATTTACTTGGAGCTATATTTTTATTCACCAACATGATATGTGTTTTGCTTGGAGCGTCTTGTATTATTTTTGTCTTTGTGTTTTAGTATGCCACAATCATCCTTGCTGCACACACCTTTTGATAGAGCCATACATGAATTAAAATTTGATAGAATACTCTATGTGCTTCACTTATATCTTTTTGAGCTATGTAGTTTTGCTCTATGTGCTTCACTTATATCTTTTGAGCGTTATAATTTTGCTCTATGTGCTTCACTTAGATCTTTTAGAGAACAGTGGTGGATTTGTTTTAAAGAAACTATTGATCTCTCATGCTTCACTTAAATTATTTTGAGAGTCTCTTAATAGCATGGTAATTTGCTTAACAATAATATGCTTGGCTTTCAAGATTTGTGAAATTTTCTTTTGAGTGTATTGAATACTAAGAAAAGATTGAAGCATGATAAATTTTTTGAGATATGGAGGTGATAATATTAAAGTCATGCTAGTTTAGTAGTTGTGAATTTAAAGAACACTTGTGTTAAAGTTTGTGATTCCCATAGCATGCACGTATGGTGAACCGTTATGTGATGAAGTCGGAGCATGATTTATTTATTGATTGTCTTCCTTATGAGTGGCGGTCGGGGACAAGCGATGGTCTTTTCCTACCAATCTATCCACCTAGGAGCATGCGCATAGTACTTTGCTTTGATAACTTCTAGATTTTTGCAGTAAGTATATGAGTTCTTTATGACTAATGTTTTGAGTCCATGGATTATACGCACTCTCACCCTTCCACCTTTGCTATCCTCTCTAATACCGCGCACCTTTCGCCGGTATCATACACCCACCATATACCTTCCTTAAAACAGCCACCATACCTACCTATTATGGCATTTCCATAGCCATTCCGAGATATATTGCCATCCAACTTTCCACCGTTCCGTTCATGACACATTCATCATTGTCATACTGCATATCCCGGTACACCGCCGGAGGCATTCATATAGAGTCATATTTTGTTTTAAGTATCTAGTTGTAATTGTTGAGTTGTAAGAAAAATAAAAGTGTGATGATCATCATTATTAGAGCATTGTCCCAAGAATGATGGAGACTATGATTCCCCCACAAGTCGGGATGAGACTCCGGACGAAAAATAAATAAAAGAGGCCAAAGAAGCCCAAATAAAAAGAGGCCACAAAAAAAGAGAAAAGGCCCAAAAAATGAGAGAAAAAGAGAGAAGGGACAATGTTACTATCCTTTACCACACTTGTGCTTCAAAGTAGCACCATGATCTTCATAGTAGAGAGTCTCTCATGTTATCACTTTCATATACTAGTGGGAATTTTACATTATAGAACTTGGCTTGTATATTCCAATGATGGGCTTCCTTAAATTGGCCTAGGTCTTCATGAGCAAGCAAGTTGGATGCACACCCACTTAGTTTCTTTTTCTTTGAGCTTTCATATACTTATAGCTCTATTGCATCCGTTGCATGGCAATCCCTACTCACTCACATTGATATCTATTGATGGGCATCTCCATAGCCCGTTGATACGCCTAGTTGATGTGAGACTATATTCTCCTTTTTGTCTTCTCCACAACCACCATTCTATTCCACCTATAGTGCTATATCCATCGCTCATGCTCATGTCTTCCGTGAAGATTGAAAAAGTTTTGAAAAAGTTAGAGTATGAAAGAATTGCTTGGCTTGTCATCGGGGTTGTGCATGATTTAAATACTTTCTGTGGTGAAGATAAGGCATAGCCAGACTATATGATTTTGTAGGGATAACTTTCTTTGGCCATGTTATTTTGAGAAGACATAATTGCTTTGTTAGTATGCTTGAAGTATTATTATTTTTATGTTAATATAAACTTTTGTGTTGAATCTTTCGAATCTGAATATTCATATCACAATTAAGAAGATTTACATTGAAATTATGCCAAGTAGCACTCTGCATCCAAAATTCTCTTTTTATCATTTACCTACTCGAGGACGAGTAGGAATTAAGCTTGGGGATGCCTGATACATCTCCAACGTATCTATAATTTTTTATTGCTCCATGCTATATTATCTACTGTTTTGGACTATATTAGGCTTTATTTTCCACTTTTATATTATTTTTGGGACTAACCTATTAACCGGAGCCCCATCCCAGAATTACTGTTTTTTGCCTATTTTAGTGTTTCGAAGAAACGGAATATCAAACGGAGTCCAAACGGAATAAAACCTTCGGGAACGTGATATTCTCACGAACGTGATCCAGGAGACTTGGACCCTACGCCAAGGCATCAGAGAGGTGGTCACGAGGGTGGGGGCGCCCCCCCCTAGGGCACGCCCCCTGCCTCGTGGGCCCCTCGGAGCTCCACCAACGTACTTCTTCCTCCTATATATACATACGTACCCCCAAACGATCAGAACTGGAGCCAAAAACCTAATTCCACCGCCGCAACTTTCTGTATCCACGAGATCCCATCTTGGGGCCTGTTCCGGAGCTCCGCCGGAGAGGGCCGTCATCATGGAGGGCTTCTACATCACCATAGCCTCTCCGATGAAGTGTGAGTAGTTTACCTCAGACCTTCGGGTCCATAGTTAGCAGCTAGATGGCTTCTTCTCTCTTTTCGGATCTCAATACAAAGTACTCCCCCTCTCTCGTGGAGATGTATTTGATGTAATCTTCTTTTTGCGGTGTGTTTGTTGAGATCGACGAATTGTGGGTTTATGATCAAGTCTATCTATGAATAATATTTGAATCTTCTCTGAATTATTTTATGTATGATTGGTTATCTTTGTAAGTCCCCTCGAATTATCTGTTTGGTTTGGCCAACTAGATTGGTAGTTCTTGCCATGGGAGAAGTGCTTAGCTTTGGGTTCGATCTTGCGGTGTCATTTCCCAGTGACAGAAGGGGCAGCAAGGCACGTATTGCATCGTTGCCATTGAGGATAACAAGATGGGGTTTATTTCATATTGCATGAATTTATCTCTCTACATCATTTCATCTTGCTTAAAGTGTTACTCTGTTTTTAACTTAATACTCTAGATGCATGCTGGATAGCGGTCGATGAGTGGAGTAATAGTAGTAGATGCAGAATCATTTCGGTCTACTTGTCACGGATGTGATGCCTATATACACGATCATGCCTAGATATTCTCATAACTATGCTTAATTCTGTGAATTGCTCAACAGTAATTTGTTCACCCACCATAGAATACTTATGCTCTTGAGAGAAGCCACTAGTGAAACCTATGGCCCCCGGGTCTATTCTCATCATATCAATCTCCATCACTTTAATCTTGCTTTGCTTTTTACTTTCCCTTTACTTTTAACTTTGCATCTCTATACCAAAAATACCAAAAATATTATATCTATCAGATCTCACTCTCGTAAGTGACTGTGAAGGGATTGACAACCCCTAATCGCGTATGTTGCGAGTAGCTATCGTTTTGTGCAGGTATGAGGGACTTGAGTGTGGCCTCCTACTGGATTGATACCTTGGTTCTCAAAAACTGAGGGAAATACTTACGCTACTCTGTTGCATTATCCCTTCCTCTTCGGGGGAATCCAACGCAAGCTCAAGAGGTAGCATTCATCCAGCCTCCACCGTGCGCTACTCCACCGGCTACTGTTCAACCAGCCCTCTCCACGGGCTCCTGTTCAACCACTCCTCCACGGGCCACTCTTCATCCAGCCCTCCACCGTCTACTGTTCATCCAGCCCTCCACGGGGTGGTCCTGTTCATCCATCCCTCCACGGGGTCCTGTTCATCCAGCCCCAACCAGCTCTATCGATTGGGGTCCTGTTCATCCAGAGGCAACACCACAGGGTCCTGTTCATCCACCTCCACTGGGAACTGTTCATTCGAACCCCCCCCCCCAGCAACGCTCACTGTTCATCCAGAGGCAGCATCGATTGGCTTCAGTTAGCCACAGTAGCGAAGGAATCGCTCGATCGGGTTCAGTTAACAGCCATCGATCAACCGCTTAGGTTCAGTAACGCGTAGCCTGCAGTGCAATCGCTCGGGTTCAGTTAGAGCCCAACGCCTCACACCCATGCACATGCATGTATGAGAGAAATGCGCAAACCTCCATGCATCGCTCGGCCCCGACCACCCACCGTAACCGGGAACACCCCGATATTTTCCTCGCCCTCGCATCTACCACGGTTTTTTCCGTCATGGACGGCCCAAATAATGTCATGCAGCTGCATCTCCAGCCCGCCCAGGACGAAATGCCCATTTTCTATCATGATTTTTTGTCATAGAAGTAGGATCCCACCACATCTATGATGATACCGGGTTTTGTCACAATTATCGTCATAGAAGTGTCATAAGTATGACAGAAAAAAATTCGTTCGGACCAAAATGTCACGGATGTGTCTTTTTTTTGTAGTGAGCGCTCCAACACAAGTCCGTTTCCTCCGTTTTTCGGTATGCCACACCCCTCCCGATCAACAGGGCCCCGTTTCGACCGTAGTAGGTCCGCTTCCTCCGTTTTGTGGTACGCCAGACCCCTCCCGATGAACAGGATCCCGTTTTGAACATGGCCAGTCGAACACAAGACCATTTCCTCCGTTCTGCGGTACGCCAGGCCTCGTTTCCATCAGCTGTTCCGTCCAAGCCGGTGGCTCCCACACGTTCCGTTTCCTCTCGATGAACACGACGCATTCCGTTGCCTCCCCATGAACACGACAACAACGGTGTTTTTTTTGTGGGCGACGACGACGCTGTTTCTCTATTCTGACCCAGCCATGTGCACGAGCCCTGACCGTACGTATGCGCGAGTAGGCGTTCGAGACCCCGCCCGTATGTACGTACATGGCTGTATTTTCTTTCTTCCACATTGGCCGTTGTACATACGTGTACATGCTACGTGCGCGCCTCTACTACGACACGTGCGCGTGATATGTCTCCGTCGTATCTATAATTTTATATTGTTCCATGCCAATATTATACAACTTTCATATACTTTTGGCAACTTTTTATACTATTGTTGGGACTAACATATTGATCCAGTGCCCAGTGCAAGGTCCTATTTGTTGCATGTTTTTTGTTTCATAGAAAATCCATATCAAACGGAGCCCAAATGGGATAAAAACTTATGGAGCTTTTTTTGGAATATATGTGGTTTTTGGGAAGAAGAATCAACGCGAGATGATGTCCGAGGGGGCCACGAGGCAGGGGTGAGCGCCCAGGGGGTCAGGCGCTCCCTGGGCCCTCCTGGCCACCCCGTAAGGCGGTTGGTGCCCTTCTTTCGCCGCAAGAAAGCTAATATCCAGATAAAAATCGTTTCCAAAATTCAGCCCAATCAGAGTTACGAATCTCCGGGAATTTAAGAAACGGTGAAAGGGAGAATCAGAAGCACAGAAACAGAGAGAGACAGAGAGACATATCCAATCTCAGACGGGCTCTCGCCCTTCTGCCACCATGGAGGCCATGGACTAGAGGGGAAGCCCTTCTCCCATCTAGGGAGAAGGTCAAGGAAGAAGAAGAAGAAGAAGGGGGGCTCTCTTCCCCTCTCTCCCGGTGGTGCCAGAACACCGCCGGGGCCATCATCGTGTGACGGCGATCTACACCAACACCTCTGTCATCTTCACCAACATCTTCAGCACCTTCCCCCATATATCTACAGCGGTCCACTCTCCCGCAACCCGCTGTACCCTCTACTTGAACATGGTTCTTTATGCTTCATATTATTATCCAATGATGTCTTGCCATCCTATGATGTCTGAGTAGATTTTCATTGTCCTATCGGTAATGGGTGAATTGCTATGATTGGTTTAATTTGCTTGTGGTTATGTTGCTGTCCTTTGGTGCCCATCATATGAGCGTGCGCGTGGATCACACCATATGGTTAGTTGTATGTTGATAGGACTATGTATTGGAGGGCAAGAGTGACAGAAGCTTCAACCTAGCATTGAAATTGATGCATACGGGATTGAAGGGGGACCAATATATCTTAATGCTATGGTTGGGTTTTACCTTAATGAACGTTAGTAGTTGCAGATGCTTGCCAATAGTTGAATTCCAAGTCAGGGACGACATGCTAGCAGTGGCTCTCCCACATAAAACTTGCTATCAGTCTAGTAACATAGTCAATTGCTTAGGGACAATTTCACAACTCCTACCACCACTTTTCCACACTCCCTATACTAACTTTATTTCTTCTTTATCTAAACAGCCCCTACTTTTTATTTACACGCTCTTTATTATCTTGCAAACCTATCCAAAAACACCTACAAAGTACCTCTAGTTTCATACTTGTTCTTGGTAAAGCGGGCGTTAAGCGTGTGTAGAGTTGTATCGGTGGTCGATAGAACTTGAGGGAATATTTGTTCTATCTTTAACTCCTCGTTGGGTTCGACACTCTTACTTATCAAAAGAGGCTACAATTGATCCCCTATACTTGTGGGTTATCAAGACCTTTTTCTGGCGCCGTTGCCGGGGAGTTATAGCGTGGGGTGAATATTCTCGTGTGTGCTTGTTTGCTTTATCACTAAGTAGTTTTTATTTTTTGCTCTTGTTTTCTATCTTTAGTTATGGGTAGGAAATGCAAAATACCAAAAAAATAGTGGTACCTACTGAACCAATGGTTGAAGAACCACTCAAAATCTATCACATTCCTGAAGCTTTTTACTTGGATCATCTTCGATCCCTATGTGCTCGTGCTGAAACCCCAACTAGCTTAGTGGAGGGCAAATCTTTAGATGAGCATGCTTGTTAGTGCGACACCGCATATCTGAAAAAGGGAAACTTTTACTGGATCAAATTCATCGTTTGCAATGATATGCTTGGAATTTATGTGAAATACATGATTTTACTTGTTGTTCCGAAGACCCTAAGAAACACCTTCCCTACCAATGTGAGTTTAGTGATAATGGAATCGTATCTTCATATGCTAAGGGTCTTTATAATTATTATGATGTTCAACAAATTTAAGAATTTGTTGCTTTTAAGGGTACTTATGAAATTTCTTCTTTGATTGGAAAGTACGATGCTACTCTTTATAAATCTGAAAATTTTGCCATACTTAAATATTGTTAGGATAATTATGCTTCTAATGCCTATGTTAAACCATATATTGAGGACTCCTCTGCTGTCCAAGAGGAGACTAATATTTTGCAGGAGACTATGGAAGAAGGAATTGATGAAATTGTGGGCTCATTGGATGAAAAAGGTGATGATGAGAGCGAAGAAAAAAAGGAGGAAGAGCGGATTAGCTACCCGTGCCCACCTTCTAATGAGAGTAACTCTTCAACTTGTATATTGTTTAATTTCCCTTCGTGCTTACCGAAGGATGATTGCTATGATGATTGTTATGATCCCGTTGATCCTTTTGAAATATCCCTTTTTGATGATGCTTACTATGTTTGTGGCCAAGATGCCAATATGAATTATGCTTATGGTGATGAACTTGCTATAGTTCCTTATGTTAAACATGAAATTGTTGCTATTGCACCCACGCATGATAGTCCTATTATATTTTCTAATTCTCCCGACTACACTATATCGGAGAAGTTTGCCTTTATTAAGGATTATATTGATGGGTTGCGTTTTACTACTACACATGATGGTTTTGATAGATATAATATGCATGTGCTTGCTTCTCCTACTTGCAATTATTATGAGAGAGGAACTACATCTCCACCTCTTCATGTTTCCAATATGATAAAATTGCAAGAAACTGTTTATACTATGCATTGGCCTTTACTGTGTGTGCACGAATTTTTCTTTTATGACATGTCGATGCATAGGAAGAGAGTTAGACTTCGTTGTTGCATGATATATGTTACTTTGTGCTCACTACTAAATCACAAATCATTGTTAATTAAAATTGGCTTTGATATACCTTGGGATTCGGGTGGATCCATTACTTGAGCACTATATGCCTAGCTTAATGGCTTTAAAGAAAACGCTACCACGGAGACAACCCGGAAGTTTTAGAGAGTCATTTATTTCTGTTGTGTGCTTTTATAAAGTGTAATAAAAATAATGTGCCAAGGTTTGCCTTTAGGATGTTTACTTTACTTGTTGGTTTGTGCGGTGCAAGATAGAAACTTTGGCTGTAGTGCGCGATTTTACGTTTTTTACTGGAATGTCAAACGGGTCTGAAACTTTTTGCACTATCTTTATATAAAACAAATTATTGTTTCTAATTTTTTCGGAATTTTTGGAGTAACAGAAGTATGGTGAATGTTCAGATTACTACAGACTGTCCTGTTTAAGACAGATTCTGTTTTTGATGCATAGTTTGCTTGTTTTGATGAAACTATCAATTTCTATCAATTTCTATCAATTTCTATCAGTGGATTACAGTAGCTACAATGCAAAAACAAAATATGAATTGGTTTGCAACAATACTTAGAGTAGTGATTTGCTTTATTATACTAACGGATCTTACAGAGTTTTCTGTTGAGTTTTGTGTGATTGAAGTTTTCAAGTTTTGGGAGAGATCACGATGGATGAAGGAATAAGGAGTGGAACGAGCCTAAGATTGGTGATGCCCGAGGCACCCCAAGGAAATATTCAAGGACTCCCAAGCAACCAAGCTTGGGGATGCCTCGGAAGGCATCCCCTCTTTCTTCTAACAATCATCGGTAATTTTAATTGGAGCTATGTTTTTATTCGTCACATGATATGCGTAAATCTTGGAGCGTCTTTTGCATTTAGTTTTCATTTTTCTTATGTGCACCATGCTGGTATGAGATATTCCATGGTTTATTTATAGAATTCTCATTGCATTTCACTTATATCTTTTGAGTATGGCTTTATAGAATGCTTCATGTGCTTCACTTGTATCATTTAAAGTTTGGATTGCATGTTTCTCTTCACATAGAAAACCGCCATTTGTAGAATGCTCTTTTTCTTCACTTATATTTGTTAGAGCGTGGGAATATATTTTGTAGAAACAATTAAACTCTCTTGCTACACTTATATCTATTTAGATAGATGACAGGAATTGGTCATTCACATGGTTAGTCATAAAATCCTACATAAAACTTGTAGATCACTGAATATGATATGTTTGATTCCTTGCAATAGTTTTGCGATATAAAGATGGTGATATTAGAGTCATGCTAGTGAGTAATTGTGGATTGTAGAAATACTTGTGTTGAAGTTTGTGATTCCCGTAGCATGCACGTATGGTGAACTGTTATGTAACGAAGTTGGAGCATGAGGTATTTATTGATTGTCTTCCTTATGAGTGGCGGTCGGGGAGAGCGATGTTATTTTACTACCAATCTATCCCCCTAGGATCCTGCACGTAGTAATTTGTTTTGATGACTAATAGATTTTTGCAATAAGTATGTCAGTTCTTTATGACTAATGTTGAGTCCATGGATTATACGCACTCTCACCCTTCCATCATTGCTAGCCTCTTCGGTACCGTGCATTGCCCTTTCTCACCTTGAGAGTCAGTGCAAACTTCGTCGGTGCATCCAAACCCCATGATACGATACACTCTATGACGCATAAGCCTCCTTATATCTTCCTCAAAACAGCCACCATACCTACCTATCATGGCATTTCCATAGCCATTCCAACATATATTGCCATGCAACTTCCATCATCTTCAAATACATGACTTGAGCATCATTGTCATATTGCATTGCATGATCGTAAGATAGCTAGCATGATGTTTTCATGGCTTGTCCATTTTTTGATGGCATTGCTACGCTAGATCATTCCACATCCCGGTACACTACCGGAGGCATTCATATATAGTCATATTTTGTTCTAGTATCGAGTTGTAATATTGAGTTGTAAGTAAATAAAAGTGTGATGATCATCATTATTAGAACATTGTCCCATGTGACGTTATCAAAATAAAAGTGGCCAAAGAAGCCCCCAAAAAAGAGAGAGAGGCCAAAGAAGCCTACAAAAAATGAGGGAAAATAGAGAAGGGACAATGTTACTATCCTTTTACCACACTTGTGCTTCAGAGTAGCACCATGTTCTTCATATAGAGAGAGTCTCTTGAGTTATCACTTTCATATACTAGTGGGAATTTTCATTATAGAACTTGGCTTGTATGTTCCAACGATGGGCTTCCTCAAATGCCCTAGGTCTGCATGAGCAAGCAACTTGTATGCACACCCACTTAGTTTCAGTTTGAGCTTTCATACACTCATAGCTCTAGTGCATCCATTGCATGGCAATCCCTACTCCTCGCATTGACATCAATTGATGGGCTTCTCCATAGCCTGTTGATTAGCCGCATTGATATGAGACTTTCTTCCTTTTTGTCTTCTACACACAACCTCCACCATCATATTCTATTCCACCTATAGTGATATATCCATGGCTCACGCTCATGTATTGCGTGAAAGTTGAAAAGGTTTGAGAACACAAAAAGTATGAAACAATTTCTTGGCTTGTCATCGGGGTTGTGCATGATTTGAATGCTTTGTGTGGTGAAGATGGAGCATAGCCAGACCATATGATTTTGTAGGGATAACTTTCTTTGGACATGTTATTTTGAAAAGACATGATTGCTTTATTAGTATGCTTGAAGTATTATTGTCTTAATGTCAAATGATAGACTATTGCTTTGAATCACTCGTGTCTTAATATTCTTGCCATGATTAGATTACATGATCAAGATTATGCTAGGTAGCATTCCACATCAAAAATTATCTTTTTTATCATTTACCTACTCGAGGTCGAGCAGGAATTAAGCTTGGGGATGTTGATACGTCTCCGTCATATCTATAATTTTTGATTGTTCCATGCCAATATTATACAACTTTCATATACTGTTGGCAACTTTTTATACTATTTTTTGGACTAACATATTGATCTAGTGCCCAGTGCCAGTTCCTGTTTGTTGCATGTTTTTTGTTTCGCAGAAAATCCATATCAAACGGAGTACACATGGGATAAAAATGATGGAGATTTTTCTTGGAATATATGTGATTTTTGGAAAGAAGCATCAACGCGAGACGATGCCCGAGGGGGCTACGAGGCAGGGGGCGCGCCCCAGCGGGTCAGGCGCGCCCTGTGCCCTCGTGGCCACCCTGTAAGGCGGTTAGTGCCTTCTTTCGCCGCAAGAAAGCTAATACCCGGATAAAAATCATGTCCAAAATTCAGCCCAATCACAGTTACGTATATCCAGGAATTTAAGAAACAGTGAAAGGGCAAAATCAAAAAAAGCAGAAACAGAGAGAGACAAAAGAGACAGATCCAATCTCGGAGGGGCTTTCGCCCCTCTGCCGCCATGGAGGCCATGGACCAGAGGGGAAGCACTTCTCCCATCTAGGGAGAAGGTCAAGGAAGAAGAAGAAGAAGGGGGGCTCTCTCCCCTTCTCTCCCGGTGGTGCCGGAACGCCGCCGGGGCCATTATCGTGTGACGGCGATCTACACCAACACCTCTGTCATCTTCACCAACATCTTCATCACCTTCCCCCATCTATCTACAGCGGTCCACTCTCCCGCAACCCTCTAGACCCTCTACTTGAACATGGTGCTTTATGCTTTATATTATTATCCAGTGATGTGTTGCCATCATATGATGTCTGAGTAGATTTTCGTTGTCCTATCGGTAATTGGTGAATTGCTATGATTGGTTTAATTTGCTTGTGGTTATGTTGCTATCCTTTGGTGCCCATCATATGAGCGCGCACGTGGATCACACCATAGGGTTAATTGTATGTTGATAGGACTATGTATTGGAGGGCAAGAGTGACAGAAGCTTTGATCTAGCATAGAAATTGATGCATATGGGATTGAAGGGGGACCAATATATCTTAATGCTATGGTTGGGTTTCACCTTAATGATCATTAGTAGTTGCGGATGCTTGCTAATAGTTCCAATCATAAGTGCATAGAATTCCAAGCCAGAGATGACATGCTAGCAGTGGCCTCTCCCACGTAAAACTTGCTATCGGTCTTGTAACGTAGTCAATTGCTTAGGGACAATTTCGCAACTCCTACCAACACTTTTCCACACTCAGTACACTAACTTTATTGTTTCTTTATCTAAACAGCCCCTACTTTTTATTTACACGCTCTTTATTATCTTGCAAACCTATCCAAAAACACCTACAAAGTACTTCTAGTTTCATACTTGTTCTAGGTAAAGCGAACGTTAAGCATGCGTAGAATTGTATCGGTGGTCGATAGAACTTGAGGGAATATTTCTTCTACCTTTAGCTCCTAGTTGGGTTCGACACTCTTACTTATCGAAAGAGGCTACAATTGATCCCCTATACTTGTGGGTTATCAGCGCGCCTCTACATCGACCAGTATGTATGTACATGTTCACGACCAGAATGACAACGCTGTGTATGCTTCGACTAGGTGGGTCCTGACTGTCAGGCACTTCCTTGCATGCGAAGATGTAGCTGGTGGGTCCCAGCAGTCAGGGGGGCGAATCTGTTTTTTTTTGCCTGGACGCACTTCCCTGCGTGCGAAGATGTAGCTGGTAGGTCCCAACAGTCAGGGGGGAAACATTTTTTTCTTGAAATACTGTTGCTCGTCTGGTGGGTCCCTGCTGTTAGGTGGAGGAATCATTATTTCCCACGTAATTAGCAGGCTCTTCCTTGCTGCGGCCATGGACCCAGCTGTCAGCCTCTCCATGTATAGTCCACGTCCGATGGAAGTCGTTCCTTGACCACGTTGACCACGCCATGCTGAGAGCACCAGGACGGCAGACGACGGCGAGGCCTAGGAAGGGGATGATGTGGAGCCGGGGAAGATGCGGCAGTGGATGCCCACGCGTAGAGGAGTATGAGGGTTCACTCGTTCGCTGCGGTGTGAGGCTGCCATCCCATAGAATAACAGGGGGTGTGGGTAAGTAGACGGATGGCCTGGCCAGCGGTGGGAGTAGTAGGGGGCGGTGAGGCCTCTGCGCATCACAGTTGGCCATGGGAGGCAGGAGCACGCGGCACGACCGGCGCTACTTTGGGCGGCTGGAGCAAGAAGACCGGAGGTTGAAGAAGCACTACGGCCGTTGGATGGACATCGTCCGGTCACTACAGCTAGAATCGTTTATATTGCCTAAGTTGACAAAGCCCATGGTACGCGTCAACTTAGTAGGCCCACAGGTCAGCCTCCGAAACGGTGTGCCCCAGATGTCAGGGGGAGGAATCATTTTTTGGGCGGCTGAAGCAAGAATATCCGAGATTGAAGAAGTAGCATGACATCCGTTGGATGGACATCCAACAGGCACAGCTACCAGAACCGTGTGTTGTTGACAAAGCCTTGCATATGTGTCAACTTAGTTTTTTTAGGGGACACGTCAACTTAGAAGGCCCACAAGTGTGTGGTAGAGAACATATAGCCCATTTGCGATTTGTAAGAATGTATAACCCATTTTTTAATTCTAATGGAATTTACTACAACCCATTTAGAGTTTGTTAAAAGTACAGCCCATTTTCTAGCTAGGACAACAACTAATAATTTCAACCATTCGTCAAAAAAAGATTAATAATTTCAACCAACCACTCAAAAGAGAATTCAAAAAAATTTCCCACATTTTTATGGGATACGAAATATTTTTATCCAAAATTTCTAGTCGGATTAAATATAATTTCAAAATAAAGTTGTATTACATTAAAATCCAACGAAATATTGTGTGCACATCAAGTAATGAAATTAAAATTTTCAAATTCCAATAATAATATATTTTTAAACTAATTACGCATTTGGTGCATTTTTTATAGTTACTGCCCAGTTATTATAATTACATCCCATTTATTATTTCTTAAAGTTCGTTTTCTTGTTAAGCCTAATGCATACCTCCTAGGAAAGTTTGCAGCCCAGCGGGCGGAGAATAACAAGTTGACCCGGATATTGTGTACAACTGTCGGCCTAGTTGCATTGCTGATGTTGAAAAAAAGGCATTTAGTACAGTACAACCTAACATGGCTACTCAGCCCACATTCAGCGATGCCGAAAAGGCCCAAACAAGGCTTTTGTACAACCTTTTGAAGTCATTGAGCTCAATTAATAACTTAAGAAAAAAGTTAGATTACAGTGAAACCTAATTAAAAGTTGTCACGAGCAAACAAATAATTCAACGGGTCCCACTTGTGCGTGTGTGCGTGTGTGTGTGTGAGAGAGAGAGAGACAGACCCATCGGTCAATGCTCATAAATACATCTTTCAACCATATGCATTGCTGATGCTCAGTAAAAACTTATATAGTTGACACAATCATATAGAACATCATAGCACACTGAACTTGCATACAAAAATTTCACGCAGGCGGCACAATCAGGATGGAAGCAGTGCATCGCTATGGGTAGGGCTATGTTGAAACCAACGAACTCGTACATAATGGTTCATCGTCTTTATCAATGATGGGGAAATATCTTGAATGATGTGCAAAGAAAACAGATAGACAACACAATAAGTTTTGCTAGCACATTAAGTTGACATACAACCCTTTCTAAAAAAAGTTCAGGTACAAAATTAGAACAGGTCACAAAAAAATGTACTGGCACATTAGTGCTTCACACCCATAGCTCGGATTTAACTAGTATCTGACAAGATTCAGTTGTTACCTCAAATTAGAGCACATCCAGGCAGCCAGCCCTGCCTCTTCTCGCAAAGAAGCAGTGGCCTCCGCCGCGCGTTGGAGTAGGCCCTGTGCCATCCATCGTTCCGAGGAACATGGGGAAAGTCTAACGTTGACTCTTGTAATGAACATCGTCGATGGAACCTGGCACTAGTGGCGGCGGCAGGACTTCGAATGATGGATTGACCACTTCTTTGACATGCACGAACACTCGATACAGGTACATCCCTAACGTGCTCCATGGCGGCCTTGGTGGCAACGAATAGTACAACCCCAGTTCCTGCACCGGTATCTCAACACCAATTACGTTCGGTATGGTGGGCGGTTTCTTCATCCATGCCATAACCGTCAGAGCCCAGCTATCTGGAGGAACAAACATACTTACGAGCTCACCTCCAAGGTCGTTGATAAGCTCATTCATGGACTCGCTGTTCCAACCACGCCGAGGCATGCCGTGGAAGGTAAGCTTTGTTAAAAACTCAAGCTCAGAGGGCACCGAGCCCCATCCTGGGTGCCACCGATCAAAGCTCACCAGTGCGCCATCGCAGAACAAACACCGAGAAGATTCGAACACACGACTGCAGTCGAAAGTTGTCCGGAACCTGACGAAGAAATCAGCCGGTGGCGGACAGACTTCGATGAGCAAGTCACTTATTTGGATGCCGTGCACAATGCCAAGAGCTTTGACAAGGTCGTCCGGCTAGACGGGAGGCCGGTCGCCGCATGGTTACCATCAGCACTTTGCCGGCAAACTGGTCGTCAAGCACCGCCATGCCACTGTTGAGCGACAACACACAGCGACCGAAGGCAATACATACCTCAGGATCTCTGGCTCGGAGATCCACGTTGACTGGCGACATGATAGTGCGCTTAAGTATAGGGAGTACAGGAGGGGGATTTGGGGGAACTGCAGTAGAAATCGAGATTCCAGAGGTGGGGGAGGGGCGGGAGATTGGGGATGAAAAGGTAGCATGAATTTCGAACACGCGCCAATATGCTCTCGGCGCGCAAGCACATGTCGGCCTAAGAGTCCTTATTCTTTCTTTTTTGGAGAGCCCAGCCTTTTTTGAGGATCTTTTGAGAGCTCGGCCTGAGTCATAATTGACCTGTTTGGCATTGTGTTACTACTCGGCCCATATTCAACGACACCTCACTGGCCCAAACAAGTGTCCATCATCGAAAAGACACTAAGGTCAAACTATATAACCTAAAATAAGGAGATACACTCTGAACACCGGAGAATGGTGATGCCCTCATTTAGCCCACCAGTAGTTCGAGACAATAAACACTTCAAAACAATGATATATACAACATTCAAACACTAACTAGTGACTACTACTAACATAAACAACAAGACATGACAGTTCATAAGAAGTCTTGCTACACCGCCAAAATGCACCCATCTGCAGCGCTCAGACTCTTCTGATCCAGACGAGAATGACATTCTAAACAGAGGCAACTATTACATAGTAAGAGTGACATAGATGAGGATGACCAAATGACAAGGAATATGCATAACAAAAGAAAGAACTACCCATCCAGAACAAGCAGCAAAGAAAACAAAGTCATTCGAAGAGATGATCAAACACCATCATAATTTGCAGCCCCGCTTCAGTGACCAATGATCCGGAGACACCAGTACTCCACCCTTTCAACGCAACAGCCCAATTACCTATCAACCTGAAGGCTTGAACCACATCACTGCCTGTCGTAATTGAGACATCCAAGGATCAAAGTTAATCCGGATGCCTTTGTCATTCTCACCTTCTTTTGGTTACAGGCTATATCGTTGACAATCAGGGGAGTTTGCTCCCGAACTCCTAGGGCTCGTCGTATAGACACCTTTTTCCGTAACAAACAGAGCCTCTCTGCCATCAAGGTCCTTGCCAACGGTGATCTCCTGGTTAATCGGATAATTGAGTCCGAGAAACAGAGAGTGTGAACCAAGGCTGTTTACCCGCCTCCAATTAAAAAATCCTGAAGGCCCCAACAAGCTGGTAACCTGCTCATAGACGCAACAGCCACTGTCCGGATACTCACGTATTTCATGGTGCTTGTATACAGTGGGGTTTTGCAATATAACTTTTCCGGCTCATGTGTCTGAATGATCATCAATCTTTTTCTGTCATATGATCGAGCGAGGAACCAGTTGTGCTTCCCTGTTTTTGGCAAAGGTGGTGTGATTACAAAGGGCAGTAACTATAGGGACACTGCATCATATCAAAAAGGACAGGCATTGTTAGTGTAAGATCAGCATTGTTTAGAGTATGAGTAGGATAATGCAAGAAACAACATTGATATGTCCCTGTTGGAACTGGGAGGAAAATACAGGGAAATATATACTAGGTTCGAAAATATAGAAGTGCCATGCATGGTTATACTCATGTTATCTCACAATCGATTCTTCATAGGAAACTACCATGTCATGCATGTTATGTAATCATGTTCTGTCCTCACAAACAAATTCTTCAAGGTAACTAACAGACCATGCATTGTTATGTACTCGTGTTCTGTGGGCAAAATTTTTGTGAGGATATTATTCTAGCCATTGATTGTTGAAGGTTGAATATAGGTATGTACACATGGTAAGCATTACAGGAATTCACTAGTTCCAAATATATAGTTCTCCATATGCACATTTACTTCCCTAATGTATCGTTAGATGAAACCAACAGTGTGGTGCATGTTTCTATGTCATGAAAATGAGAAAACTGACATGGTCGTTGATACACACTCATATTTAGCAGTAGTATATAGATTTCTGTAAAATAAGGAGAATATCCACATATTCCTAACCATTTGATTATTCAGGGGTACAAATTGGCTGTAATGACATGGTCACAATCACATGAATTAACTCATTCCAAATATAGCTGATTTATGGCGTCTGTAATACATTGCAATAGTTCTACTCAAATTCTACTCAAACAGGGATATGACAATCATCACAAAAAGTTCAAACAGTTTCATGGCATCATCATTAACATGAGAAGGAAACAACTTACACGCGTCGTCCCAGCAATACATGGTGCCATCTGCTTTGTCGATCACGTAGATGATGCCATTGTGTTCAATAGCATCACAGAAGTGTGTATCAGCTTTGACGATGATCCACTGCAAGCTGAGTTGTCTCCAGCTAAAGAAGGCACCAGCGTAAAGATAGGCGAGTCTGCGGTCGAACAAGGCAATTAGCTTGAAGTCTGCGTAATTCGCATGTCGTGTGGGCACTTGGCAGATTACAATCTTCTGGAAAACAAGGTCCATCCAACTGACGTGGTAATCTAGATGACTTGGACCGCGATGGTAAAACTCTATATAATCGAACGGAGGAAGGATAATCTCATGTGAGGTCTGGAAGTTCACGAGCACCAACTTTTTACCGTCTTACCCTTCTCTGAAGGCAGCCATCTAGTGGGAGTTCATGCTGACCCAGTACATACCTGCCAAGAAGTTTTGGGCGATGGTGATAGGATCGAAGTCGAGGGAAATGATGTACGACGACCCACTACATACCTGCAAAGAAGTTTCAGCTAATGGAGATCGGAATGAAGTCGAGGGGCAGCATGTATGCCTCCGTATCATGGTGAGTCAATCTCGCAAGACCAGATAGCAGCAAGCAGTGTATCTTGAAAAGCTTAGGCCTCGCTTTGATGATGGCCGTGTGCATGTCCCTCGAGCATGCAGCCAGCCACAGGGCACTCAACATATCCATACACAAACAATAGAGGTCGAGGATGTCACTGGGGAGACTGCTCCAATCGCGGCTCATATGGATGTTGTGTGGTTCGCGTTCGGCCATGGTGGAGTTTGGAAGGTGGGGGTTTTGGGGGGCTTGATTTACACGGGAGAAGGCTATCGGTGCGAGCGAGGTGACGGTACACGGGGGCATAGTGAGATGGAGATGGAGATGGAGATGGAGATGGAGTGGTGCTATGGGAGGGGTTAGGGAGACGAGGCGAGGCATGCTAATGTGCTGTATAGCGGCGGTGACAGACTGCATAGTGCACAGGGTGAGGCTGACTTTGGTAACCCGAACACGCCGCCTGGACTAGTGTCAGGCGCAGGGTGTTGTCACTTCACTGTGAGGACCAGATGAATAGTATTTTTGACCATCAAGTGTACCACAGTTGTACTACTACTACTAGTAGGAACATGAGTACACCAACACTGTATAGTGGAAATAGGTCTCCCATGCTAGCATGCCTGTTCACTTCATCCTCCAGGTATCATCCACATTGCGAGCAGAACCAAATTCTCGTGCATGCGGAAGCGCGAAGATGGGCCTTTTCTTTTTTGATGAGGATAGCCGTGTATTCCTTAACCAGATAATGGTGTGTCTCCCACGCACGCGCCAATATCCATCTGAACCAGCTACGACACATTTTTTATCTGTTTTCATAGGTCCCACCTATCAGGCAGGATGGGCACGTACACGAACAGGTACGACTCCTCAGTCTACCCGCATAGCCTTTTCGTTTAGTCTACCTAGCCATCTAATCAACTGCCTGCATGCCACTTCACCCATTTACTTCTCCATCGAGAACCGATTTTCCTCGGCTTCTTCACCTCCCTTCGTCTTCATTTGCATCCAAACCCCACTGCGTTCACATTGTTTTAACCTCTTTAAATAATCATGTACTACTTCAGTTAGACTAGCCATCTAATCCTAATTCTCCAAAACATAGACCTCCATTCCAGCGGTTCCAAATGGCGAAATAGATCGAGATGCAGGTTTTTAGCATCCAACATGTCCTCGTCGAAGGATCATTGAGCATAGTTGCCACCGTCATCGTCCACCCAAGGGTTTTTCAGAAGTGGATCAACAATGTATCCAACTCCCTCGAAAAGGTAGAGACGAGGGTCATCGGTCTCGACGCAAAGTACACGGAGCGTGCCACTTGGAAGATCCAACGTGTCGTCGTCCTTCAGCTGTGCCTCGAAGGTGATGTCTTGGTGTACCACATCATACACGCGCCCTCCATACCAGGTGAGCTTCACGATTTCTTGTCTCGGGAGGACATATACTTCTATGGGGCAGCCATCGAAGGGGACAAAAAGAAGTTGGAGCCGTACAACCTTGATTTGAAAAGCATTGCTGACCTACAAACCAGAATCAAAATTCCTGTAGAAGATTGTGATAAATAGACACCATCCCTATTCGACGTAGCAAATTTTGTGCTCAGTACAAATCTTCAGCAGGGTGATGAGACGGTGGCATTAAGGTCGTCTGGATGGGAGAATTATCCCTTGATGTACGAGTAGATAAAATATGCTGCCCTCAATGCCCGTGTGAGTTTTGAGATAGCTGCAAGGTCCAAAGAGCTTCCTAACGAAGCCATCTCCCACATAAAATGAGAACAAGAAGAAGAAGAAGAAGAAGAAGAAGAAGAAGAAGAAGAAGAAGAAGAAGAAGAAGAAGAAGAAGAAGAAGAAGAAGAAGAAGAAGAAGAAGAAGAAGAAGAAGAAGAAGAAGAAGAAGAAGAAGAAGAAGAAGAAGAAGAAGAAGAAGAAGAAGAAGAAGAAGAAGAAGAAGAAGAAGAAGAAGAAGAAGAAGAAGAAGAAGAAGAAGAAGAAGAAGAAGAAGATAAGGTTGCACCAGCAGCAGGGCATTATGGATGGATGAACTATTTCCTCTCTTGTACGAAAAAATTATTTGCTCTCGGTGTATATTGATATAGATGGACTATTTCAATGGTGTGCATGTCTTTGAAACAAGTAGTAGCGTGGGTCCGCTTGACTATAAGGAACTATTTATCCGCCTAGCTTTCTCTACTACTCCTTCCAGTGATCGGTATGCAATGCATGTGTCCGTAGACATGACAACTTGTCCATGGAAGTTCAACTATGGCGACCATCACGTTTCACCCACTGCCACTCGCGATTCCCACGACGCCGCTCCAACCCACGGCACCACGTCCCCCGACGTGCGCCTCGCCCCTCTCGGCCGCACCGCCCCTCTACCTTTGTGTGCATGACATGTGGGCCATCTTAAATGCAGAGAGAATCAAGTTTCTACAACAGCCACACGCGATTCCCACGATGCCACATGAACCCATGACACCACATGTCCCCTGACCTGTGGCTCACCCCTCTCGGCCCCACTGCCCCTCTTCCTTCGAGAGCATTACATGTGGACTAGCCACCTATTGGGTCCACATGTTATTGACTCAAAGGCAGGTGTAGTAAGCCGCTGAAGCTCAGTCCTGAGGGCCTTGAGAGGGAAATGTAACTCCTATGTCAGGCTGGTGCTACCGCTGCACGAACTCATGCCAAACTCAAGATTTGTTTCTTTACTATACATGCACGCAATGATTTAATGGACTATGTAATCTCAACATGTGATGGGGAGCTCTAAATTTGATTTTGAAACTTATAAAACGAAAAGATTCAAAACAAATAAACAGGGAGAGAGGGAGTATATCGTAGGATGTGTCCCATACGAAACAAGTCCCCTGGTTTTTCACCATGAAGATGCGGTTAGAAAGGAGCACGGTGTCTTCGTATTCGTATGGCAACAAGTCCGCCGCAGACAACATGGTCCACCTTTGACCGCCATGTGCAAGGTTCGTGCTATCTTATTCAATCTCACCGTGGTTCCATCGTACCAATTCATGGGGTGGCCCGTTGCATGGCTGATCCCAATGTTGGACAAAGGTTCTACATGAACGGTGTAACCATTGTAAATGTTGTGCAAATTGATGTTGGTACCCTCCCGTACATATGCAAGCCGATCTCAACTCGCACCGAGCCTAACCTGTGAAACAGTGGGCAGGGGGAGAATTAGGAAATGGACACGAAATTAGTCTTTAGAATGCATTTACTACGTGATCAAACTCATCTTACCTGCTCATCGGAGGAAATTCAAGTGATCCTCAACATCGGCATCTCAAGGGGCGTCAACTTGCAACTATGGCCACGCTGCACTGGAGAGACCCCCAAGGAAACATCCTCGTGCGTTCCACGGAACATCAAGATGCATTTGCATGAGTAGTTTATCTTGTGAGAGAAATGGATGAACGAGGGAAGGCCTCTAGAGATAGAGATAGACACTACTACTACCAATGTGCTGGCTTGTGCGTTGCAATTGATCCAAAGTAGTAGAACAATAGTGCCGAATCAAAAATGAGAGTCCCACCTCTCCTCCCACCGGCACCCTAGGTTCTCTGGCGATCTCCCTCTCTAGCCAGTAAATCTTGGTCCTTCTCCACGCATCATCTCCGGCGTCCTCTAATCTCTCTCCCTATACCCATCTTCCATGGGCCATCATGGGGGATCAACTCTGGATTTGGATTTTTCTAAAGGAATGGCTTTTGCGGAGGAAGTATTTAGATCTTGTGGGAAATGCATTCATCCCGTGGAGGACAGGGGCCATTTTATTATGGTCGTGTCTTTTAGCAGGCACAATTTTCGTCTTAATGATGATTCAGTGGCGGCGACTTTGGAATCTGTAATTGGAGGATCCGCAATTGATTTGTCGGTTCAGCTCATTAAAGACAAGGTATTCTCATTTATTGTCTCTTGCAAATGTGTTGGCCTTCTTATTCTTTAATTGAGATCTTTTGCGTGCCCGCAATTCAAATGTTTCTTCCATCTTTGGGGCAATGGTGGCCCTAATTGGAAACGTTAGTTTCTTATTTGGAAGAAAGAATGTGATGCTGAGTGGATCCTAATTAGTCCCTCTAAGAGGCGTGCTTCTCTCGGTTTGATCATGATGCACAAACCAACTTCTAAGTCTGCTTTGCGTTCGGGTTCTGGATCTTCAAAGAAAATTTCGTTTGCAACGTTTCAACAATACAATGTTTGCAAGGGGTATAGTTATCCCGCCTCGCCTGGTATGGTTGATGATGTCGTTCATGCTGGATATTCTGTTCTTCCTCGTGAACGAGTAATTTTGCCTCCACCGCCGGCGACTGAACTCCAAAGCACGGTGGCTGAGCCACCCATCACTTTCGGAACAGTTAACGTCTGAGAGATTTCTTCGGCAGGGTTTTCTGTGGCAGCACAAACCACTCTCGATGTCAATATGCATGTGCATGGAGATGAGCTGGTTGGACCAGCTCCGTTTTCGGCCCAAGATGCTTCCCCGGCCCAAGCCGTTTCAATAGACCCAGTGATTCCCATGACCCAGGTTGTTTCCCCGGAGGTATCAAACCTGAATTTTTCTGATATATCTCCATCTGGTTTTGGCAACGAGGCGAATATTGATTTGCAACCAACAAGACTTATCTGGAGATTCTGCTGATTTAAATGAATTTATTGATGACATAGTTTTTAATGTGTGGAAATGTCAGAATTGCTTATCCATGGTTCATCTAACCAAAGCGTGCACCAGCAGGGTTCGTTGCCGTAGATGCTTTCGGTTGGGGCACCGGGCAAAGGGATGTTCAGATTCTACTCCTTCTCCAGCTTACAAGTGGGTCCCACGGATCAAATCTGGCGATTCCAGCTGGTCAGCGGGTTTTTCTATGGTGGACGCCTCGATTCCCCCCATAGCTAGTCCTGTTGGGTCTCTACCCAGTTCCGTCGAGCCTGCCACCCCAACTATTCCACCTCTGCCCGCAGAGCCACCGCCCATAATGCCACAACCTCCCTCCTCGCCGTATGCATCGCCTCCCCCGCCTCCCCCATCGCCGGCTGCATCGCCAACCTTCTGCGCCACTTCTTCGGCACCGGCAATGGTGAACTTTGCTTTGGACCCCATGCAGTTTATCCCGCAAGGCTTCGACATCATCGACGGCGGTGAGCTGTGCCTACCCCATACCTTCTTCGCGCCTGCGGTGGCTCCAGATCGACAGCATGAGGATTATGCCATCGCCATCGTTGAGCCAGCTCCTCTGCCTGAAGAAGTCGCCATCTTTGAAAACATGGTCAGTAACTTTGTTGTCAACGATCTGGGAAGAGCTGTTCTGGATGCCCAACCTTGGATACAAGGAGTTGGGATTTTTCGTTTTCGCAGTGCTCTGGCTCGTCAAGCTCTTGTGGATCATCCACCTTTCAACCTGGACAATGATAGATTTGTTCGGTTTATCCCGCATGATGAGGGCGTAAATTACAGAGCAACGCAGGGTTTTCGCCATGGATGGGTTATGTTGCTAGGTGTTCCTCTGGATTATAGGCGCACACAGTACCTTGTGGATGTAATTAGCACGTTTGGTCGATTTCATCATTGGCATCATGATGATCCCATGCTTGTCCGATCGTTGGCTTATGTGTCTTTTCCTGCGCCGACTTTGGTTCCTCGCTCTGTGACTTACAGGGAATATGCAGACTTTGGTGGTGCTAGGATCTCTTGGTCTGCACCTGTCTATATCCTGTCAGCGGATTTTGCAGACATCTTACCAACAGATGAAGACCCCATGCCCTTCAATGGCAATCCGCATGCCCTCCCTGGCAATTTACAGTTTGACAATCACAATTGGGTTATGCCAGAATTTCCAGAGATGGGTTGGAACGATGTGCCACACCCTGTCGATGAGCAGCAAATCAATGATGTGCACCCGGTTCATGAAGTTGTGCAGCATGAGGGAGTTCAGGAAATTCAGTCCCATGAGTCCATTGTTTTGCAACCTTTAGATGATTCAGTTAACAATGTTGACAATGCGGCTGAGGTGGCTATCTTCTAGCCCCCAATGGGACCACAGCAACCTCCTCTTATGATTGGGCAAGTTCTCACTTTCTATGGACCAGTTTTGCCACCTGTGATGCAGTGGCAGCGCTCATTTGAGAAGATGTGGCCGTTTATTTGGTCTTCAAACATTCCTCAGTTTGTTTTCAAGTCTGGCATAGGTACTATGCTCAACAAGTACTCCTGTGAAGCCCTCTACAGTGGCCCAGCCTCTACTCTTAAGCTTCTGCCTGCACTTGACTCCTCGATCAGCTCTGCTCTGGATGTGCCAACTTCTTCTATTAAAAGGCCAGTTGCTCGAGCTCTCTGCTTTGACGATCTGGATAACCCAGTTTCTGAAACCTTTGAATTCTCTATTGTGCCTGAGGTATCTCTGAAGCGAGCAAGGAAGCCTCAAGCCTCAAGAATTATTGTTGATACTGAGGTTCGGCGCAGTGCACGACTGAGCGCTATCCGTGATGGCTACCGCAAAGTAACTAGTGGAATTTCTACAAAGAATTCTCACACTTTGAAGAAGCGCAAGACTAGCAGCTCCCAGTCTGAGAATAATCCTACTGTGCCACCACCAACTGCTATTGCAGATCTTCAACGTATTGGCGCCTGTCTTCGCATTGCACCTGAGAAGATCTCTACGGATAAGCTTGTGGCTGATCCTGCCAAGTCCAGCAGCAGCGGGGGTTCTGATGATTAGTTACTTCCTGCATGGTTCTGGTTTATGGCGTACCGTAATCGCCATTTATCTTTCTTTCTTTGTTGAGAACTATGTGATGCTTATCTGCTTTGTGGGTCGGTGTAGGTCATTGCGTGGCCTATTTACTATGCTTTCACTTTTGGTTTGTAATGAATCAGACAAGATTTAAGGAGTGGAAAGTGCTATGTTGGAATGTGCGTGGCCTCAATTCTGAAGCGCGTCAGCTTGCAGTTAGGCAGAAGATCGATGAAAGTGGTTGTTCTGTTGTCTGCCTTCAGGAAACTAAATGCATGCAAATGGATCAGCATTTCATTAGGAAGTTCTACCCGCGGCATTTTGATAATTTTGTTTACGTACCTTCGGCTGGTGCGTTTGCTGGGATGGTGGTTGTTTGGAATTCATCTTTTTCTATAGGTTCTTTAATTGAGTCCATATCCTATGGGATAATTGTGGAGTTTAAATCCAAACATACCTCGGAAACGTGGTCTCTAGTCTCTGTTTATGGCCCGTGTCAAGGCCCAGCCCGTGATGAATTTGTTCAGTGGTTATATAATCTTAATATTCAGTTTGGTGAGAATTGGCTGCTTTTGGGTGATTTCAACTTCATGCGATCGCTTGAGAACCAAAATCTTCCGGGAGGTGATGTCAACTATATCTTCTTGTTTAATGAGATAATTGGTCATTTGGGTCTGGTTGAGCTGCCAATTAAGGGGCGCCAATATACTTGGTCGAATATGCAAACTTCACCGCTTCTAGAGCAGATTGATTGGTTTTTTATGTCGGTTGCTTGGACACCGGATCACCCCAACACGATGGTTTTTCCACTTGCACGCACTGCCTCCGACCAAGTTCCGTGTGTGGTATCGATCGCCATTCTATCCCCAAGGCTAAGGTTTTCCGCTTTGAGAATTATTGGGTTGATTTGCCCGGGTTTGCTGGCTGTGTTGCTGAGGTTTGGAATAGGCCAGTGGTTAAAACATCGATTGCATTAACAATTTTGGCTAAGTTTAAGTCCCTCCGATATGCTCTCAAGAAATGGCATTTAAACCTGTCCACAGTCAAAGCTTTAATTGCTGATTGTACTAAAGTGATTATTTTTCTGGATAATCTAGAGGAAATCAGGCCTTTGAGTTGGCTGGAGTTCAACTTTCATAGAATTGTTAAATTGCATCTTGAGGACATCTTACACTGGCAATTTATCTATTGGAAGCAGCGTTGCATGATCAGAAACATCAAAGTTGGTGAAGAGAATTCAAAAAATAATTCATGCCATGGCTATGGAAAGATTCCGTAGGAATACTATCTCCTTGATCAAGTCTGTGGAGGGTGATGTGGTAATGGATCATCAACAATTGGCGGGAATGTTCTGGGCTGATTTTAATCAGCGAATGGGCCAATCAAAAGGCATTCAGATGGGTTTTGATCTAGACACATTAGTTACCCGAATTGATGGTCTAGAGGAGTTGTGTTTACCGTTCACTGATTTTGAGGTGGATGCGGTAATTAAGAATATGCCTACTGATCGTGCTCCGGGGCCAGACGGGTTTAATGGGCTTTTTTAAAGAAATGTTGGTCTGTTTTAAAGGAGGACTTTATGAAACTTGTGCAAGAATTCTATGAGGGAAAATGCAATTTGGAGTGTTTTAACACATCTCTTATCACCCTCATTCTGAAGAAGCTAAGCCTTGAATATGTTGGTAATTTCAGGCCCATATCTTTGACTAATACTTGCTTAAAGTTCTTAACCAAGCTCTTGGCAAATCGTCTTCAAGGTGTGATCTTGAAATGTATCCACCGCAACCAATATGGTTTTCTACGGTGTCGATCCATACAAGACTGTCTGGCATGGTGTTTCGAGTACATCCACCAATGCTAAGCTTCCAAGAGGCCTATCATTCTTCTTAAACTTGATTTCACAAAGGCATTTGACACCATTGAACATGAACTGATTCTTAGGATTTTGAAATGTAAGGGATTTGATGATCATTGGACAAGTTGGATTGACAGCATTCTGTCCACAGGCTCCTCTTCGGTTCTTTTGAATGGAGTGCCTGGTAATCATTTTGTCTGTCGTTCAGGTGTACGCCAAGGAGATCCGCTTTCACCCTTACTCTTTGTGATCGCGGTGGACTTACTCCAATCAATTGTAAATGAGATGTGCTCAAGGAATATTCTCACCTTGCCAATCCCAACCACCTCGATGGACTATCCGATCGTACAGTATGCTGATGATACTCTCATCGTTCTTCTAGCTATTGACAGTCAGCTCATTGCTTTCAAAGAAATGCTTGAAGTCTTTGCCAAATCAACCGGATTAAGGGTGAATTTCAGTAAGTCCTCTTTGATACCCATCAATTTGAGTGATGACGAGGGCAGGCGTGTTGCTTCCTTGCTTGGTTGTTATGTTGGTTCCATGCCATTCACTTACCTCGGCCTGCCCATGGGTACTTCTAGGCCAACAATTTATGATCTGTTGCCTTTGGTGGATCATATTGAGAGACGATTATCTGCGTCCTCTTGCCTTTTGAATCAAGGAAGCCGACTCCAACTTTTGCAATCCGTCCTTAGTTCTATGTCAATATATTTCTTGTGCACCCTTTCGCTACCAGAGGGTATGTTGAAGCATATTGAGCGGATTATGCGGCAATGCTTGTGGAGAGGGAACACGGATACGCCCCGGCAATCATTGGCGGCTTGGGACTTGGTATGTCGTCCTAAATCATTTGGTGGTCTGGGAGTCATGGACTTGAGCATTCAAAATGATGCCTTGCTCATCAAGCATCTTTTTAAGTTCTTCAATAAGAGGGACGTACCATGGGTATCTCTTATTTGGGACACTTATTACGCGTCTGCGCCCCCTCAAGTCACTCAAAGCTGCGGTTCTTTCTGGTGGAGAGACGTATTCAAGTTATATGATAAGTTTTGCAAGTTGGCAGTTCCACTAGTTCGAACGGTGGATACTGTGATCTTCTGGCTTGACCGTTGGCAACTTGGCAACAATACGGTTAGCTTGCAATATCAGTTCCCGAGGCTCCACTCCTTTGTGATCGATGACACTCTCACAGTCAAGGATATTATGGAGCTATCAGACCTAACTGACAATCTCCATCTGCCACTATCTACTGAGGCCTTTGAGGAGTTTAATCAACTACAGGCGTTGCTTCCTTTGGTTAATCTTCAAGATGGGGAAAATGATGTCTGGAAATGGCCTTCCAAGTCTGGTGATTACCTGTCTAGGATTTATTACTTGTCATGCTTTTCGGACACAGTGGTTGATCCCATATTCACGTGGATCTAGAAATGTTCTTGTACTCTGAAGTTTAAGGTTTTTGGGTGGCTCCTTTTGATGGATCGCCTCAACACTAGAGACATGATGCAGCGGTGGCATTGGATTATCTAGGATGACACATGTGTTCTATGTAACTTGGCATCACATGAGGACAGAGCACATCTCTTCTTTGCTTGTAATTTTAGCCAGCGTATCTGGAATTACCTGGGTATTTCATGGAGTCATCAACCCAACCAGACCACTTATGACATGGCTTCTGATGCTAGGAGGGATTTTGGTCATCCTTTTTTCTCTGAGATAGTATTCACTGCCACTTGGAATATTTGGACACAAAGAAATGGGAAGATCTTCAGGAATGAATCACCTTATTTCAGGGCATGGAGGAGAAATGTTTTGCATGACATTTCTCTTTTAGCTCATAGAATCAAATGCAAATATATGAATAGATTAATCTCTTGGATAACTGCCCTACCTTAATCCTTTCTTTTGTAAGTATTACTCTCCCCTCCTCTCTCTTAACTTTGTATTTCTTTGGTTCTGTGGTTTAATAAAACACCGTGAGGCTGTTGCCTTGTAGTACATAGTCAAAAAAAAGTAGTAGAACAATACTTGTTCACGTGCTTGAAATATAAACACTCTAGTTTTGATATACATGTGTCAGCAGGCATGACAGCTTTTCCATGGAAGTTGAACCATGGCGACCATCACGTTTCTTGCTTCTACCACTGCCACACCCACACGCGATTCCCACGATGCTGCTCCAGCCCTACCTATAAGCACGACATCCCCCGACGTGGACATGGATCCTCTGACGTGGCTATCACTGCCTTACCCTGCCTTTCCTTCGCTGATAGGTGGGACCCACACTTGGGGTCCCACATGTCACTGAAAGAATGGTAGGATTGTTCATGTCAGGGGATCCTCATCCCCCTGACGTGCGCCTCATCCCTCTCGGCCCCACCGCTCCTCTGCCTTTGTGTGCATGACATGCGGGCCAGCTAAACTGCGGCGACCATCAACTTTCTACCACATCCACACCCGATTGGACGTGGTTTGCCTGCTCCGCTGCTGTGCTCCGATCCGTACTCCCGCACCATTGAATTTTCATCCAGCGGCTGTGACCCATTTCGTCCCGGGCATCAACCCTCAGCTGGAGTACTTCTTTACTACAGGTAGTACCCGCCGGTGTGGCCATCTATGCCTCATAACGCCCCGACGCCCAGCTGTGGCACCCTCGCCACGGCCACGCAACCACCGGCCGGTTCATCTCAAACAAGTGAGTCACGAACCACACCACCACCATGAGAATGACATGTCGGCCAGCCGCATTTAAGGTCCGCATGTCATTGACTCATAGGCTGGGCACTAAGCCACTGAAGTTCGGTCCCGTGGGCCCCGAGAGGGAAATGTAACTCTTGTGGCAGGCCTTGTGGTGCTCCCGCAATACGAGCTTGTGCCAAACCCGGAATTTGTTTCTTACTACTATTCCCAACTACTAGTAAGGTACACGTGCATTGCACGCATGATATTCTGGTGGTTTCTGCATTATGCTTCTACATGTGGAGTCTTCTAGATTCTACATGTGGCAAAATCTAGTGAAATGTAGATGATATCCAACAGCCAGTAGTGCTCGGATTTGCCATCTTTGTACCGTCGGATTGGCTTCATCCAACGACCAACTTTCAAAGTTATTCACACACTATATAGGGGTATAGATGTTTGGTTTGCACCCTAAGGTTGCCATGCCTAAGCTTAGTCATGCCACAAGTGTAATTGGTTGCGTTCTCGTCTCAGCATAGTTGTTCCCTCTTCATGCATGCTCAACTCAATACCCCTCTTCATGCATGCTCAACTCAATACCCCTCTTCATGTATGCTCTCTTCATGCATGCTTCTAGTGTATTTGTGCTAATCTAGTGTGGACTCATGCACCCTCCATACACTCTACCAAACAACCAAAAGTGGGTCAAGAAGGGAACTCTTGGGATCATACACCCTACCAAACACGCCAGGCATGTGTTTGGTTCATTGCTACACTTGTGGATTGCCACACTTTTCTAGCTACATGGTCCACATGTCATAGACTCAACTTCTCGCCAAATCTTGCCACACTTGTGGTGGCCATTTTGTTAGCCACATTTTTGTGGCAGACACACTTTGCCTAAGCTTAGTTGGGGCAAAGTTAGTCATGAATGAAGTTCAACCAGGTAGTCTTCTAGATTCTACATGTGTCAGAATCTGGTGGAATGTAGATGATATCCAACAGCCAGTAGTGCTCGGATTTGCCATCTTTGTACCATCGTATTGGGTTCATCCAACGACCAACTTTCAAAGTTATTCACACACTATATAGGGGGTATAGATATAGATGTGTCGGCCCGTTGCAATGGATCCAAAGTATATCTATTTAGTGGAATGCACTCTAAACACATTATCTAATTATTTTTCTCTAACCTTTCATAGCCATGCAACCAAGACACATAAGCTTCATGGGTGCCCCCTACATCATATTATTCATACTACGTTGACTGAAAAAAAGATAAATCACCCAAAACAAGATCTTCCTGGTTTTTTCCTACGATGTTGTGGCGTGCACGTACCTACTACTTGTATAGTGGTAGTACTAGTTGTATAGTACAAACTTGGTACTGGTAGGAGTAGAGTAGTACGGAATGCTCCTACTCTATCAACGAGCCCCATCTGACACAAAATGTCTTGGCTTCTGTGCTACAGCTAGATATTCCCCACGTTTCTGTTTTCCAACCCGTCGGCGGGCGGGGTGTGGTTTGGTCAACGGCGGTCCCACATGAAAGTGAAAATGCTAGGCAACACGCCTTCCCTAAGCTATGTGTCGTGCCGGATGGGCCGTGGAGTACTCCCGATTCTCGGGCGTGTGTGGGGGGGAGTGCAACGCGAACGCGGCAGGCCTTTTCCTTTTAGTAGCAATGTGCCTATGCATTATGACGGATCCAAAGTAGTAGAATAGTAGTACTTGTTCACAAACTTGAAAGAAATAACTCTTGATTTGATATACTCCTAATATATTACTCCCTCCGTTCCTAAATATTTGTCTTTTTAGAGATTTCGAATGGACTATCACATACGGATTATATAGACATATTTTGAAGTGTAGATTCACTCATTTTGCTCCGTATGTAGTCACTTATTGAAATCTCTAGAAAGACAAATATTTAGGAATGGAGGGAGTACTTTTCACTCAAAATATATTTCTTAGGCTGTTTTGATGAGGTGAGGGAGGGATGTGGTTGCTTTCAAGATAATAAGGGGTTTTCTGCAAATTCGAGCAGAGAAGTGGGCTATTGTTGCAAAAATGCCACAACTTACCTCACAACTGTTAGATGCAGATCTAATGGTCAGAAACGACGGAAGGCAGACACACCACCATCACCAACTGAGTCTTTTATAGGAGTAGGTGAAACATGTATAAATTGTAACATTTTGGTTCTGCTCCTTGGCACGATCGATAGATAGAAATAACAATTGGAAACACTAGGGCGGGGCTATTTCCACGAGATAAGCAGGGTACATAGTAGCTAGGTTGGCGCATCATCGGTTTGGTCACACGCGGTCTGACATGTTCTAGTGTTTCTAGCAAGATGCCCGCGCGTTGCACGAAGTTCATGGAATAGGTAAGCACAACTTATAAATTGACGTATGGAGTACTAGTTACAGTGATGCATATAATTAAGCAAAGGGATCACACATGTCGGCATTGACTGGAATGAGAATGCAACAGCACAATAAGAATTAAGGGCACGATGATGATGTGATCGTAGTGGTGGTTACAGAAGGCAAGAAGAAAGATGCATCCATCAACGTATGAACTCCTCCTCCTCAACTTAGTGTGCCGGGCCACCGACCGACGGCTAAGGAGCGGCGGCTTTTGTGGCAAGGTCGAGGTGCTTCTCAGCAAAGGCATCCAAGGCTTCCAGCCGGTTGAGGAAGGCCAATGTTCTAGGATCCTCACTTGTCTTGTAGATACCTATGTACACGATTTGCTCGTACACGTGGATGTCTAGGTCGACGAATTCTTGCAGGGCGAGGCGCCTCGCGGCGAGCGCGACCTCCAGGTGGACATTCTTCGTGGCGTCGGTGGGCAGTCGCAAGGCCACCAGTGCTTGAAAGAGGTTCCGGCCATGCAGGCCGATTAGGGTGGCAGGCAATGAGGAGCCCGGGCGCGCAGGCTAGAGGAGTACGGCGATGTCGTCCGCGAGTTTCTTGAGGACGGTGAACTTGTTGGTGGTGGCAACGATCATCTGGTCCAAATGAGCGTCGTAGTTGGCGTCGACGGCGGCCATCCACCAGCCGGTCGCCAACACCGTCTGGAGACGATCCTCGGCGCCATGTCGCAGGCCAGCATCGTGGACCATCTGGCACAGCCGTTGGCCACTCGCGTGCATCGCTGCCATGGGTCTGGAGCGAGGACTTTTGCGCGTAGTGTAGGTGCTTAGGAAAATGCTTAGGTGCGTACGATGTGGTAGATGCATTTGAATGGAGGGGTGCCTTTATATGAGGGCAAACTATGTTGCATTCACACCGTGCAGCCTCTTTTCCCGGTCCTCCTCCCATTACTTCCCTCATGCATTAATTGAAGGAGGACGCATTGGCCATTCAACATTTCGAGAACCGCTACTCCCATCCTCGTCTACATTAAAGCCGTATCGGGAACTGCGCCACCCGCTGTCAAATCGAATAGTACTACGCCGCCCACTGCACACCCGGCTGAACACGCCTCCTCGCCTCCATTAAACTAGCATGCAAACCAAGAAACCTACTCTGGCCACACGTCCGTTCATGAGCGGGGGCCGGAATTAAACACAACACCGGCCGAGCTCCTCCCGTCCGCCCTCAGTTTAAACGAGGCCAGACGCCAGCCAAGCTCCTACCATCCGCCCTCTATTTACACGAGGCCAGACAGATAGTGGGCAAGAATCGCACCCCTCCGCCGCTCCCCCATCTCCTCCTTCACTATGTCAACTACATGATCATGCTAAGCAATATGACAATAATGAATGTGTCATGATGAATGGAATGATGGAAAGTTGCATGGCAACATATCTCGGAATGGCTATGGAAATGCCATAATAGGTAGGTATGGTGGCTGTTTTGAGGAAGATATAAGGAGGTTTATGTGTGAAAGAGCATATCGTATCACGGGGTTTGGATGCACCGGCGAAGTTTGCACCAACTCTCAATGTGAGAAAGGGCAATGCATGGTACCGAAGAGGCTAGCAAGGATGGAAGGGTGAGAGTGCGTAGACATGACTGAGACACCTCTCCGGTCAATAACCAATAGCGGAACCTGGATGCTCATATTGGCTCCTACATATTCTACGAAGATCTTTATCGGTCAAACCGTTATCACAACATATGTTATTCCATTCGTCCATCGGTATGTTACTTGCCCAATATTCGATCATCGGTATCCACATACCTAGTTCAATCTCATTACCGGCAAGTCTCTTTACTTGTTCCATAATACATCATCTTGTAACTAACTCATTAGTCACTTTGCTTGCAAGGCTTCTTATGGTGTGCATTACCGAGAGGGCCCAGAGATACCTCTCCGATACTCAGAGTGACAAATCCTAATCTCGATCTATGCCAACCCAACAAACACTTTCGGAGATACCTGTAGAGCATCTTTATAATCACCCAGTTACGTTGTGACTTTTGATAGCACACAAGGTATTCCTTCGGTATTCGGGAGTTTCATAATCTCATAGTCGAAGGAATATGTATTTGACATGAAGAAAGTAATAGCAATAAAACTGAACAATCAATATGCTATGCTAACGGATGGGTCTTGTCCATCGCATCATTCTCCAAATTATGTGATCATGTTCATCAAATGGCAACACATGTCCATGGTTAGGAAATTTAACCATCTTTGATCAACGGGCTAGTCTATTAGAGACTTACTAGGGACACGATGTTTTGTCTATGTATCCACAGATGTATCAAGTTTCCGGTTAATACAATTCTAGCATGAATAAAAAACATTTATCATGATATAAGGAAATATAAAATAACAACTTTATTTTTGCCTCTAGGGCATATTTCCTTCAGTCTTGCACTTGCACTAGAGTCAATAATCTAGTTCACATAGCCATGTGATTTAACACCAATAGTTCACATCTTTATGTGATTAACACTCATAGTTCACATCGCCATGTGACCAACACCCAAAGGGTTTACTAGAGTCAATAATCTAGTTCACATCGCTATGTGATTAACACCCAAAGAGTACTAAGGTGTGATCATGTTTTGCTTGTGAGAGAAGTTTAGTCAACGGGTCTGCCACATTCAGATCCGTATGTATTTTGCAAATTTCTATTTCTACAATGCTCTGCATGGAGCTACTCTACCTAATTGCTCCCACGTTCAATACATATCTAGATTGCGACTTAGATTCATCTAGATCAGTTTCAAAGCATGCATTGATGTAACTCTTTACGACGAACTCTTTATCACCTCCATAATCGAGAAACATTTCCTTAGTCCTCTTTAAGCAAACTAAGGATAATTTTGACCGCGGTCTAGTGATCTATTGTACCCCCTTGCCAAACTCATGGCAAGGTACACAACAGGTTTGGTACACATGATAGCATACTTTATAGAACCTATGGATGATGCATAGGGACTGACTTTCATTCTCTCTTTATCTTCTGCCATGGTCGGGTTTTGAGTCTTTACTCAACTTCACACCTTACAATATAGGCAAGAACTCCTTATTTGACTAATCCATTTTGAACTCCTTCAAAATCTTGTCAAGGTATGTACTCATTGAAAGTCTTATCAAGCGTCTTGATCTATCTCTATAGATCTTGATGCCCAATATGTAAGCAACTTCATCGAGGTCTTTCATTGAAAAATTCTTATTCATATATCCTTTTATGCTATTCAGAAATTCTACATCATTTCCAATCAACAATATGCCATCCACATATAATATCAAAAATGCTATAGATCTCCAACTCACTTTCTTGTAAATACAGGCTTCACCATAAGTCTGTATAAAACCATATTATTTGATCACCTTGTCAAAGCGTATATTCCAACTCCGAGATGCTTGCACCAGTACATAGATGGATCACTGGAGTTCGCACACTTTGTTAGCACCTTTAGGATCGGCAAAACCTTTTTGGTTGCATCATATACAACTCTTCTTTAAGAAATCCATTAAGGAATGCAGTTTTAACATCCATTTGCCAGATTTCATAAAATACGGCAATTTCTAACATGATTCAGACAGACTTAAGCATCACCATGAGTGAGAAAATCTCATTGTAGTCAACACCTTGAACTTGTCAAAAAACCTTTTGCGACAAGTCGAGATTTGTAGATAGTAACACTACCATCAGTGCCTGTCTTCTTCTTGAAGATCCATTTGTTCTCAATGGCTTGCCGATCATTGGGCAAGTCCACGAGAGTCCACACTTTGTTCTCATACATGTATCCTATCTCAGATTTCATGGCCTCAAGCCATTTATCTAAATATGGGCTCATCATAGCTTCTTCATAGTTCGTAGGTTCGTCATGGTCTAGTAACATGACTTCCAGGACAGGATTACCGTACCACTCTGGTGCGGAACATGCTCTGTTCGACCTACGACGTCCAGTAGTAACTTGATCTGAAGTTCCATCATCATCATTAGCTTCCTCTCTAGTTGGTGTAGGCATCACGGGAATGGATTTCTCTAAAGTACTACTTTCCAATTTGAGAGAAGGTATAGTTACCTCATCAAGTTCTACTTTTCTCCCACTCACTTCTTTCGAGAGAAACTCCTTATCTAGAAAGGATCCATTCTTAGCAACAAAGATCTTGCCTTCGGATCTGTGGTAGAAGGTATACCCAATTGTTTCTTTAGTGTATCCTACGAAGACGCACTTCTCCGATTTGGGTTCGAGCTTATTAGGCTAAAGCCTTTTGACATAAGTGTCATGACCCCAAACTTTAAGAAACGACAGCTTAGGTTTCTTTCTAAACCATAGTTCATATGGTGTCATCTCAACGGATTTAGATAGTACCCTATTTAACGTGAATGCGGTTGTCTCTAATGCATAACCCCAAAACGATAGTGGTAGATCGGTAAGAGACATCATAGACCAGACCATATCTAATAATGTACGGTTACGACGTTCAGACACACCATTACGTTGTGGTGTTCCAAGTGGCGTGAGTTGTGAAACAATTCCACATTGTTTTAAATGAAGGCCAAACTCGTAGCTCAAATATTCACCTCCGCGATCAGATCGTAGAAACTTTATTTTCTTGGTACGATGATTCTCCACTTCACTCTGAAATTCCTTGAACTTTTCAAATGTTTTAGACTTGTGTTTCATTAAATAGATATACCCATATCTACTAAAATCATCTATGAAGGTCAGAAAATAACGATACCCGCCGCGTGCCTCGACACTCATCGGACCGCATACATCGGTATGTATTATTTCCAATAAGTCATTGGCTCGCTCCATTGTTCTGGAGAACAGAGTTTTAGTCATCTTGCCAATGAGGCATGGTTCACAAATATCAAATGATTCATAATCAAGTGATTCCAAAAATCCATCCGTATGGAATTTCTTCATGCGCTTTACACCAATATGACCTAAACGGCAGTGCCACAAATATGTTGCACTATCATTATCAACTTTGCATCTTTTGGCATCAATATTATGAATATGTGTATCACTACGATCAGGATTCAATAAACCATTTACATTGTGTGTATGACCATAGAAGGTTTTATTCATGTAAACAGAATAACAATTATTCTCTGACTTAAATGAATAACCATATTGCAATAAACATGATCCTATCATATTCATGCTCAAGGAAAACACCAAATAACATTTATTTAGGTCCAACACTAATCCCGAAGGTAAAGGGAGTGTGTGATGGTGATCTTATCAACCTTGGAATCACTTCTAATACACATCGTCACCTCGCCCTTAACTAGTCTTTGTTCATTTTGCAACTCCTGTTTTGAGTTACTAATCTTAGCAGCTGAACCAATATCAAATACCCTATGGTTAATATGAACACTAGTAAAATACACATCAATAACATGTATATCAAATATCCCTCTCCCGGCGTACTGAGGCAGACGTCAGTGGAGCTAGGGAGATCCCCGCCGCTTCCCCTGGCCGCTCCTAACGACTCTTCGAGGGGTGCAGCTTTGCGGTGTGATGGGGATGTGCTGACTCGGGAGGAGGTCATCGCCTTTGGAGGGATTCCGAATCTGGTCTGTGCGGGGCGATGGATGAGCTGCCATCTCTAGGATCATCCGGAGGTTGATGACATGCAGCAGCGGTGCGCTATGAGGGCGGCCAAGCTTCGTGACATCGAGGTCACTACTGGTATGTCGGTCAACACTACTAATTCTATTCTGCATTTTTCTAATAATGAGATTATTAATAATGCATATCAATTAGGAGTTTCACTAGGTAGTAATGATAGTGAAATTTCCAACTCTGTTAATGATCTCCTAGATTTGGAAGCGGAACGCGCTTTAGAAACGATTCAAAACTTAGCAGCAGTAAAACCCATGAATGATGCAGATATCGATGCGTTGGGTGTCAGGGTACTCTATAATTTTTGTGCGGATCTTGCACCATCCATTCCTGAGTCAGAGGAAGTGGATGACACTTTTGAGGCTGCAGTAGTTCGATCCACTAAGCCCGGTTGTGAGGATCTGGTGGAGGATCAAAACAAACCTAAACGCAAATGGAAGCGGAAGATCTACCCTGCTTCAGCGGTGTGTAAGAGTGCTAGGATCCGTACCACTAAAAAATTTCATGATGAAATATGAAAGGAATCTTTTGGAATAGCAAAGGTCTGAAAGACTTGGCTAAAAGAAGGTTTCTTGTAGATGCGTCTATCGAGCATAGATCGGATTTTATTGCTCTCTCGGAAACTGGTAGAGATACTTTTGTGCCCCAGTTTCTCAATACTTTATCGGGAGGTGTCAATTTCAATTGGCACTGCCTGCCTCCGAGAGGAAGATCGGGTGGGATCTTACTTGGAGTGAGATGCGATTCGCTGGAAGTCCGAAGTGTAGTGATGGGAGATTTCACTGTTAAATTTCGGGTTAGGTCGAAAGCTGATGGGTTTAATTGGGCTCTGGTGGCGGTTTATGGTGCCGCGCAGCCTGAGCTCAAACCAGAGTTCTTGGCGTATCTTGTCAGGATCTGCGGCTCTGAGAAACTCCCAATTCTGGTTGGGGGTGATTTCAATATTATTAGGAGAAGAGAGGAAAAGAACAATGGTAATTTTGACGGCAGGTGGTCGTTTATGTTTAATACCATTATCGAAAGCTTGGATCTGAGAGAGATAGAGCTTTTGGGTAGAAAGTTTACTTGGGCTAATGCTTTGCCAAATCCGACGTTTGAGAAGCTGGATTGAGTCCTAGCAAGCGTCGAATGGGAACAGAAATTCCCTTTCATAACGGTCCAGGCACTTTCGCGTGGCATTTCTGATCACACGCCTTTATTTGTGGACTCGGGCGAGCCAACTCACACGGGGAACAAAAACTCCTTTTCGTTTGAGCTGGCATGGTTTGAACATGAAGGCTTCTTGGATCTGGTAGCTAGGGAATGGGCTAAGGATGTAGGAGGTAGGACTTTGGTTGAGCATTGGCAGAATATGATAAGGCATTTGAGAAGTTTTTTGCATGGGTGGGCTAAGATCTTAGTGGGATTTATAAGATCGAAAAGGAAAGGCTCCTTACACTTATTCAGTCCCTAGATTTGAAATCCAAGTCCATAATTCTGCAAGCCATGGAGCATCATGCTAAACTGGAGGCGGAGATGAGGTTGAAAGAGCTTCTCCGTGAAGAGGAATTAAAGTGGGCGCTGCGGGCTAAGGTTCGCAAAGTTGTCCAGGGGGACGCGGACACTCAATTCTTTCACTTGATCGCTAATGGCAAGCACATAAAGAAGAGAATCTTTCAGCTTGAACAAGATGAAGGAACGATTTTAGGACAGGATAACCTAAAATTATACATAACCGAATACTACAAGTAGTTGTTTGGGCCTCCGGAGGATAATTGTGTGTCCCTGGATGAGTCCAGGATTGAGGATGTGCCTCAACTTACTGCTGATGAGAATGATATTTTGATTGCCCCGTTTTCTGAGAAAGAGGTGTTTGAAGCCATTAAGCAGATGAAAAACAATAAGGCTCCAGGGCCGGATGGTTTTTCGGCAGAATTCTATAAAAAGCGTTGGCATGTTATTAAGGGGGATTTGCTACCAATGTTCCATGATTTATTCTCTGGATAGCTTCAGTTATTTCACTTGAATTTTGGAACAATAACATTGCTTCCTAAGAAAACAGAGGCTGTGAGAATTGAGCAGTTCAGGCCGATGTGTCTTCTCAATGTTAGTTTCAAAATTTTCACCAAGGCTGGGACTAATAGGCTCACACAGATTGCGCATTCTGTGGTGCAGCATTCCCAAACTGCTTTCATGCCAGACATAAACATCCTAAAAGGGCTTGTGGTCCTCCATGAAACGCTCCACGAAATTCACACGAAAATACTATATGGAGTTGTTTTTAAGGTGGATTTCGAGAAAGCATACGATAAAGTCAAATGCCCTTTCCTTCAACAGGCCTTGCATATGAAAGATTTTGATGAAGCTTGGCGACGCCAGGTCGAATTGTTCACGCAAAAAGGGAGTGTTGGAATTAAAGTGAATGACGACATAGGTCATTATTTCCAGACACATAAGGGCCTGAGACAAGGGGATCCAATGTCTCCTATTTTGTTCAACATTGCAGTTGATATGTTGGCAATCCTGATAGGAAGCGCTAAGGAGGCTGGTCAGGTGGGTGGCTTGGTGCCTCATCTAGTTGATGGAGGTGTGTCTATTCTACAGTACGCCGATGATATGATCATCTTTATGGAGCATGACTTGGCAAAAGCGAGAAATATGAAGCTGGTGTTATGCTTATTTGAACAATTGACCGGGTTAAAGATTAATTTTCACAAAGGCGAACGGTTGTGTTTTGGAAGAGCCAATGAGGAACAAGAGATTATCGATGATACGTCTCCAACGTATCTATAATTTTTGATTGCTCCATGCTATTATATTATCTATTTTGGATGTTAATGGGCTTTATTTTACACTTTTATATCATTTTTGGGACTAACCTACTAACCGGAGGCCCAGCCCAAACTGCTATTTTTTTTGCCTATTTTAGAGTTTCACCGAAAAGGAATATCAAATGGAGTCCAAACGGAATGAAACCTTCGGGAACGTGATTTTCTCAACAAACGTGATCCAGGAGACTTGGAGTGGGCGTCAAGAAACAACCGAGGAGGCCACGAGGCACAGGGCGCGCCTACCCCCCTGGGCGCGCCCTCCACCCTCGTGGGCCCCTCGTTCTCCACCTACGTACTTCTTCCTCCTATATATATCCACGTACCCCCCAAACATCCAGGGCACCACGAAAACCTAATTCCACCACCGCAACCTTCTGTACCTGAGAGATCCCATCTTGGGGCCTTTTCCGGAGCTCCGCCGGACGGGGCATTGATCACGGAGGCCCTCTACATCAAATCCATGGCCTCTCCGGTGATGTGTGAGTAGTTTACTTTAGACCTTCGGGTCCATAGTTATTAGATAGATGGCTTCTTCTCTCTCTTTGGATCTCAATACAAAGTTCTCCTCGATCTTCTTAGAGATCTATTCGATGTAATCTTCTCTTGCGGTGTGTTTGTCGAGATCCGATGAATTGTGGGTTTATGATCCAGATTATCTATGAACAGTATTTGATTCTTCTCTGAATTCTTTTATGTATGATTGGTTTATCTTTGCAAGTCTCTTCGAATTATCAATTTGGTTTGGCCTACTAGATTGATCTTTCTTGCAATGGGAGAAGTGCTTAGCTTTGGGTTCAATCTTGCAGTACTCGATCCCAGTGACAAAAAGGGAATGACACGTATTGTATTGTTGCCATTGCTACCTCTTGAGCACTGCGTTGGTTTTCCCCGAAGAGGAAGGGATGATGCAGTAAAGTAGCATAAGTATTTCCCTCAGTTTTTGAGAACCAAGGTATCAATCCAGTAGGAGGCTACGCGCGAGTCCCTCGTACCTGCACAAAACAAATTAATCCTGGCAACCAACGCAAATAGGGGTTGTCAATCCCTATAGGGCCACTTACGAGAATGAGATCTGATAGATATGATAAAGATAATATTTTTGGTATTTTTGTGATAAAGATGCAAAGTAAAATAAAGGCAAAGTAAATAGCAAGGTAGTAGGAGAACAATATGATAAAGATAGACCCAGGGGCCATAGGTTTCACTAGTGGCTTCTCTCGAGAGCATAAGTATTCTACGGTGGGCGAACAAATTACTGTTGAGAAATTGACAGAATTGAGCATAATTATGAGAATATCTAGGCATGATCATGTATATAGGCATCACGTCCGAGACAAGTAGACCGACTCCTGCCTGCATCTACTACTATTACTCCACTCATCGACCGCTATCCAGCATGCATCTAGAGTATTAAGTTAGAAATAGAGTAACGCCTTAAGCAAGATGGCATGATGTGGAGGGATAGACTCATGCAATATGAAGAAAACCCCATCTTGTTATCCTCGATGGCAACAATACAATATGTGCCTTGCTGCCCTTACTGTCACCGGGAAAGGACACCGCAAGATTGAACCCAAAGCTAAGCACTTCTCCCATTGCAAGAAAGATCAATCTAGTAGGCCAAACCAAACTGATAATTCGAAGAGGCTTGCAAAGATAACCAATCATACATAAAAAAATTCAGAGAAGATTCAAATATTATTCATAGATAAACTTGATCATAAACCCACAATTCATCGGTCTCAACAAACACACCGCAAAAAGAAGATTACATCGAATAGTTCTCCACAAGAGAGGGGGAGAACATTGTATTGAGATCCAAAAACAAACAAGAAGCCATCTATCTAATAACGATGGACCCGTAGGTCTGAGGTAAACTACTCACACTTCATCGGAGGGGCTATGGTGTTGATGTAGAAGCCCTCCGTGATCGATGCCCCCTCCAGCAGCGCTCTGGAACAGGCCCCAAGATGGGATCTCGTGGATACAGAAAGTTACGGCTGTGGAATTAGGGTTTTGGCTCCGTATTTGATCGTTTGGGGGTACGTGGATATCTATAGGAGGAAGGAGTACGTCGGTGGAGCACCAGGGCACCCACGAGGGTGGAGGGCACGCCTGGGGTAGGTGGGCGTGCCCCCCTACCTCATGGCCTCCTCTATTGTTTCTTGATGTAGGGTCCAAGTCTCCCAGGTCTTGTTCGTTCAGAAAATCACGTTCCCGAAGGTTTCATTCCGTTTGGAGTCCGTTTGATATTCCTTTTCTTCGAAACCCTAAAATAGGCAAAAAAACAGCAATTCTGGGCTGGGCCTCCGGTTAATAGGTTAGTCCCAAAAATAATATAAAAGTGGATAATAAAGCCCAAATAATGTGCAAAATAGTAGATAATATAGCATGGAGCAATCAAAAATTATATATACATTGGAGACGTATCAATCATCCCCAAGCTTAGTTCCTGCTCGTCCTCGAGTAGGTAAATGATAAAAACAGAATTTTTGATGCGGGGTGCTACTTGGCAAAATTTTAATGTAATTCTTCTTAATTGTGGTATGAATATTCAGATCCGAAAGATTCAAGACAAAAGTTCATATTGACATAAAAATAATAATACTTCAAGCATACTAACTAAGCAATTATGTCTTCTCAAAATAACATGGCCAAAGAAAGTTCATCCCTACAAAATCATATGGTTTAGTCATGTTTCATTTTTGTCACACAAGAATGCTCTCATCATGCACAACCCCGATGACAAGCCAAGCAATTGTTTCATACTTTGGTAATCTCAAACCTATAAACTTTCACGCAATATATGAGCGCGAGCCATGGACATAGCACTATGGGTGGAATAGAATATAATGAGGGGGTTATGTGGAGAAGACAAAAAAGGAGAAAGTCTCACATCAACGAGGCTAATCAATGGGCTATGGAGATGCCCACCGATTGATGTTAATGCAAGGAGTAGGGATTGCCATGCAACGGATGCACTAGAGCTATAAATGTATGAAAGCTCAACAAAAGAAACTAGTGGGTGTGCATCCAACTTGCTTGCTCACGAAGACCTAGGGCACTTGAGGAGGCCCATTGTTGGAATATACAAGCCAAGTTCTATAATGAAAAATTCCCACTAGTATATGAAAGTGACAAAACAAGAGACTCTCTATCATGAAGATTATGGTGCTACTTTGAAGTACAAGTGTGGCAAAGGATAGTAACATTGTCCCTTCTCTCTTTTTCTCTCATCTTTTGGGGCCTTTTTTATGGCCTTTTCTCTTTTTTATTATTTATTTTTCCTCGCTTGGGACAATGCTCTAGAAAATGATGATCATCACACTTCTATTTATTTACAACTCAATGATTACAACTTGATACTAGAACAAAAGATGACTCTATATGAATGCCTCCGGCGGTGTACCGGGATATGCAATGAATCAAGAGTGACATGTATGAAAGAATTATGAACGGTGGCTTTGCCACAAATACTATGTCAACTACATGATCATGCTAAGCAATATGACAATAATGAATGTGTCATGATGAACGGAATGATGGAAAGTTGCATGGCAATATATCTCGGAATGGCTATGGAAATGCCATAATAGGTAGGTATGGTGGCTGTTTTGAGGAAGATATAAGGAGGTTTATGTGTGAAAGAGCGTATCATATCACGGGGTTTGGATGCACCGGCGAAGTTTGCGCCAACTCTCAATGTGAGAAAGGGCAATGCACGGTACCGAAGAGGCTAGCAAGGATGGAAGGGTGAGAGTGCGTATAATCCATGGACTCAACATTAGTCATAAGGAACTCACATACTTATTGCAAAAATCTACAAGGCATCAAAAACCTCGGTACTACGCGCATGCTCCTAGGGGGATAGATTGGTAGGAAAAAACCATCGCTCGTCCCCGACCGCCACTCATAAGGAAGACAATCAAATAACACCTCATGTTTCAAATTTTTGCACAACGTTTACCATACGTGCATGCTACGGGACTTGCAAACTTCAACACAAGGATTTCTCAATTTCACAACTACTCAACTAGCACGACTTTGATATTATTACCTCCATATCTCAAAACAATCATCAAGCATCAAACTTCTCTTAGTATTCAGAGCACTCTTAAGAAAATTTTACTAACTTTGAATACCTAGCATATTATGATTTTAAGCAAATTACCATGATATTAAGACTCTCAAAATAATTTAAGTGAAACATGAGAGATCAATAGTTTCTATAAGACAAATCCATCACCGTGCTCTAAAAGATATAAGTGAAGTGCTAGAGCAAAATTATATAACTCAAAAGATATAAGCGAAGCACATAGAGTATTCTAAAAAATTCCAAATCATGTATGGCTCTCTCAAAAGGTGTGTACAGCAAGGATGATTGTGGTAAACTAACAAGCGAAGACTCAAATCATACAAGACGCTCCAAGAAAAACACATATCATGTGGCGAATAAAAATATAGCTCCAAGTAAAGTTACCGATAGAAGTAGACGAAAGAGGGTATGCCTTCCAGGGCATCCCCAAGCTTTGGCTTTTAGGTGTCCTTTGATTATGTTGGGGGTGCCATTGGCATCCCCAAGCTTAGGCTCTTGCCACTCCTTGTTCCATAATCCATCAAATCTTTACCCAAAACTTGAAAACTTCACAACACAAAACTTAAAGTAGAAAATCTCATGAGCTCTGTTAGCGAAAGAAAATAAAAGACCACTTCAAGGTACTGTAATGAACTCATTATTTATTTATATTGGTGTTATACCTACTATATTCCAACTTCTCTATGGTTTATAAACTATTTTACTAGCCATAGATTCATCAAAATAAGCAAACAACACACGAAAAACAGAAGCTGTCAAAAACAGAACAGTCTGTAGTAATCTGTAGCTAGCGCAAGATCTCGAACCCCAAAAATTCTAAAATAAATTGCTGGACGTGAGGAATTTATCTATTAATCATCTTCCAAAAGAATTAACTAAATATCACTTTCCAAATAAAAATGGAAGCAATTCTCGTGAGCACTAAAGTATTTGTTTTTTACAGCAAGTTCAACAAGACTTTCCGTCTTCCCAACGGTTCTACTTGGCACAAACACTAATTAAACACAAAAAAACACAACCAAAACAGTAGCTAGATAAATTATTTATTTCTAAACAGGAGCAAAAAGCAAGGAATAAAAATAAAATTGGGTTGCCTCCCAACAAGCGCTATCGTTTAACGCCCCTAGCTAGGCAAAACAAGCAAGAATAGATCTAGGTATTGCCATCTTTAGTTTTCAACTTTTTAGCGGAATCAAGCTCGAATCCGGGAGGTACTTTACATTTCCCTTCATATTCTGAAATTTTGAGATCTAACGAATCCAACCGCTTATTGCAAAGGGTAATCAACATATTCATGCGGTGAATATTTCCACTAATGTTCTTAAGAGGTTCAAGAGATTTCTGCAAGATTTTAGTAACTTCACAAATTTCTTCAAAAACTTGTGTCTCTTCCTGGGTAGGATGAGGCCCCTTTTGTTGAGGTAGTGTTCCCACTATACCTTCTATAATTTCAAGCGCGATATGGAGATCGATTTCAATAAAATTACCTTCGGCAACGCAATCCAAGAATTGTCTATGAGACTTATTCAATCCAACATAAAAATTGCGAAGCAAAATTCTCACTTTTATTTTACAGGTACAATTACGATAAGACTCCATTATTCTCAACCAAGCATCTTTTAAGTTTTCTCCTAGTCTTTGTTCAAAGTGAAAGATCTCGAACTCAGGGGTCTACGAAGAAGATAAGGGACTAGCCATAACGACAAGCAAACTAACACACAAGCAAACAAAAAGCAAGCGGGCAAAAACATGCAAATAGAGAAAAGAGGGAGGATAGAGAGAGAGGGCGAATAAAATGGCAAGGGTGAAGTGGGGGACAGGAAAACGAGAGGCAATTGGCAAATAATGTAATGCGGGAGATAAGGGTATGTGATGGGTACTTGGTATGTTGACTTTTGCGAAGACCTCCCCGGCAACGGCGCCAGAATTCCTTCTTGCTACCTCTTGAGCACTGCGTTGGTTTTCCCCGAAGAGGAAGGGATGAGGCAGCAAAGTAGCGTAAGTATTTCCCTCAGTTTTTGAGAACCAAGGTATTAATCCAGTAGGAGGCTACGCGCGAGTCCCTCGTACCTGCACAAAACAAATAAATCCTCGCAACCAACACAAATAGGGGTTGCCAATCCCTATAGGTCCACTTACGAGAGTGAGATCTGATAGATATGATAAAGTAATATTTTTGGTATTTTTGTGATAAAGATGCAAAGTAAAATAAAGGCAAAGTAAATAGCAAGGTAGTAGGAGAACAATATGATAAAGATAGACCCGGGGGCCATAGGTTTCACTAGTGGCTTCTCTCGAGAGCATAAGCATTCTACGGTGGGTAAACAAATTACTGTTGAGCAATTGACAGAATTGGGCATAATTATGAGAATATCTAGGCATGATCATGTATATAGGCATCACGTCCGAGACAAGTAGACCGACTCCTGCCTGCATCTACTACTATTACTCCACTCATCGACCGCTATCCAGCATGCATCTAGAGTATTAAGTTAAAAATAGAATAACGCCTTAAGCAAGATGACATGATGTCGAGGGATAGACTCATGAAATATGAAGAAAACGCCATCTTGTTATCCTCGATGGAAACAATACAATACGTGCCTTGCTGCCCTTACTGTCACCGGGAAAGGACACCGCAAGATTGAACCCAAAGCTAAGCACTTCTCCCATTGCAAGAAAGATCAATCTAGTAGGCCAAACCAAACTGATAATTCGAAGAGACTTGTAAAGATAACCAATCATACATAAAAGAATTCAGAGAAGATTCAAATATTGTTCATAGATAGACTTGATCATAAACCCACAATTCATCGGTCTCAACAAACACACCGCAAAAAGAATATTACATTGAATAGTTCTCCACAAGAGAGGGGGAGAACATTGTATTGAGATCCAAAATGAGAGAAGGAACCATCTAGCTAATAACTATGGACCCGTGAGTCTGAGGTAAACTACTCACACTTCATCGGAGGGGCTATGGTGTTGATGTAGAAGCCCTCCGTGATCGATGCCCCCTCTGGTGGAGCTCCGGAACAGGCCCCAAGATGGGATCTCGTGGATACAGAAACTTACGACGGTGGAATTAGGGTTTTGGCTCCGTATTTGATCGTTTGGGGGTACGTGGATATATATAGGAGGAAGGAGTACGTCGATGGAGCAATAGGGGGCCCACGAGGGTGGAGGGCGCGCCTGGGGTAGGTGGGCGCGTGTAACGCCCCAAGACCGGAGCTTCAGGTGCCTTCCATGATTTCCGGGTTTTGTTGTGTGATTCGTTTTGGTTCGTTGCATCATGTGCATTGCATCATGTCATCATGTCATCATGTCATAAGTCTTTTGCATCTCAACTAAATAAATTGCGTGGATCTTCGGTCCATTTAAACCGAGGGAAGGGTGACTTCTCTTTATAACATATTCTCCCGATAGTAGGGAGCTATTATAAATATTTCCTTTAATGTGGAATTACCGTGACACACTTGCAATGTAACTCTCAAGTCTTTTCTACTTCGAGTTGCTCCTCAAACCTTGCTATATTTTTTTCTTTCATCGCTTTCCCGTTCTCCACAAAATTCTGAACATTTTTGGACTCTCCAAAAATGTTTTCCTAATTCAAACTTATTTGATTCACATTCGAATGTGTTCGAATGCAATCCTTCCAAACGGTGCCAAATGTATTTTTCTTGGATCAAGCTCCTTTTTATGAGTCTAAGAAAATTGGCGCCCTGCTCCAATTCTTCTCCTATCTCTCTCTACATTTCTTGTTTCTCGATTTATTTGTTAAATCAGGAAATAAAGAAGTAAATTAGAGGGAGGGAGAGAGAGCCCAGCCTTGCCACATGGGCCTCCTGCGGCCCATTTGGCCAAGGCCTCCCGCGCCAGCCCACCTCCAGCTAACCCTAGGCGCCCGAGACCCCTCTCCCTCCGCCGTCAGAGAGCATCGGCTCGTCCACGTTTTCCCCTCGATCCCGCTCATCCCCATCTCCCTCTCGTTCCCTTGCTGCTCTGCTCGACCCCCCCTTTCTCCTCTCGATACCTCCAGCGCCGCCACAGGGGAGTAACCCCTCGTACCAGTGCCCGCTCCCCAGCGCGGCCTCCTGTCCCAGCAGCGCCGTCGAACCAACCTCGTCCCTCCCACGCGCTCTCGGCTCCTCTCGCCGTCCTCTGCTCCGGCCGTCGCCGATATCCGCCGCCGCTTGGAGCTGGTCGAGCCCGCCGGGTTCCCAGCGCCACCGCGCCCTCGTCACGTTCCCCTCTCCCTCTTCCTCGCTGCCTCGCAGTCTTCGTCAGCCACCGCAGTACCATGCCAGCCCACCGCCGCCACGACGCCTCCTGTCGGCCCAACCTTGCCTCGCTGCTCCAGCGACCTGCAAGCCAGGCGCGCGCCACGGGCCGAGGAGCTCTGCGCCACCCCTGCCAACTCGGTCCTTGTAGGATCTAACCTCCACGCCTCTCGCATCCGCCCCGAGCTCATCCCTGCCTTCCCGGAGTCCCGTGCCCCGTCGACGCACGAACTGGCCGGGATTCTTGCTCCTGCTTGTTCGTGCGTTGGGGAAAGGACGTGCGCCAGGTCCACCCGCCGTGGGGGTCTGCCAGATATCGACCCCCCTGCAAGCTCTCACCGCCGTGCCGAGTTCCTTCCGCCCCTACTGGTTCGCTGTAGAGTTTCACCGCGACAAGTTTCCCTGCTCTGGAGCGACAGGACGGGTGCTAGTGCCCGCGTTGACTTCCCTGTCGCAAGCCTCCATGTGGCTTCGTCGTTCTCCTGAGGGCCTGGTGCTGCTTCGTTTCGGACCATCAAGACCGGCAAGGTCGACTGCAGGGACACCAAGTACCACGACACCGAAGACCTAAACTCCATCAAAAACCAGTACTCGATGACCCTAGGGCGCACCAAGTTCCGTTTAAAGATGTTCAACTACATCCGATGTGGATTTCGACAAGTACCATAATGCCCGGAACCCTCGGATCCGTCAAGCTCGTCTACGACCTGAGAACGACTACCGTCTCCGAAGAACCGTGTTACAGAACCGTCAAGTTCGACTACGATTCGTGTACGACTACGCGGGATTCCTCGGATGCCAAGTTCAACGATGCATCAAGTTCCTCGTCGTGACCCTGAACATCTACGGAAACTTGTGCTACGATAAACATGTACCACTATCGTCGTCGAGATCGCGAGAACCTCTACCGTCGATCTTAGAGCATGCGAGAATGACTACTTCCACTACGAACGTCCCAAGAACGTCTACTTCACCTACACCGCATCGAACTCGAACCCCTCCGATAACGCACACTTCGAAGGTATAACCCCAAGACGACCGCCCGTGAACAAATGCATGTGTGATGTATGAGATGCTCGAGCTTGCTCCGTGCTCGAATTGTCGGTGCATGTTGCCCCTCTTTTGCCTTGTCACCATCGTCGACCCGTGGGAACCCGGTAACCGGGATCACCCCACCATCTGTTGCACGCATCCGCACACTTCTCCTTTGCATCGGTATCTCAATCGAGTTACCTGAACCGGAACGCTGTCGTGGCACCATTTTTGTTATCGTTGCCGTGGCACCCCTTTTCCTTTCACCACGGTGACAAATTCTTCATAATGCTCTTATCAACTTTTAATAAAAATTGCATAAACTTGCACATGTCATCCGCATCATGATAACAACATTTAAAATGTTTAAATTGTTGTTGGCATTTTAATTGCTTATGTATATGAGGATTTTCTGGAATTGTTGTTCATTATTTCCGGCCTCATTTAAACTTGACTATATAGGTAGTTTTACCTTGCTTCACCCTCTTGCCATGTTTAACAACATTTAATATTGTTGGATACATAAACAAGAGAGAACTAAATAAGTCATGTGGTGTTCCGTCAATATGAAACTCGTTGCATATTGAGCTCCACTTAATTTGTAGGATTGCTTGTGCACTTTGCCATGCCATGCTTCATTAAACCGGACATGCATCATACTTGGTTGTGCATCATGCCATGCTTATGTCGTGGCTGTTTACTATGTTGTTTGCTTCTTTCTGGTATGCTTCTTCTCGGTAATCCGATAACATTGCATTTGTGTGGATACGTTGGCTACGTCCGTTTGTCTTCTTCATGGACTCGATCTTCTTCCTTGCGGGATTTCAGGCAAGATGACCATACCTTCGAAATCACTTCTATCTTTGCTTGCTAGTTGCTCGCTCTTTTGCTATGCCTATGTTGCGATACCTACCACTTGCTTATCTTGCCTCCCATATTGTTAAGCCAAGCCTCTAACCCACATTGTCCTAGCAAACCGTTGTTTGGCTATGTTACCGCTTTGCTCAGCCCCTCTTATAGCGTTGTTAGTTGCAGGTGAAGATTGGAGTTGGTTCCATGTTGGAACATGGTTATTTTGTTGGGATATCATAATATCTCTTATTTAATTAATGCATCTATATACTTGGTAAAGGGTGGAAGGCTCGGCCTTATGCCTGGTGTTTTGTTCCACTCTTGCCGCCCTAGTTTCCGTCATATCGGTGTTATGCTCCCGGATTTAGCGTTCCTTACACGGTTGGGTTATAATGGAAACCCCTTGACAGTTCGCCTTGATTAAAACTCCTCCAGCAAGGCCCAACATTGGTTTTAGCATTCGCCACCTAGCCTCTTTTTCCCTTGGGTTAGGCCAGCCCAAGGGTCATCTTTATTTTAAACCCCCGGGCCGGTGCTTGTCTAAGTGTTGGTCCAACCCAGAGCACCGTGTGTGGCTGTCCCTTGGCAACTTGGGTTACGTTGGCTCCCGTACGCTTAGCTTATCCGGTGTGCCCTGAGAACGAGATATGTGCAGCTCCTATCGGGATTTGTCGGCACAGCGGGTGGTCTTGCTGGACTTGTTTTACCATTGTCGAGGATGTCTTGTAACCGGGATGCCGAGTCTGATCGGATTGTCTTGGGAGAAGGAATATCCTTCGTTGACCGTGAGCGCTTGTGATGGGCTAAGTTGGGACACCCCTGCAGGGATTTGAACTTTCGAAAGCCGTGCCCACGGTTATGGGCAGATGGGAATTTGTTAATGTCCGGTTGTAGAAAACCTGAAGCTCTTAATTAAAATGCATCAACCGCGTGTGTTACCGTGATGGTCTCTTCTTAGCGGGGTCCGGGTAGTGAACACGGTGTTGGAGTTATGTTTGACATAGGTTGTTCTAGGATCACTTCTTGATGATAGATTTCTCGAACGTGCTATGCCTTCTCTTCTCGCTCTCATTTGCGTATGTTAGCCACCATATATGCTAGACGCTTGCTGCAGCTCCACCTCATACCTTTTACCTACCCATAAGCTTAAATAGTCTTGACCGCGAGGGTGTGAGATTGCTGAGTCCCCGTGACGCACAGATACTTCCAAAACCAGCTTGCAGGTGCTGATGATATCGTGCAGGTGACAAAACCGAGCTCAAGGAGGAGCTCAATGAAGATCGTGTTCGTTATGTTGTTTCCGTTTCCTATTGATCAGTAGTGGATCCCAATTGGGACGATCGGGGATATGTGTAGCATTTGGGGTAGTCTTCTTTTATTTTGATTCCATAGTCGGACCTTGATTGTATCTGGATGATGTAATGCTTTATTCATGTAATTGAGTGAAGTGGCGATTGTAAGCCAACTATGTATCTCTTTCCCTTATGTTTTACATGGGTTGTGTGAAGATTACCTCACTTGCGACATTGCTTTCAATGCGGTTATGCCTCTAAGTCGTGCTTCGACACGTGGGAGATATAGCCGCATCGAGGGCGTAACAAGTTGGTATCAGAGCCTTCCCCGACCTTAGGAGCCCCCTGCTTGATCGAATCGTTGGCGTTGTTGAGTCTAGAAAAATGTTTTGAGTCATTTAGGAATTATATATATCGGAGAGTTAGGGATTCTTTTCACTCCTCAGTCCCTTCGTCGCTCTGGTGAGGCATCCTGACGTAGAGTTTTGACTCTTCTGTTCTCAAAGTTCACTTAAAAAAATTAGGATCACACGGGTATCTTGGAATCGTTTCGATGGTTTTGTGATGAGAACATTGTTCTTGGTGCCTCTTGACATTTAGGGGTTGTGGCAGTGTCCCGGGGAGTTGAGCTCCGAGGTGTTGTCGTCACAATTTTATCATTGCAATTCTGGAATACCTGAGTTTTTCGCTGACATCGAAAATTCTTTTTATGCAGTTCTTGGTGAGATAACCTCGACGCCACCCAGTACTGGGGCGGGAGTTCGATAGTATTGCCATAACTTGTATAATGGATGCTTTTCGAAGGTTGAGGTAAACGATTTCTGAAGGTTTCTTGGTTATGTGTTGAAGGATGGATACAGCCGGATGTAGGATTTGTTAGTTTTGGGTGAGATATTATGCTTCCCCTGTATCCCCAACACCTGATTGCATAACCGGAAAATTTCAGGAGTTTATAAGTGGGAATTCAAGTAGCTCTTAGGATATCTTTCCGACAGATGTATGATATGAAATTGGGGTTCGACGTCTAGTGGTCCGCCTATTCACGGTTGGTTTTATAGTGGTCTCGTTGCGTCTTAAAGAGTCCTTGGCTATGCTGACACGGGGACGCTTCATATGTCATGTGCACTGCCTTGTACATGATGGTGCTGTACGATCGAGCCCGTGTAGGCCCCACCACGAAAACTTCGGACGAAATCTCTATCATATGTTTGTTCCGGCATATTCGGCAAGCCAATCCTTTGTTTTGTTTCGATTTTTGGTATTCGAGTTGCTTCGAAGTCAAATGTTTATTCCATACCTTTTCCTAAGCGGTGTTCTCATACTCCTATGTGAATATCAATCCTTCATGATAATCGAGATTGTCATGTCAATCATTTTCATACGGTGTGTCTTTCTTCAAGTGGATCCGGTCACTTCAACATTCACAAGATCAATTATCAGTTCTTCTCAACGGTGTTTGCTTCATCCGCCCAAGCTGCCTTTGTTTTTCCCGCCCACCCACCCCTTTTCTTCAAGGACTCAGATTTCTTATTCAAGTATCGTTTTATTGTTGTGAAGTCTTTCCATTATTTTCCGTCAATATCTTATCCGATGATTTCTCATGAAGATTCTAACGGAGCATCAAGTTCATCATTCTTCATTCTTTTTCTTCTCCGGTGGTTTCAAGTCAAGCTTTGTTGATCATACCCTTTCCTCATTTCAATGCTTTCTCATGCCGGTGCAATTCTTAATCGTTCACCTCTCGCTATTCTATTGTTCCGGAGTGTTCAAGATATCTCGAAGATTCGTGTTTCCACTCTGCTTTCGTGATCCTTTCAAGCTCTTTCGAGATTGTTATCTCATTATAGCCATTTAATTCAACCGGTGCTTTCTCTCTTTTAAATCGTTCAACGGTGTTTCTTTTGAGTGGGCCCTAACCCACAGGTCTTTTCCCAGGATCTTACCTGACTCTTCTAATTCTTTTCGGAGTTATTCTCAAAGTCATTTCAAAGTTTGACGTAAGAATGTATTATCATCAGTCTTATGTCGTTCCCCAAGATCTTTCAAATTCTTCTAGTCATTGCTTCAACTTTTCCATTCTTCATCCCGGAGTATCTCAACAACTCTTGTTGGTGTTTCGCATCGTCATTATCAACATTTGAAGACCGAAGAAGATTTTTCTCTCAATCTTGCTCCTTTCTCTTCAAGATTCATGGTTCTAGCTTGTTGCCATCCTCTCATAAATGTTTTCAATTGCGACAATTCTTTTCATCCTTCCGGAGCAATTCAAGATTCTTTTCAGTTTGATTCTATGAAGCCCATCATTTCAGAAGACTTATTCATTCTCAGCTTTCAGCTATCATTCTCCAAAAATTACCGGTGCATCATTCAATATCCTCTAATCAGTCGTGATCCCTCCGTTCACTTGCATCTAAAGTCTCTCAAGTATCTTCGCTCATTTTCCAATTCCTCTTGCTGATGTGTTCGTTTTCTTTGTTCATTTTCAATTCTTACAGTGGTTCTTCCAAGATTCTTCTTCCTTCGTTTATCATATCAATTCATTCGTTGTTTCCAAATCCTACCGGTGTTTCGTTGAAGACCTTCTCAAGTTTGATTTATATCTCTCTTAATCCTTTCTACCAGAATAAGTTGTATGCTATCCGTTGCTTGTCATCAATTTAATTGATGAAGGATAAGCATAACGTAATTCTTATTCCTGTTTCATCCAAGTGACTAATTCCTTATTCTGGAGGTTCATCAAATTCTCGGTTCAAGTGCCTCATACTTTTTCCAAAGTTCCAAGCTCTCATCATCGCGAAGATCCATCTAAATCATTGCAAGGCTTCACCTTGTGTTTTCAACTTCTCCTTTTTTCTATCATCCTTTTATTTCCGGAGTTCTTCATGGAGACTCTACATGGTGGTTCGTCAAGGATCCTTTTTCACTCTTCAATTGTTCTTCAAGATATCTCTCGAAGCTATGATCCGTCAAGCTATACTTCAAGTATTCTTCATCTTGCATTCCGAAGTGCAATTCCTTCTCTCTTATATTTTGAGGTGGTGTTATGTCATTCTTGATAATTTACCTTCATGTTTCATGATTCACAAGTTATCAAGAATGAGGTATTTTAAATCCATCAACCTCTTCGTTGGAGTTATCTTGTGTCATGTTTCACCTAAAGCTTTCCCTATGGATTGTTGCTATTGATGGTGCTTATAAATGACCCAAGTTTTTCATTTATCCTCCCGGTGAAATAAGTTTCTCGTCTACTTGTTCATATCAATCCAATCTATTGTTTTCCATAGTGGCATGCATTCACCTCTAAGTTTTGAGTTGTTTCCATAAGCCCACTTCAAGCTTATCCTTTTCATTGTTGATAATCCAACAACTCCCTTCTAGCATTTGTTGTAAGCATGCTCTACCAAGATCTTGTTTTCTCCTCCGTTAATTCCATTTCATCCTCTCATTTCTTCCGGAGGCATTGTGAAGTTGCTCTCTTCAACCCATCATCTTGTTTTGCCAAGATCATGTTCAAATTCCTTCCATTTACAAATCGGAGTGCTGTCCAAATTATATTATTCTTATTCCTTTTCTATCTTGCTTTAACCGGAGTGTGGTCGTAATAGATTTTTTTCTCGTTCCTAGTACATCTTTTTTTCAACCGAAGTGCTTGCATGTACTTCTTGTCCATTGCAACCCTTTTCTTATGTCTTTCAACCTACAAGGTTCTCGTAATGTTCCTTGTTCCTTTTTTCTAACGGAGTGTTTTCAACTTTGTTCATCTTTGTTGTATTCTTTCTTTCAAGTTGTTCAACCTCTCAAGGCTTTTTGGTTTCACTCATTTGTCAAAGAAGCAACTTAGTTTTACCGCTGCTCTTCCTCTTCCTTTTTCCCTCCGGTGCCATCCTAGATCACGGGACGAGATCCTCTCGTAGTGGTGGAGTGTTGTAACGCCCCAAGACCGGAGCTTCAGGTGCCTTCCATGATTTCCGGGTTTCGTCGTGTGATTCGTTTTGGTTCGTTGCATCATGTGCATTGTATCATGTCATCATGTCATCATGTCATAAGTCTTTTGCATCTCAACTAAATAAATTGCATGGATCTTTGGTCCATTTAAACCATGGGAAGGGTGACTTCTCTTTATAACATATCCTCCCGATAGTAGGGAGCTATTGTAAATATTTCCTTTAATGTGGAATTACCGTGACACACTTGCAATGTAACTCTCAAGTCTTTTCTACTTCGAGTTGCTCCTCAAACCTTGCTATATTTTTTCTTTCATTGCTTTCCCGTTCTCCACAAAATTCCGGACATTTTTGGACTCTCCAAAAATGTTTTCCTAATTCAAACATATTTGATTCACATTCAAATGTGTTCGAATGCAATCCTTCCAAACGGTGCCAAATGCATTTTTCTTGGATCAAGCTCCTTTTTATGAGTCTAAGAAAATTGGCGCCCTGCTCCAATTCTTCTCCTATCTATCTCTACATTTCTTGTTTCTCGGTTTATTTGTTAAATCAGGAAATAAAGAAGTAAATAAGAGGGAGATAGAGAGGGCCCAGCCTTGCCACATGGGCCTCCTGCGGCCCATTTGGCCAAGGCCTCCCGCGCCAGCCCACCTCCAGCTAACCCTAGGCGCCCGAGACCCCTCTCCCTCCGCCGCCAAAGAGCATCGGCTCGTCCCCATTTCCCCCTCGATCCCGCTCGTCCCCATCTCCCTCTCGTTCCCTTGCTGCTCTGCTCGACCCCCCTTTCTCCTCTCGATACCTCCAGCACCGCCACAGGGGAGTAACCCCTCGTACCAGTGCCCGCTCCCCAGCGCGGCCTCCTATCCCAGCAGCGCCGTCGAACCAACCTCGTCCCTCCCGCGCGCTCTCGGCTCCTCTCTCCGTCCTCTGGTATGACCGTCGCCGACATCCGCCGCCGCTTGGAGCTGCTCGAGCCCGCCGGGTTCCAAGTGCCGCCGCGCCCTCGTCACGTTCCCCTCTCCCTCTTCCTCGCCGCTTCGCAGTCTTCGTCAGCCACTGTAGTACCATGCCGGCCCGCCACCGCCACGACGCCTCCTGTCGGCCCAACCTTGCCCTCGCTGGAGCAGCGACCTGCAAGCCTGGCGCGCACCACAGGCCGAGGAGCTCTGTGCCGCCCCTGCCGACTCGGTCCTCGTTGGATCTAACCTCCACGCCTCTCGCGTCCGCCCCGAGCTCATCCCTGCCTTCCCGAAGTCCCGTGCCCCGTCGATGCACGAACTGGCCGGGATTCTTGCTCCTGCTTGTGCGTGCGTTGGGGAAAGGACGTGCGCAGGTCCACCCGCCGTGGGGGTCTGCCAGATATCGATCCCCTTGCAAGCTCTCACCGCCGTGCCGAGTTCCTTCTACCGCTGCTGCTTCGCTGTAGAGTTTCACCGCGACAAGTTTCCCTTCTCTCGAGCGACAGGACGGGTGCTAGTGCCCGCGTCGACTTCCCTGTCGCAAGCCTCCATGCGGCTTCGTCGTTCTCCCGAGGGCCTGGTGCTGCTTCGTTTCGGACCATCAAGACCGGCAAGGTCGACTGCAGGGACACCAAGTACCACGACACCGAAGACCCCAACTCCATCAAAAACCAGTACTCGATGACCCTAGGGAGCACCAAGTTCCGTTTAAAGATGTTCAACTACATCCGATGTGGATTTCGACAAGTACCATAACGCCTGGAACCCTCGAATCCGTCAAGCTCGTCTACGACCTGAGAACAACTACCGTCTCCGAAGAACCGTGTTACAGAACTGTCAAGTTTGACTATGATTCGTGTACGACTATGCGGGATTCCTCGGTCGCCAAGTTCAATGATGCATCAAGTTCCTCGCCGTGACTCCGAACATCTACGAAAACTTGTGCTACGATGTCGGTGTACAAAAAGAGGGGTACACTTTTTGTATCCCTATAACTGTGCACGGGCAGTCTGAGCCACGGGCACCACCACACTGAGCAAGGCAAGGGAGGTGAGCCAAGGTAAGGCCGAAGCTCAGGAGAAGCAGAACGACGCCAAGACCAAGACCACAAAGAGCAAAGGGGATGAAGCGGACCCCCCCGGCAAGATCCTTGCCGGGAGGCGGTTTTAGCAAACCCGGCAAGACCCTTGCCGTGGCAGCTCGCCCCACACCTACGGAGTAAGTCACCCTTGAGTCTACTGCCCCCATGGGGCAAGGATTTGGGAGACATCCCCGTGGTGGCATGCAGATCTTTGTGAAGACATTCAAGATCAGATACACCCTTTAGAAGATGATGATCCTTGGCGGGATCCCAGCCATGGAGGACCCCAAGGCCCCTGGCAAGAGCCTTGCCGGGGATGACAGCAGGCGCCACGGCAAGACCCTTGCCGGGGCCCCGGCAAGGCCCTTGCCAAGAACACCCGTAGGGCCACCATCAGGCCCACGCCAGTCAAACCTCCACCGCCGTTCGCATGCAGCTGCCGACCCAACCAGCTGGGCAGGCACCTGCGTGGCGGCATGCGGATCTTCATGGAGACCCACCACCGCGCCACCTCAGCTGCCTGCCTGCCTACATGGCACCGCGGGCGCCGCTGGCCAGGGCGCGTGTCGACACGAGAGGGAGCGGCGACGGACGAGACAGGGCTCTCCCCCGTCCCCGATAAAGCAAGGACACCTGGGCAAGACGCATTAAATGCGCCTTGTCATGTAATGCGAGGGATAACCTCACATCACTGTACCCTTTCCACCTCCTGTGTGCCACTGTGGCAACCCCTTTCATATAAAAGGAGGCCCGAGGCGATCAAGAGGAGGATTCGGCTTTTTGGAGCTTCTCACGCCCCATAGCTAGCTCAAGAACACAGATATACAATCCACCAAAGCAGGAGTAGGGTTTTACGCATCCTCGCGGCCCGAACCTGGATAAACGAACCGTGTGCTATCTGTTTGATCCGCTCTTCTCACGACCCCGCGCCCCACAACCATAGTAGGGATTCTTGTGATCCCATAGGTGTCGTTCCCACCGACATCTTTGGTGCGCCAGGTAGGGGGCACAATTGTGAGAATCGGCTCTAGCAATCAGCTCAGCACTCCTTCGTCTTCGTGGCTCTTGGAGAAGAATGGAGGCCGGAAGATCAGCGCTCGAGTGACTACAAACAGAAGCAAACAGAAGCTAAGTTGCACTGAAGCCTTATTTGTTCTACCCTTTTAATATGAGGTTATTCCCCCCGGAGATGTCACGCCTTTGTATGAGAAACCTGCACGCCAGGGGGCTCTCCCACGATCGGCAATGCCCTTGCCCTTTTTCGAGTCCGCTCAACAGCTCAAGCGGCTACGTCGAGAATGGCAGAGTAACCTTCCGCGACCAACAATGCTCTCGATTCTGACTCGAGTCAAGCTCGACAGTTCGGGCGGCCGCGTTCGGAACAGAAAGGTGGCTTGTCCGGCAGCACACGTACCCAGTAGGCCCTTGGGGATCCGTCCCCAAAACGCCGCTCGGGGCTTCCGTGCCGGCGAGCCTACCCAATCGGTGTAGGGCGCGCATACAAAGAGGAATTAAACGGGGAAATAACATGCATGAAATTAAAAGTACTGCAAAGTTATATTACATACGGTTCTAACTAAAGATGAAATTTGTCTTGGTCGTGAACCTACAGTGGCGGTGAAGAACGGAATGCCTAATCCTGGCGCTGGCCTTCCACCCTCTTGATTTCGTCGATGCTGCTGATGACGGGCTTGATGCGCTCCTTGAGCACCGTGAGGTCAACACCCTCCGGCAAGCTATCCATCGCGGCACCGAAGTCGAGGTCGGGATTCCAGTACGCCATCTTGGTGAGGACCTTGGTCATGACCCCCCGGCAAAGTCGCCGAGCTTCCCCGGCCAACGTGGCCGCTTGGTTGGAGTGAAGATAAGCCAAGGCTCTGAGGACGCCCTCGAAGAACAGGGTCAACTTGGTGTTGACGGTCCCGCTGCACTCAGGGGCGTACCTCACGTTTGGCATCCCCATGGTGGCCAACTGTGAGGTGACCCTACCGGCGACCTCCTCTAGACGGCTGATCCATCTGTTCTCGCCCGCCACATAATCTTGGTGGGAGGCGGCCTCGTTCGCCGCAGCTGCTTCTCCTCCACCAGGCTCTTGGTCAAGGTCTCCTCCCGAGCCCTGCTCTCCGACAACATCTTCTCGAGATCCTCCAGCTTCTCTGACGGAGTTTTGCGCTTCGGAGAGCTCCCCAGCCCTGCTGATGACCGCTCCTTGCGCCTCCACCAAGGCGCCGTTGAGCGTGCTCTTCTCGTTGGACAGCTTGAGGGCCTGCTCCTTCAGCTCGTCCTGCGCCACCTCTAACTCCCTTACCTTGCCGGCATGGGCCAGAGCCTGGGCATCGAGTGCCTCCTTGTGCCTCTGCTCCAGCTCGCGAGTCTGCCGCGCGACAAGGGCCTCGAGCTCCTCATCCTTGCCACGGAGCGCTGCGGCAAGCTTCGCCTCACGCGCGGTGAGGTCCTCTTCCTGGGAATCCAGTGCCGCTTGATGCTGGTTCCGGACGGCCTCGGCCGCGGTAGCCAAGTTCGCGCCTGTTCCTGGGCCTTCTCGATGTCAGCCATCTTCATGGTGAGCTCGACGTTGCTCTTGGCCAATTCCTCCTGAAGGGCCCTCTGCTCCTCGCGAGTCTGGTGGAACCAGGTCTGCGTCTAAGCAACGCGCGCCTTGAAATCCACCTCCGCCTGGTCCACCGTTGCCATCCTGGACTTAACCTTGTCCAGACGGACACGGTAGAGCGCCTGGAGTTTTCGGAAGTTGGCCCCCATAGCGCGGAAAAGCTGCTCTTCCGGAGAACCGTCACCGCCAACGCCCGGCTCACCGACAACCTCAAGCCCGGTGGCGGCAAGCACCTCGCCGTCAAAGACTTCCCCTTCGGCGGGCGCCCGGGAACTTGACGCCCCTGGGAGGTGGACGAAAAGATCGTCGCGCCACCTTCAGATACCTGCCGGGGCCTGAGGTTGAGGAGGAGGGAGGCTGATCATCAACCGCCTCTTCTTCGGCGGTGGCCTTGCCGGCTTCCCCGGCAGGCCCACCGTTGGCGCCCTCAGCAGAAGCCTCCCCGGTCGCCTTGGCGGCCCCCGCCGCGGTGTCCTCGGCAGCATCCTTGGCGGCCTCATCAGCGGCGACCTCGGCAGCGTCCTTGGTGGCCTCCTCAGCAATGTTCCCAGCAACGGTATCCACATCCTCCATACCTGTTGGAGGAGGGTCTGGGTAGTAATGGGAGCATGGAAGCCAAGAAAAGGATAAGGGAAAAACAGAGACGGAGGACAGGCGACTCACCAGTGCCAGGCTGTGAAGCAGAAGTCCCCTCCCCGCCAGCATCCGGCGCTGTGGCAGAGTCACCAGCGCCCAAGTTCCCCTCTTCCTCCATGGGTGTGGGCTCCGTGCTTGATGCCCTTACCGGGGACGCCCCTCGCGGCGGCGTAGTCGATGGGGGTAGTGTGTTGGGGGTAGCCCTCTGCGGCTCCTCTTGCTGCCGCTCCCCTCCTGCAAACCTGGCAAGGTCAACACCATAACATCGGATGCCTACCACATGTCGAGTAAGAAGGGGGTGACGAACTTACGCTGGGGGCTGTGCCGGGGGCTGCTGTCCGGGCTGCTCAACACCACCAGTGGTGTCCTTGAAGCCCCAGCTGGGGGCTGACTGCTCGCCGAGGCCTTCGCCCTCTTCACCCTCTAGGCCAACGTCTCTGCATCCCTGCAAAAGCAAAAACGGATCAAGATGGGTGGCTTAATTCAGAGGAATGGAAATGACAGTAAGGAACGGAGTACTTACTCGTCATCCACCCCCTCCTCTTCCACCGCTTTCCTCTTCCTCTTCGGGCTGAGAGGCCCGAGATCAAAAGTGACCCCCGCGTCAACATCCGAGTCGACATCTGCCGGAGGAGGCAAAGACGGCGGGGCTTGTGCGCGCCCAGATGAGGAAGGGGATGTTGTCTTCTTCTTCTTGCGGCCTTCGTCAGCCTCTTGGCTGCTGTGGCCCTCGTGTGGCGCCGAGACCCCTCCAGGGTCAATTGAGGCCGCGCAGCCCTGCCGGACCGGACCGGCTCACCGGAGCCAGCCCGCCGCGGGACTCGCCCTCTTCCCCTGGTTGGCGTCGAGCCCGCCGCCACGTCCTCCTCCTCCGACGACGACTCGTCGGCCGCGTCTTCGACGAGCGGAGATCCAGTGTCGGCGCTGCTGACCTCCCCGGAGGCCGCCGCCCACCGGGTGAGCTCCTCTTCCTCCGCCGCCGTTGCGGCCTTGTCCTCCACGCCCCCGGCGCTGCCGGCCTCCATGGCAAGCTGTGCCTCCCTCGCCCTAGTGGCGATGTAGTCCAGCTCTGCCTGGGTGGTGTCCATGATAAGCCACCGCTCGGCGTCGGCATTGACGTACACCTCGATCAGGGTGTCGAAGAATTGCTGCACATCCTCGTCCTTCAGCTCCTCCCAGCTCGGGACAGGGCCGTGCGCATTACAGTCCGGCATCATGGCGATGATCTCGGACCGACGCGAATTGTCGCACAACGGGACCACCCCCGTTGGCAGCTTGAAAAATGGCCCCTTGAGGGCCTTGCCAACCTTTGCGGCAGCCCTCGCGGCCTTGCCGGTCCGCTCGACCTCGCCATCGCGACCCACATCAAGCTGGAAAAGCCGCTGGCAGAAGTGGGCATGCGCCAGCACTGTGAAGTTGTGATCGAGGCCGGGGCGGAGTCGCATAATGTCAGCCGGGTTCGTAAAGAGCCAAGCTGGCCTCCCCTTGCTGTGCAACGGGGCGATCCGGCGGCGAATGAAGTCCGCCCCGATCATCTCAAGGGTGAGTCCGGCCTGGGTGAGCCGGAGAATCCTGGTGGTGGCGACGGTGAGCCTCCCATCGGCGGCGTCGACATCGCTCCAATCGCTGCCACGGACCGGCGGCACTCGGCGGACCTTGCAGAATTCCGGCGGGTTTTCATCTTCAATCCAGCACCACCGGCCACGCCATTCCTCCCACCTCTCCTTCACGGCACCGTCCGGGTACGCCCCCTTGGATCTTGGGATCCAGGTGACGCAACCGGAGACGGCTCCTCCCGGCTGGATTCGAGGGAAGAAGTAATGGCGGAAGAGCGCCGTGTTGGGCTGCACCCCGGCAAAGCCTTCGCAAAGATGCGCGAAGAAAGCCATGCACGCCACCGCATTCGGAGTAAAATCCAAGAGGCGAAAGCCGAAGGTGCGCATAACGTCGCAGAAGAAATCGGAGAAAGGGGGCATAACCCGCAAGAAAAGTAATCAACGAAGAAGGGGTACCGATTTGGGGCAGGATCAGCGCAAGCGGCAGGAATGACGCGCGTCGCCGGGTGTCCCGAATCCTCTCCCCCCGTCTTCACTCCCCATAGGGGCTTGAAGGAGGCCCGGAGCTCTTGAACATCAACCGTCGAGGGGAAGAAGAAGGCGGACTTCGTCCGGTCCCCCGACAGCGCGCTCTCCGGCGGCTCCACCGTCCCGGCGCCCTTAGCCACCCCCTTGCCCTTGGCGAATTTGGGAGCCATGGCGACCAAGAAGTTCAGAGGGCTGAGGAAGGGGGATGGCGAAGCAACAACGGCGGGCGACGGCGAAAGCTTAGGAAGGAAGGAAGAGAGGAAACGACGGCTCTGAGATTGGAAAAGGCACGAGGAAAGAGGAGAAAGTGAGCAGCGCGCCCGCGGTTATTCCTTTCTTATGGGGGAAAACAACGGGCCGCCTCCTTTCACATTAACTGTGATGGGACGCATGCCCGCGGGAAGCAACCCCACGCATGCCACCCACGTCACACAGGCCTCCCCACGCCGCGCCACGCGTGGGAAGCATGGGAAGCGCAGCGCGCGAAGAGACTTACCGCGGTGAAAACCGCCCCGCCTGCCCGCGCACCGTTTTTGGGCCTAGCTCAACGACGTAATTGCGCTTACGTGTGGCCCAGGCCCGGGGGCTCCTGTCGGTGTACAAAAAGAGGGGTACACTTTTTGTACCCCTATAACTGTGCACGGGCAGTCTGAGCCACGGGCACCACCACACTGAGCAAGGCAAGGGAGGTGAGCCAAGGTAAGGCCGAAGCTCAGGAGAAGCAGAATGACGCCAAGACCAAGACCACAAAGAGCAAAGGGGACGAAGCGGACCCCCCCGGCAAGGATCGTTTTAGCAAACCCGGCAAGACCCTTGCCATGGCAGCTCGCCCCACACCTACGGAGTAAGTCACCCTTGAGTCCACTACCCCCATGGGGCAAGGATTCGGGAGACATCCCCGTGGTGGCATGCAGATCTTTGTGAAGACATTCAAGATCAGATACACCCTTTAGAAGATGATGATCCTTGGCGGGATCCCAGCCAAGGAGGACCACAAGGCCCCCGACAAGAGCCTTGCCGGGAATGACAGCAGGCGCCACGGCAAGACCCTTGCCGGGGCCCCAGCAAGGCCCTTGCCAAGAACACCCGTAGGGCCACCATCAGGCCCACGCTAGTCAAACCTCCACCGCCGTTCGCATGCAGCTGCCGACCCAACCAGCTGGGTAGGCACCTGCGTGGCGGCATGCGGATCTTCATGGAGACCCACCACTGCGCCACCTCAGCTGCCTGCCTGCCTACATGGCACCACGGGCGCCGCTGGCCAGGGCGCATGTCGACACGAGAGGGAGCGGCGATGGACAAGACAGGGCTCTCCCCCGTCCCCGACAAAGCAAGGACACCTGGACAAGACGCATTAAATGCGCCTTGTCATGTAATGCGAGGGATAATCTCGCATCACTCTACCCTTTCCACCTCCTATGTGCCACTGTGGCAACCCCTTTCCTATAAAAGGAGGCCCGAGGCGACCAGGAGGAGGATTCGGCTTTTTGGAGCTTCTCACGCCCCATAGCTAGCTCAAGAACATAGATATACAATCCACCAAAGCAGGAGTAGGGTTTTACGCATCCTCACGGCCCGAAACTGGATAAACGTACCGTGTGCTATTTGTTTGATCCGCTCTTCTCATGACCACACGCCCCGCAACCATAGTAGGGATTCTTGTGATCCCATACGTGTCGTTCCCACCGACATACGATAAAAATGTACCACTACCATCGTCGAGATCGCGAGAAACTCTACCGTCGACCTTAGAGCATGTGAGAACGACTACTTCCACTACGAACGTCCGGAGAACGTCTACTTCCCTACATCGCAACCCCTCTGATAACACACGCTTCGAAGGTATAACCCCGAGATGACCCCCCGTGAACAAATGCATGTGTGATGTATGAGATGCTCGAGCTTGCTCTATGCTCGAATTGTCGGTGCACGTTGCCCCTCTTTTTCCTTGTCACCATCGTCGACCCATGGGAACCCGGTAACCGGGATCACCCCACCATCTATTGCACGCATCCACACACTTCTCCTTTGCATCGGTATCTCAATCGACTTATCGGAACCGGAACGCTGCCGTGGCACCGTTTTCTTTATCATTGTCGTGGCACCCCTTTTCCTTCCACCACGGTGAAAAATGCTTCATAATGCTCTTATCAACTTTTAATAAAAATTGCATAAACTTGCACATGTCATCCGCATCATGATAACAACATTTAAAATGTTTAAATTGTTGTTGGCATTTTAATTGCTTATGCATATGAGGATTTTCCGGAATTGTTGTTCGTTGTTTCCGGCCTCATTTAAACTTGACTATATAGGTAGTTTTACCTTGCTTCACCCTCTTGCCATGTTTAACAACATTTAATATTGTTGGGTACATAAACAAGAGAGAACTAAATAAGTCATGTGGTGTTCCGTCAATATGCAACTCGTTGCATATTGAGCTCCACTTAATTTGTAGGATTGCTTGTGCACTTTGCCATGCCATGCTTCATTAAACCGGACATGCATCATACTTGGTTGTGCATCATGCCATGCTTATGTCGTGGCTGTTTACTATGTTGTTTGCTTCTTTCCGGTATGCTTCTTCTCGGTAATCCGGTAACGTTGCGTTTGTGAAGATACGTTGGCTACGTCCGTTTGTCTTCTTCATGGACTCGTTCTTCTTCCTTGCGGGATTTCAGGCAAGATGACCCTACCCTCGAAATCACTTCTATCTTTGCTTGCTAGTTGCTCACTCTTTTGCTATGCCTGTGCTGCGATACCTACCACTTGCTTATCTTGCCTCCCATATTGTTAAGCCAAGCCTCTAACCCACCTTGTCCTAGCAAACCATTGTTTGGCTATGTTACCGCTTTGCTCAGCCCCTCTTATAGCGTTGTTAGTTGCAGGTGAAGATTGGAGTTGGTTCCATGTATGAACATGGTTATTTTGTTGGGATATCACAATATCTCTTATTTAATTAATGCATGTATATACTTGGTAAAGGGTGGAAGGCTCGGCCTTATGCCTGGTGTTTTGTTCCACTCTTGCCGCCCTAGTTTCCGTCATATCGATGTTATGTTCCCGGATTTTGCGTTCCTTACACGGTTAGGTTATAATGGGAACCCCTTGACAGTTCGCCTTGCTTAAAACTCCTCCATCAAGGCCCAACGTTGGTTTTACCATTCGCCACCTAGCCTCTTTTTCTCTTGGGTTAGGCCAGCCCAAGGGTCATCTTTATTTTAAACCCCCAGGCCAGTGCTTGTCTAAGTGTTGGTCCAACCCAGAGCACCGTGCGGGGCCGTCCCTTGGCAACTTGGGTTATGTTGGCTCTTGTACGCTTAGCTTATCCGGTGTGCCCTGAGAACGAGATATGTGCAGCTCCTATCGGGATTTGTCGGCACAGCGGGTGGTCTTGCTGGACTTGTTTTACCATTGTCGAGGATGTCTTGTAATCGAGATGCCGAGTCTAATCGGATTGTCTTGGGAGAAGGAATATCCTTCGTTGACCGTGAGAGCTTGTGATGGGCTAAGTTGGGACACCTTTGCAGGGATGAGAACTTTCGAAAGCCGTGCCCGCGATTATGGGCAGATGGGAATTTGTTAATGTCCGGTTGTAGAAAACCTGAAGCTTAACGTAATTAAAATGCATCAACCGCGTGTGTTACCGTGATGGTCTGTTCTCGGCGGGGTCCGGGAAGTGAACACGGTGTTGGAGTTATGTTTGACGTAGGTTGTTCTAGGATCACTTCTTGATGATAGATTTCTCGAACGTGCAATGCCTTCTATTCTCTCTCTCATTTGCATATGTTAGCCACCATATATGCTAGACGCTTGCTGCAGCTCCACCTCATACCTTTTACCTACCCATAAGCTTAAATAGTCTTGATCGCGAGGGTGTGAGATTGCTGAGTCCCCGTGACTCACAGATAATTCCAAAACCAGCTTGCAGGTGCCGATGATACTGTGCAGGTGACACAACCGAGCTCAAGGAGGAGCTCGATGAAGATCGTGTTCGTTATGTTGTTTCCGTTTCCTGTTGATCAGTAGTGGAGCCCAGTAGGGACGACCGGGGATCTGTGTAGCATTTGGGGTAGTCTTCTTTTATTTTGGTTCCGTAGTCGGACCTTGATTGTCTCTGGATGATGTAATGCTTTATTCATGTAATTGAGTGAAGTGGCGATTGTAAGCCAACTATGTATCTCTTTCCCTTATGTTTTACATGGGTTGTGTGAAGATTACCTCACTTGCGACATTGCTTTCAATGCGGTTATGCCTCTAAGTCGTGCTTCGACACGTGGGAGATATAGCCGCATCGAGGGCGTTACAGCGCGCCCCCTACCTCGTGGCCTCCTCTCTTGTTTCTTGATGTAGGGTCCAAGTCTCCCGGGTCTTGTTCGTTGAGAAAATCACGTTCCCGAAGGTTTCATTCCGTTTGGAGTCTGTTTGATATTCCTTTTCCTCGAAACCCTAAAACAGGCAAAAAACAGCAATTCTAGGCTGGGCCTCCGGTTAATAGGTTAGTCCCAAAAATAATATAAAAGTGGATAATAAAGCCCAAATAATGTTCAAAACAGTAGATACTATAGCATGGAGCTCAAAAATTATAGATACGTTGGAGACGTATCAGCCACCGAGGATAAAAAGATGGGGTTTATATCATATTGCATGAGTTTATCCCTCTACATCATGTCATCTTACTTAAAGCATTACTCTGTTCTTATGAACTTAATACTCTAGATGCATGCTGGATAGGGTCGATGTGTGTAGTAATAGTAGTAGATCAAGAATTGTTTCGGTCTACTTGTCACGGACGTGATGCCTATATACATGATCTTACCTAGATATTCTCATAACTATGCTCAATTCTATCAATTGCTCGACAGTAATTCATTTACCCACCGTAATACTTATGCTCCTGAGAGAAGCCACTAGTGAAACCTATGCCCCCCAGGTTTATCTTCCATCATATTAATCTTCCAACACTTAGTTATTTCTATTGCCGTTTATTTTACTTTGCATCTTTATTTCTCTTTAGCATAAAAATACCAAAAATGTTACCTTATCATATCTCACTCTCGTAAGTGACCGTGAAGGGATTGACAACCCCTTTATCGCATTGGTTGTGAGGTTCTGATTTGTTTGTGTAGGTGCGTGGGACTTGAGCGTGATCTCCTACTGGATTGATACCTTGGTTCTCAAAAAATGAGGGAAATACTTACGCTACTTTACTACATCACCCTTTCCTCTTCAAGGGAAAACCAACGCAGTGCTCAAGAGGTAGCAATCGACAATTGTTTGGATGCGAATTGGGGACTCTACCTTTTACGTATTTAGGTATACCAATTCACCATCACAAGCTGACAAACAGAGAATGGAAGTGTATCGAGGATTGCTTTGAAAAGAAACCGAGTTGCTGGAAGGGCAAGCTCATGTCATACGGAGGCCTATTAATTCTGATAAATTTGGTTCTCACGACTATGCCTATGTTTATCTTGTCTTTCTTCGAAGTCCCAGTTGGGGTTAGGAAAAAACTGGACTTTTATCGATCCCGATTCTTCTGGCAGAGCAATGAACTAAAAAGAAAGTACAGACTCGCCAAGTGGGATATTATCTGTCGACCAAAAGACCAAGGGAGTCTTGGCATTGAGAATCTTGAGGTCAAGAACAAATGTCTTTTCAGCAAGTGGCTGTCGAAGTTATCTGTCGGGACTGATGCCACTTGGGCGCAGATCCTTCGTAGCAAGTATCTTCACTCCAAAACTTTGTCCCAGGTGATAGAGAGGCCGACTGACTCACCTTTTTGGAAAGGGCTTATGAGATTCAAAGTAGTCTTTTTTAATAGGACAACGTTTATTATCGGCATGGTGCTACCACACGATTCTGGGAGGATACTTGGCTCAGAGAGACCCCACTTGCACTTCAATACCCATCTCTGTGTCGTATTGTTCAAAGATGTGATGCTTCCATTGCAACGGTACTTCAATCCATTCACCTTAATATTAAGTTCAGGAGGACGCTAGCCGGTAATCATTGGAAAGAGTGGCTCCATCTAGTGAGTGGACTGATGGAGGTTCAGCTGTCTCAACAACCCGATAAATTACGCTGGAAGCTTACTAGGTCTGAAGAGTTTACAGTTAAATCAATGTATCTTGATATTATCAATTCACTCTCTATTCCTAGTTCCAAATATGTTTGGGCAATCAAAGTTCCTTTGAAAATTAAAGTGTTTATGTGGTTTGTACATAAACAAGTCATCTTAACCAAGGACAATATGGCCAAGCGTAACTGGACATGACCTACTAGGTGTAGTTTCTATGATCGGGATGAAACCATCAAACACCTTTTTCTTGATTGCCCGTTGGCCAAAGTTCTATGGCGGACAGTCCACATTGCCTTTAATATTACTCCTCCGAGTTCTGTCAGCATGTTATTTGGAACGTGGCTTAACGAGATAGAGTCTGAAACAGCAAGACACATTCGCGTAGGAGTATGTGCTTTATTATGGGCAGTCTGGAACTGCAAAAATGATTTTGTTTTTAACAGAACAACAAATATTCATTTTTTGCAGGTTATCTTCCGAGCCACTGCGTTGATCCGTATGTGGTCGCTACTCACTCCGACGAAGGCCAGGGAGCGTTTGCTTACTGGATCTATCCGATGGGAGATGGTAGCACGGGATATCTTCAACCGGTTTGGTTGGCGGTCATGTAATAGGATAGGCAATTAGTTTACCTATCTTTCTTATGCCAGCCAGTTGTGGCTTTTTTTGGCTAGTTTTGTTATTGGGCCTTTGGCTCTTTCTGAGCTTTCCTTTACTTTCGTTTGAGACTTTAAGACCTTGTTGAACCTATTTGCTTATTTGTAAAGTTGGCCATATGCATCGTTCTGATGAAAAGGCCGGGGAGCCCACCTTTTCGAAAAAATATATCAAATATACCTTTGTTCACTTTGTCATCCTTCTTATCCGCCAAGTATTTGGGGTAGTTCCGCTTCCAGTGATCATTACCTTTGCAGTAGAAGCACTTAGTTTCAGGCTTAGGTCTAGCTTTGGGCTTCTTCACGGGAGTGGCAACTTGCTTGTCATTCTTCTTGAAGTTCCCTTTATTTTCCTTTGCCCTTTTACCTGATGCTAGTGGTCTTGTTAACCATCAACACTTGATGCTCTTTCTTGATTTCTACCTACGCCGATTTCAGCATCATGAAGAGCTCGAGAATCTTTCTCGTTATCCCCTGCACATTATAGTTCACCACAAAGTTCTAGTAGATTGGTGATAGTGACTAGAGCACTCTATCAATCACTATATTATCTAGAAGATTAACTCCCACTTGATTCAAGTGATTGTAGTACCCAGACATTCTGAGCACATGCTCACTGGTTGCGCTATTCTCCTCCATCTTGTAGGCAATGTACTTGTCAAAGGTCTTGAGGGAGTCCTGGATTAGGGGGTCTCCGGACAGCCGGACTATATCCTTTGGCCGGACTGTTGGACTATGAAGATACAAGATTGAAGACTTCGTCCCGTGTCCGGATGGGACTCTCCTTGGCGTGGAAGGCAAGCCTGGCAATACGGATATGTAGATCTCCTCCCTTGTAACCGACTCTGTGTAACCCTAGCCCCCTCCATTGTCTATATAAACCGGAGGGTTTAGTCCATAGGACAACAACAATCATACCATAGGCTAGCTTCTAGGGTTTAGCCTCTACGATCTCGTGGTAGATCAACTCTTGTAATACTCATATCATCAAGATCAATCAAGCAAGATGTAGGGTATTACCTCCATCGAGAGGGCCCGAACCTAGGTAAACATCGTGTCCCCTGCCTCCTATTACCATCCGCCTTAGACGCATAGTTCAGGACCCCCTACCCGAGATCCGCCGGTTTTGACACCGACATTGGTGCTTTCATTGAGAGTTCCTATGTGCAGTCACCGTAAGGCTTGATGGCTCCTTCGATCATCGGTAACGATGCGGTCTAGGGTGAGGTTTTCCTCCCCGAACAGATCTTTGTATTCGGCGGCTTCGCACTGCGGGCCAACTCGCTTGGCCATCTGGAGCAGATCGAGAGCTACGCCCCTAGCCGTCAGGTCAGGTTCGGAAACTTAAAATACACTACCGACATCCGCGGAGACTTGATCTTTGATGGATTCAAGGCCATGTCAGGTGCGCCGCACGATCACGACGAGCATGATTTAGCTCTGCCGTCGGACAATGTTCGGGAGATCACACGTACAACTACTCCGGCCCTCAATCCAGAGCAAACTGGGCCATCCGAGGATGGGTGGATAGACCCCGCCAAGGAGGCCGCACTCCCAGTGGCGATAGAGGCGGATACTGACTTCACCCCTTACGAGAGCCGTGTTGCCGAACCACTAGATTCATATCCGGCCACGGACTACGAGCCGCCTGCGTCCATGCCTATCAAATCCCGTTGGGCACCGGTCATGGAGTTTACCTCCGTGGATATCTTTCAGCACTCGCCTTTCAGCGTTGTGCTAAATTTATTAAGATCCCTCTCTTTGTCAGGAGAACCTTGGCCGAACTATGTCTTGCTAGGACGGGATGCGGACGACGAAGAAATTCGCTCCCCACCCACCACCCACTTAGTAGCCACTGTCGACGATTTAACCGACATGCTCGACTTCGACTCCGAAGACATCAACGGTATGGACGACGATGCAGGAGACGAACAGGAACCACCGCCCACAGGGCACTGGACCGCCACCCCATCATATGATATATACATTTGAATTGCGTCGTAATATAGCCTGGCACAGAGGCGCCGCACACCCCCTATGCTTCACTAATGAAGTTATGGATCACGAATTCCCGGAGGGTTTTAAACCCGTAAATATCGAATCATATGATGGTACAACAGATCCTGCTATATGGATTGAGGATTTCCTCCTCCATATCCACATGGCTCACGGTGATGATCTGCATGCCATCAAGTACCTCCCACTAAAACTCAAAGGACCAGCTCGGCATTGGCTGAATAGCTTGACAACAGACTCCATCGGCAGTTGGGAGGATTTGGAAGACGCATTCCTTGACAACTTCCAGGGCACTTATGTGCAACCACCGGATGCTGATGACCTGAGCCATATAACTCAGCAGCCCGGGGAATCGGCCAGGCAATTCTGGACAGGGTTCCTAACTAAGAAAAACCAAATTGTCGACTGTCTGGATGCAAAGGCCTTAGCGGCATTCAAGCATAACATCCGTGACGAGTGGCTCACCTGGCACCTCGGCCAGGAGAAGCCGAAGTCTATGGCAGCCCTCACGACACTCATGACCCACTTTTATGCGGGCGAGGATAGCTGGCTGGCTTGCAGCAACAACACATCAAGGAATCCGGGCACTTCGGATACCAAAGATGCCAACGGCAGACCACGCCGTAACAGAGAAAAGCGCTGCAACAATGGCGATAACGCTGATGATACGATAGTCAATGCCGGATTCAGAGGCTCTAGATCCGGACATCGGAAAAAGCCATTCAAAAGAAGTACTCCGGGCCCGTCCAGTTTGGACCGCGTACTCGATCGCTCGTGTCAATCCATGACACCCCCGATAAGCCAGCCAATCACACCAACAGAGAATGCTGGGTGTTCAAGCAGGTCGGCAAGTTGAATGCCGAAAACAAGGACAAGGGGATGCATAGTGATGTTGAGGAGGAGCCCCGGCCGCCGAACACGGGAGGACATAAGAGGTTCCCCTCACAAGTGAAGACAGTGAACATGATATACGCAACCCACATCCCCAAGAGGGAACGGAAGCGCGCACTAAGGGACGTCTATGCGATGGAGCCCGTCGCCCCAAAGTTCAACCCATGGTCCTCTTGTCCGATCATCTTCGATCGTAGGGACCACCCCACTAGTATATGTCATGGCGGATCCGCCGCATTGGTCCTAGACCCCATCATCGGCGGATTTCTCCTCACTCAAGTCCATATGGACGGCGCCAGCAGCCTGAACCCGCTCTATCAGGATACAATGCGCAAAATGGGTATAGACCCCTCGAGGATCAAACACACCAAAACCACCTTTAAGGGCGTCATCCCAGGTCTAGAGGCCCATTACACAGGCTCAATTACATTGGAAGTGGTCTTCGGAGCTCTGAACAACTTCCGAAGCAAGGAGTTCATCTTCGATATCGTCCCATTCCACAGTGGCTATCACGCACTGCTCGGGTGAACCGCATTTGCAAAATTTAATGCGGTACCGCATTACGCATACCTCGAGCTCAAGATGACAGGACCTAGGGGGATCATAATAGTCAATGGAAACACAGAATCCTCGCTCTGCATGGAAGAGCATATGCGGCCCTCACAGCTGAATCACAAAGCAGCATTTTTAGGCAAACCACCAATTCGGCGATACAGACCCCGGACACCGTCAAGCAAGTCCGGAGTAACCTGCAACAGGATCTCCTGGCACGTTCAGAGCTCATCTAGCAACCCGGCCCCCGTCCCAGTCCCAGTCAAGCGACGAAATCTGTGCCGCGCGTACATAATTACGCACTGAAAATACCACGGGCATAGGTGGGGGCACGATCAGGGCACATCCCGCAATGCGGCTTAACCGCACTAGGGGCTGCATACCTTTATAATTTTTTTCTCTTTCAGGACCTTACTCTCTGCAAGCCCTTTCCGGCAGTACGATTGCCGGACACAATACGGGAAGGAACAACCAAGGAGGCAAGAATCTAAGACGTACAAGGGAACCCCCAGGTGGTCTCTAATAACAATCGATATACACGCTTTTAACTACCCATACGCAGCTTGCCCTTGGATAGGACATGTCAAATAGTCCTATTTTTTGCTTATTGCACTACTTGTATCAGTACGCTTCGACGTATTATTTAAATAACAATGCATAGCATTAGTCTATTATTGCATTATCCATCTTTTTCTTTCTTTTATATGTTCATTTCGACAACTTGCACCCGTACATTCTAGTACGGTCAGTACGCCAGGGGCTTTTTGTTTACCCCATAATACGGCGTGAGAAGTCCGAACACTTTCGACAGTGCGGCACCCCGTACTTATAGCATTATATGCATCAGCTCCGAATCATGTCTTCGGTCCATAGTTGGATTTGCCGGCTCTCATGTTTTGGTACCTTATGTTCCGCTATATCGGCTAAGGTAGCACTAGGAGAACTATTGCGATTGTGTCCCGGTTCTTCCAAACGAGCACCTCAGTAGAGAAAGCCAAAATCTGACTGTCATGATAAGGTGAGAGCTGGTCGCTGTTCGAGAGGTCTCAAGTCCTTCAAGAATTTTTCCGCTTCACGCGAGGAGTCGTCCTTGCCCGACTTAGGCGTATATAGCGCCCCAAATTCGGCCTTCCGAATACTAGGGGCTCCACCAAAATTTAAAATTGACTTCTATGGCTAAGTGAGGGTGATAAAGCCCTATAGTCCGATTGCCTGGTTCGTTGTGCTGACCACCTCCCTCGAAGGACCCAAAATTGGGATAAAGAGTGTTCAGGTTTATCCCGAACACCCCAGTACTAATTACATGGGGGCAGAAGCCGACAACTGGCCAACTCTCAGATTTTACAAACGGCCGCACAGAAGGTAATATTTTAAATTCAAAAAGCATTGCATAGCGCAAATAAACTCGTTTCACATTACAGGATCACATTAGCATCTTTATTCAAAAATTACATCTCTGGCACATTCCTCCGCCACAAGGCGAGAACCCTTCAGGACACTGTCATAATACATTTCGGGGCAGCGATGCTCCTTGCCCTCTGGCGGCCCCTCCTTCACTAGCTTCACGGTGTCCAACTTCGCCCAGTGCACCTTCGTTCGGGCAAAAGCCCTGCGCGCACCCTCGATGCAGACGGACCGCTTTATGACTTCAAGCCGTAGGCAGGCACCCACAAGCCGCCTCACCAGACCGAAGTAGCTGCCAGGCAGGGGATCGCCAGGCCACATCCGGACTAAAAGACCCTTCATGGCCTGTTCGGCCACCTTGTGAAGCTCGACCAGTTGCTTCAGCTGGTCGCTCAGGGCATTGGGTGTTCGGTCCCAGTATATTGAGACCAGAACAACTTTTTCGTCGAGCTCCCCTCCTCAGCTTAGTAAAACTCTGCGGCATCGAGTACACTGCGGGGAAGATCTGTGAATGCTCCTAGAGAGCTCCGAACTCGGGTAAGTACAAGGAAAGTTTCCTTCACATGCTTGCTTTGCATAATGAATGCCTTACCTGCTGCTATCTTCTTCACCGCATCAATCTCCTGGAGGGCCTTGTGGGCTTCAGCCTTGGCGCTCCGGGCGCTTTCGAGCGCCTTCGCAAGCTCGGACTCTCGCGTCTTAGAATCAAGCTCCAAGGACTCGTGTTTTTTGGCGAGAGCCTCGAGCTCTTGTTCCACCTCGCCTACCCGGGCTTCTTGCTTTTCCTTCTCAATGCGCTCCCTGGCCGCTTTATCTTCAGCCTCGGACATCACCTTCTTCAGGGTCGCCACCTCGTTCGTGGCCCCTGGCCAATTCATGATGATCCTATTACTTTACAACCGAATTTCTTTTTAATATATAGACAAGGTATTGCTTACCTTTGCTCTCCTCGAGCTGCCTCTTGGTCAGGCCGAGCTCGTCCTCGGACCGCTCAAGGTCCTGCTTCAGTGCAGCGACCTCCGCAGTACGTGCGGCAACGGCCAGCAGTGAAGCCTGCATATGCACATAGACATATTCTGATTAGACTCCTGAGTCATTATTTGATCCTCTATTCGGCCTTTCTTCACGAACGCCAAACATAGCATCAGGGGCTATTGTCTATGCTGTAATATTTTCCTATATTTTGATTGCTTACCTCAAAGCCTTGTTTGGAGGCTGGCACAAGCTTTGGTTAGTCCGTTTTTGGTGGACTGAACCTTCTCGATCACCGCACTCATGATAGTGCGGTGCTCTTCATCGATGGAAGCGCCGTAGAGTGCTTCCAGCAAGTTGTCCAGTGCCTCTGGATGGACAGAGGCCATCGGCACGGGTGGCTTGCCCCCCCTTAATGGGGGATCGCCTGCCGGAGTCCGGCACCATCGAAGGTTTCGGCGCAGTGTTCGGCTGGTGGCCGAACTTGGAGCCCGTGGGAGTCTTGCTCCCTTTGCACCCAGGGTCCGTTAGGTCGCCTCGAGGCGCCCCAGGACTACCTCCCCTCGGCTCGGTGCCTTTTGAGACAACACCTCGACGTTGTCCGTAGGGCAAGGGGTGGAGGCGGTCGGAAGTGAATCGCTATTCATATCCGACGAGTCCAAAGAATCGTCCGACGAAGATACGTCGAGATGGGCTTGGGACGTACTGCATAATCATATTCGGCATAAGGAGAAGCAGTGCAATAAAACATACTGTGAATTATGCTACCTCTTGAGCACTACGTTGGATTTCCCTGAAGAGGATAGGATGATGCAACAAAGTAGCGTAAGTATTTCCCTCAGTTTTTGAGAACCAAGGTATCAATCCAGTAGGAGGCTATGCGCGAGTCCCTCATACCTACACAAAAACAATAGCTCAATGCAACCAATGCGCTTAGGGGTTGTCAATCCCTTCACGCTCACTTACGAAAGTGAGATCTGATAGAGATGATAAATAATATTTTTGGTATAGAGATGCAAAGTAAAAAGTAAAAGCAAAGTAAAAGCAAAGCAATAATAAAGTGATGGAGATTGATATGATGAGAAAGAGACCCGGGGGCCATAGGTTTCACTAGTGGCTTCCGTCAAGAGCATAAGTATTCTACGGTGGGTGAACAAATTATTGTTGAGCAATTGACAGAATTGAGCATAGTTATGAGAATATCTAGGTATGATCATGTATATAGGCATCACGTCTGAGACAAGTAGACCGACTCCTGCCTGCATCTAGTACTATTACTCCACTCATCGACCGCTATCCAGCATGCATCTAGAGTATTAAGTTAATAATAGAGTAATGCCTTAAGCAAGATGACATGATGTAGAGGGATAGTTTCATGCAATATGATTAAAAACCCCATCTTGTTATCCTCGATGGCAACAATACAATACGTGCCTTGCTGCCCCTTCTGTCACAGGGAAAGGACACCGCAAGATCGAACCCAAAGCTAAGCACTTCTCCCATGGCAAGAAAAACCAATCTAGTAGGCCAAACCAAACTGATAATTCGAAGAGACTTGCAAAGATAACCAATCATACATAAAAGAATTCAGAGAAGATTCAAATATTATTCATAGATAGACTTGATCATAAACCCACAATTCATCGGTCTTAAAAAACACACTGCAAAAAGAAGATTACATTGAATTGATCTCCACAAGAGAGGGGGAGAACATTGTATTGGGATCCAAAAAGAGAGAAGAAGCCATCTAGCTACTAACTATGGACCCGTAGGTCTGAAGTAAACTACTCACACTTCATCGGAGGGGCTTGGATGATGATGTAGAAGCCCTCCGCGATCGATGCCCCCTCCAGCGGAGCTCCGAAACATGCCCCAAGATGGGATCTCGTGGATACAGAAAGTTGCAACAGTGGAATTAGGTTTTTGGTTCTGTCACCGATCGTTTGGGGGTATGTATGTATATATAGGAGGAAGAAGTACGTCGGTGGAGCTTCGAGGGGCCCACGAGGCAGGGGGCGTGCCCTGGGGGGTGCCCTCTGTCGTGGTTCTAAGTCTGACAGTAGAATGGGGGTAGGAATGTAGAGGCAAGATCCTAGCTATGGAGGAGTTGTACACGCGAGTTTTACGAGTTCAGGCCCTTCTCGGAGGAAGTAACAGCCCTACGTCTCGGATCCCGGAGGCGGTCAACTGGATATACGCGTGTGAGTTACAGGGGGTGTGAACCCTTGTCCCGGAGGAGGGGGTGGCTTATATAGAGTGCGCCAGGACCCTAGCTCCCCTCCGTTACACAGGGTTCAATGTTCATAAAGAAGGAGCGTTACTGGTAACGTCCGAAGTAAAGTGCTATAAATGACTATTATAGCTATGACTTAATCCCGACCGTTGCAGAGTGAGAGGTTCTCCATCTTCTGGTAGTAGAGTGGTTGTTCGCATGGTCGAGTGTCCTCAAGAATCTCGAGTGGAACATGGCTTTATGGTCGAGTGGATGATGACCTCTTCTTCGACTGCTTCAGGTGCTTTTAGAGATGTCCTTGGGGAGGGTATCTTGAACAGATCCATGACCCTACCCTAGGTACATAGCTTTGTCATTAGCCCCCGAATGGATCAGGGTTTGAGTGGGGAAGGAGTTGGGAACACTTCCGACTCATTCTTCGCGTTGTGAGTATAACTTGTTCTGGAGCCATCACTACTAGGAAAAGGGCTATAGACAGAATTGACACTAATGGCGCACCAGACATGTGGTGCGCCATTACTATATACTAATGGCGCACCATCTGTTGGTGCGCCATTAGTGTGGAAGACACTAAATGGCGCACCAGGCACACGGTGCGCCACTAGTAACAAAATGTTTTTTTTCATTTTTCAAACATACCAATGGCGCATCCGGGCAGAGTGCGCCATTAGTAGTTAGAACTACTAATGGCGCACCAGCCATAGAGTGCGCCACTACTGTATTTTTTTTACTTTTTTGCAAAACTACTAATGGCGCACCGTTGCATAGTGCGCCATTACTAGTTTAAACTAGTAATGGCGCACTGTGCCACGGTGCGCCATTAGTATAAAATTATTTTTTTACTTTTTTGCAAAACTACTAATGGCGCATGTCTGTGTGGTGCGCCATTAGTATGTTGGGTTACTAATGGCGCATGTCTCTGTGGTGCGCCATTAGTAACCTGGGACCAGCTAGATATTTTTGGACAGCCACACCTACACACTCACTTTCCCCACTTCATTCCCCCACCTCCTTCTCTAAGCTTGTCGGCTGCCTCCTCCTCCTCACCTCATTTGCACCATAGATTCATCAAAATTAAGTGTTGAAATTACCTTTTTTGATAGGTAAGTAAGGGGAAAGCTATCTTCATGTTGTAGATCTACTTTTTTTCTCCCTAGCTCGCTCCAACAACGTGCACATGCACTTTTTGTGGCCTAGCTAGATCTATGTATGTTTGTGGTGTTGCATATATGTTTGTGTTTGCAGGTACCGGTATTTGAAATGCGATAGTTGCCAATATTTTGCCGGAATGTTGATTCATTTCCGTTTCGGCGAGAATTTTGGCACTATGCATTCTTTTTGGTCCTATTTTTAGGGAAAGTCATGCCAAATTTTTTCTTGGTTCTAAAATATCGTTTTGCTCTACCCCGCAGGCGACCATGGTCCGCACGATGACCGAAGGCATCGTGAATAGGTTTTTGAGCTCCGCGAAGGCCGAGATGCTTCAAAAGAACGAGACGGAGATAAGATGTCCGTGTCGAAGATGCAAGCTGAAGAGCCTTATTGCGGACCCGGATTCCGGGCAGGTGCGGGACCACCTGCTCTTGCGTGGTTTCATGGATGGCTATCGGTGGCAAGGTGATGAAGATGACTATGAAGTCGTCCATGGGGGCCGGGCAAGAAATGAGGAAGGGCAGCAAGACAACCACCGCGGCTCGGGCGGGCGAGAAGACGAAGAATCTCCAGGACATGATCACGACGGTGATGCTGTACACAGTCATCATGTAGAAGATGCCGGACATGATGATGAGGAAGATGCCGGAGCAGACGAAGGGCATGATCATGAAGATCTAGATGCCGGAGGAGCAGACGACGATGGACCATCGATGGGCTGGGTGCAGGACCCTCATATTCAAGAGCTGCTTCTCAAGCAGACGGATAACGCAAGAGCTGCCGCCCGAGAGAAAGCCAAGCTGGATCAACTGGAGATAGACGCGGTTACTCCATTGTATGAAGGATGCAGACCCGAGGATACCCGCCTGAAAGTAACGCTCATGGCTTTGGAGATGAAGGTAAAACACAAAATGACCGACGCATGCTTCGACGAGAACATGTCATTCTGGCACGAACGTCTTCCCAAGGGGAACAAGTGCCCGACCAGTTTCGAGGAGGCGAAGAAAGTCGTGTGTCCTCTGGATTTACCGCACGTGAAATACCATGTGTGCATGAACAATTGCATCATTTATCGGGGCGAGCATGCGGAGTCTACCATATGTCCGGTGTGCGGCGTCACTCGATACAAGAAGAGGAAGAAAGCTCCTCGAAAAGTGGTGTGGTACTTTCCGATCACTCCTCGTCTGCAGCGGTATTTCGTGGACCCTAAGGTAGCAAAGCTCCTGCGTTGGCACGCGGATAGGGAGGAGAAGAAGCGAGAAGATGACGCAAATGATCCGGAGATAAATAAAAAAGACAAGATGCTGAGTCACCCTAAGGATGGGAGCCAGTGGCAAGCGTTGAACTTCGAACACCCAGAATTTGGGAAGGATCCAAGGAACATCGTGCTGGGCGCGAGCACCGATGGAGTCAATCCGTTTGGCAGCCAGAGAAGCACACATAGCACCTGGCCTGTGTTTGTGTGGATGTACAACCTTCCCCCCTGGTTGTGCATGAAGAGGAAGTACATTCACATGAGTATGCTAATTGAAGGGCCGAAACAACCAGGGAACGACATCAATCTGTATCTGGGGCTGCTGAAAGAGGAGCTAGACACGCTGTGGAAAACGCCAGCCAATACGTGGGACGCCGCAGAGAAAGAATATTTCCCTATGAGAGCCGCACTGCTCACGACGGTGCACGACTATCTCGGTTACGGATATCTCGCGGGGCAGGTGGTCCACGGATTTTCTGGATGCGTCAGGTGCATGGATGACACAACGTATCGCCAGCTAGATAGAGATCCCGGGTCTTCGAAAACCGTGTTCATGGGACATCGAAGGTGGCTTCGCGACGATGACCCGTGGAGGAAACGCAAGGATCTGTTCGATGGTGAAACCGAACTCCGAAGACGCCCGCGTACGAGGAGCGGCGAGGAAATAGACGGGCTGTTGAAAAATTGGAAAGATTGCCCACTGCCGGGAAAGAAGCAAAAGGCGCCAGAGCCGGGAAAGAAGCGAAAGGCGCCAGAGCCGCTGCTGAAGGTATGGAAAACGAGGTCTGTTTTCTGGGACTTGCCGTACTGGAAGATCCACCGTGTGCCTCACAGCCTTGATGCCATGCATATCACGAAGAACGTGTGCGAGAGTCTGCTTGGTACCCTGCTCAACATGCCAGAGAGGACCAAAGATGGGCCGAAAGCAAGGGCAGACTTGAAATCAATGGGCATCAGGCAGGAGCTTCACGCTAATGATGATGATGATGATGATGATGATGAGGCGAAGCAGGACACAGAAAGTCGTCGCAAAGGCAAAAAGGCCAAGAAGACCGGAAATGACTACCCTCCCGCGTGCTTCACTCTAAGTCAGGAGGAGATCGAGCAGTTTTTCACCTGCCTCGTAGGAGTAAAACTTCCTTACGGTTACGCGGGGAAGATAAGCAGATACCTAGACCCAGCGAAGCAGAAGTTCAGCGGGATGAAGTCTCACGACTGTCACGTGCTGATGACGCAGATACTTCCAGTTGCAATCCGTGGGATCATGGACGCGCACGTCCGTGAAACGCTATTTGGCCTATGCAACTTTTTCGACGTCATCTCTCGGAAGTCGGTTGGCGTGAGGCAACTCAGAAGGCTACAGGAAGAGATCGTGGTGATACTATGCGAGCTTGAGATGTACTTCCCGCCCGCATTCTTCGACGTTATGGTGCATCTGCTGGTCCATATCGTGGAGGATATCATCCAACTCGGGCCGACGTTCCTGCACAGCATGATGCCGTTCGAAAGGATGAATGGTGTCATCAAAGGATACGTTCGCAACATGTCACGTCCAGAGGGAAGTATAGCCAGGGGCTTTCTGACCGAAGAGTGCATCTCCTACTGCACGAATTATCTAGGCATCGAGAACCCCGTTGGTCTGCCCGTCAACAGGCACCTCGGCAGGCTCGCTGGATGGGGTCACCGTGAGGGTCGCCGCGAAATGCATGTCGACTTCGAGGGTCGACTCGCCGACTTTGAAAGAGCAAACCTAGTCGCGCTACAACACATAGACGTGGTCGATCCTTGGGTGGTAGAGCACAAAACCTTTATTGAGAAGACGTACAATGACCGAGGCCAACAGAGGACGGACGGAGATATAATCAAAGAGCACAACTCATGTTTCACGCGTTGGTTCAAGCAGAAGCTTCTGTCGTACCCTTTACATGAGGATTCTTCCGCGGAAGAACAACTCATATTCGCCTTGTCACAGGGCGCCGAGCACAACCTGATGACCTATGAGGCGTACGATATCAACGGCTACACATTCTACACCGAGGACAAGGACATGAAGAGCGATGGTTATCAGAACTCCGGGGTAACGATGGAATCCTACACCGGTAACGACAAGGACAGATACTACGGAAGGATCGAGGAGATCTGGGAGCTGAGCTACGCTGGAGAGAAGGTCCCGATGTTCCGTGTCAGATGGGCCAAGAGCGTCCTAAAAGAAGACCGGTATTTCACCACCATGGTTATACCCGAAGCCAAATCCAAGACCGCGGGCGCAAACGTCACCGCGAAAAATGAGCCATGGGTACTGGCTTCCCAAGTGGACCAATGCTTCTTCATTACCGACCCGTCAAAGCCCAGTCGTGTTGTCGTGAGGAGAGGCAAAAGGAAGATCATCGGAATGGATGGAGTAGCCAATGAGCAAGACTTCGACAAGTACGGCGACTCGAAGATCGAACATGACGACAACGATGAAGTAGCAGCATACACCACAAGAAGAAGCAGGACCACCCTACCTAAAGGACGTCCGTTCCACAGAAGAACTCCATTTGCGAAAAAGAAGGGCAAGAAGATTATGAACAGATAGCTAGCTAAGATCGACTGTATTTAAATCGTAGTCATCATTTCTCGGTTGTATTTCATGGGCACTTTTTGATATCATGAATATTTTTAAATTTCATGGGCACTTTTTGAATTCATGAATATTTTTTCAAATTTGATGATATTTTTTCATATTCAATATGATAAAATATAGAATATTCATGAGGACACTCGATCTCGATCCCCCTCCATCTCGATGTCGATTCCCCCTCCATCTCGATCTCGATCCCACCCGCACCCTCCCCCGCTAGCTCCACCGCCGCCAACGACCCACCGCACCCTCCCCTGCTCCACCACCGCTGCCGACGACCCCCCGCAGCCTCCCCCGCTCCACAACCGCCAACAAGCACCCCCCGCATCCTCCCCTGCTCCACCACCGCTGACGAGCACCCCCCGCACCCTCCCCCGCTCCCCGGTGAGCTCCGCCTCCTCTCCCCTCTTCATTTTTTTAAAAAATAATAATAAAAAAGTGTAGACTACAATTTTTGTTAAACAACAATTATTACTGTTTTTATAAAAAAATATTACTATTTCATATTCATATTCATTTTCTAAAAAATTATTACATGCAACAAAAAGAATTACTTATGGCGCACCTCTGGCTGGTGTGCCATTGCTATATATAAAAAAAGATTACGAATGGCGCACCTCTGCCTGGTGCGCCATTGCTATGTAAAAAAAGATTACTAATGGCGCACCTCTGCGTGGTGCACCATTGCTATGGAAAAAAAAGATTACTAATGGCGCACCGACCGCGGGTGCGCCATTAGTAAGATTCCTCCCTACCTAATTCCCTCCCTCTCGCCAGATCCCCTTCGTCCCTCTCCCTCGCCCCCTAGCTAATTCCCCCCACTGCCCCGACCCACGCCGCCGCCGCCGCCCCCGCGCCTCCGTCTCCATCGCCGCCCCCGCGCCTCCTCGAGCCGAGCGCCGCCTCCCTCGCCGTCCCCCCTCTGCTCGTGCCCGCGCCCTCGATGTCCTCCCGCCCAAGCGCCCCCTCCCCCCGCGGCCCCGCCTGCGTCAACCTCGTGGTCGCCGTCCAACACCGTGCGGCCTGCCTAGGAGGACCGCCATTGTCTTCCTCTTTGACTACGAGGACCCAGACGCCCTCGGACGCCCGCCGATTTCGTCCGCCTCGGCCACCATCGCCACCGCTCGACGCTGAATTTGCGCCACCTCGACTAGCTCTGGCTACCCCGAGTCACCCTCGACCTCCCCAGTGAGCACCCGAGCCGCTTCCCCCTCTTCCCCCTCTTGATTTCCTTCTGATGTGTTCTAGGGTTAGGGGTTGGAGAATTTTGGACAAGAAAAGGGGTTGGAGAATTAAGTAGCTAGGGTTGGGGAATTAAGTAGCTAAGGAGATTATGTTTAGAGCATCAATGATGGGTGTTGATATACCTCTGGATAATTTTGATTTTATTAATGTTCTCAAGGAATTGGAATTATCCAGGGAACAAATTAGTAAGAAAACTGAACACTATTTAGATATTCATGACTCGAATGGAAATGTCGCCTCCCTGTGTCTAAGTTGGCATGATACTGTAGTGGAAGAGGAGGAGAAATTTACTGTAGTTTCTAGAAGAAAGAAAAAGTCTCCTGCTAAGAGAAATGTCACTATTTCTTCTCTTACCTCCTCTTCTATACCTTGTACTAGAGGTCAGCAAAAGAATATCAGTTCTACTTTGCCCCCTAGTAGATCTGGATACTATTTCTGTTAGGAGATGGTGTTATATTAAGATGCATATATTGTTATGTTACGCAAATTGTATCATCTTGCCACTTAAGTCAGCCTTCCCTTTAAGCAGAAAATTCAGTTAGGAGCTACTGTTAGGAGCTACTGTCAAAAACTTGAGCTACTGTCAAAAAATTCAGTTAGGTACAGTTAGGAGCTACTGTCAAAAACTTGAGCTACTGTCAAAAAAATCAGTTAGGTACAGTTAGCATCATGTAAGAAAATGTCCATAATGTGCCCTGATAATGATGTATTTTGTCATAAAAATATATAGTGGACTGCCATGATAATGACATGCTGCTAGTAGTTACTTCCACCATGAGTTTCATTAACAGCAAGTCAGTTTTGTTTATAGTTGAAAGTAAGTGTGTGGTTTGAAAATCAAACAGAAATGTTTTCTTAACTCAGAAGCCTGTTACTGCACCTGTACTACACATTACAAAGTCTCCTAGTACTTAACCCACCCAAGCTATGAGGCAAAAATTTCAGTTAACTGTTATGGACAATTGTCAATTTTCTGTAATGATGATGGAACATTATAAAGCATTGTACTCCAGTGTATATGAAGGATACAAAAAATTTAGCAACTTCTCTGATTTTATAAAGTTGTTCTTATATGGGTGAAACTTCACTTGTTTTTAGGCTAGTGCAGGGTGTTGCTTTATTCTGTCATCATTTGTAACTATGTCACAAATAAATTGTTCCTTCTTCTGTATTTGAAGTAATGACTGTTCATAAGCTGAGGCATGGATTAAGCTGTTTCTTTGCTGTACCATTATATCTGGATGATTTTTTGTTTGGTGACCTATTATATCTGGAATGGAAGCTCACATAAGTTAAGCTGATTTTTTTCCATATGAAAGCAGAGGACCATATGGTCTGTGGCTGGGTTTTGTCTCCGACCATTGTGTCGTGATGAATTTGCAGGTACCCCGAGAGGCCCTTGAGTTTGCCGGAATGTCGATTAACTTCCGTTCCGGCAAATTCGGGTACTCCATATGTCCTATTTTCAGCAAAGGTCATGCTGAAATTTTCCGTGAATTTTAGCATGACTTTGCTAAAAATAGGACATATGGGGTACTTGCGACTAATGCATGGGCCGGGGTATCATAGTACTTAGTTAAGTAGGATCAACTGCCCCGCCATTCTTGCTGCATTAAACCATAGGTGGCAATAGAGCCAAGTGATTAGGCCCAACTTAGAATTCTCCTTAGCATCGATAAACCCTAGATGATAAACCCAACATAGGTGGCAATAGAGCCAAGTGATTAGTGCCAAGTGATTAGGCCCAACCTAGGGTGCCTCGGCATCGATAAACCCTAAATGATGAAAACTTAACTTGGCTTCTATAGGGTGCCTCGGTGTCGATGAGAACCTAAATGATGTACGCTTAGGCTTTTAGGGTGCCTCGGCATCGACAAACCCTAAATGATAAAAGCTTAGCTTTTAGGATGCCTCGACGTCGACAAACCCTAAATGATAAAACCTTGGCTTTTAGGGTGCCTCGGTGTCGATAAGAACCTAAATGATGAAAGCTTAGGCTTTTAGGGTGCCTCAGCGTCGACAAACCCTAAATGATAAAAGCTTAGCTTTTAGGATGCCTCGGTGTCGACAAACCCTAAATGATGTAGTTTTGAATTATGAACGTAGGATATGTCGTCATCATCATCGGACGACGAAAGTCTCCCGGGGGAGTGCGACTGGTGCCACGACGATCGAGGTCTGTGCGACATGCCTCACCTGGACGATGATCGGCGCTTCAGCATTAAGCTCGAGGAGACCTTCGAAGTTGAAACGGTACACAACGACGACAAGTGTTATTTTCATAATTAAGCATGACTTCAACTATTTCAACGTGTAATTTTCATCTTTTACAATTCGAGTATAGCTTATCCCATGCCATGCAAGACGCTATGTCTTGGAGAGGATGGATTTTGAAGACCATGAAATTTCTGAAACAAAGAAAATTCACCTAAGGACTCATCACGATGTGGACTTTGAAGTAAATCTATATAATTCTGAGAGCGTAACCCATTTTGGTTGCAAAAATTGGGAAGCATTTTGCAAGATGTATGGTTTTGATGAGGGTATGCTTATCACCATGGATCTTGGTAATCCTGACATCAACCAAGACAATATGGACATTTGGGTCCTTGTTGATACGCCTCCAGTTCTACCGCTATGTGAGTTTCTCAAACATAGTTATTAGCTAATTTATATTGTTTATTTCAAAATAGTTGACAGCTTATTTCCATTGACAGCTTATTTTTATTGTTCAAAGAATGTGCGGGAGATGGTAGACAAAACCCACTACACCGATGGCTCCGAATTAACAACTTACAAGGAGAAAAATCATCTGGTCGGATTTTGTACTGACATTGAGAATTACATTATCCACAATCAAACTCCTCAACATTATGGTAAATACGTGCCACTAGTGCATGTGTTCAACTACGGTAACTACCATGGAGATACCCTGGTAAGATTTTTACTATTACGACATCCGTGCATCTTTTGCATACTTCTAAAACTAGTACATCATTGCTAACTATGAAGTTATTACTATGTTTTTCAACAGATAATCCCAGAGAATTGTGTGCCTCATATGATGTATCAGAAAGGTAGTCTTAATGTTTTGAACATACAGCCAGGTCATCCTACGAATCTCAACTGTCCATACGAGATTTCTAAAAGAAGTGGAGACATGAAAATCAAAGGATGGAAAAAATGTATGGACAGTCGTAAGGAGCTTCTTGGAAGCAAAAGGAAGCGAAGCGCAAGAATTGGAGACAGGATGTTCTCCATTCTCCATAATGGAGAGTCAGGGTCTATATTGTTTTATGCTATTTTAGCTTAAATAGGGTATTTAGGTCCTGCCTAATACTGATGATCATGTGCTAAGAACAATTAAGTATGGTTGGTTCGATGACTATCAAGATGATGATCGTATGACTTGTTATGAATAACGAGTAGAAGTTGTATGATGATGATTAGTAGGACTTGTTAGGATTAGTATTACTTCCGACAAACTCGATACTCGCGGTCTTGAGACTTGTAATGTTTTATCTTTGTCCAGTCTTTTGAATTCGGAGACTAATATGATGAATTGTATTCGGAGACTAATCTTCTATTGTATTCGATGAATCTGCTGTTGCTGTGTGCTACTGTCTATATTCTATCAAATAATATATTTTGTAACCTGTGCAAAAATCAGAAAAGTAAAAAAACCTAATATTCATACTAATGGCGCATCACTACAGAGTGCGCCATTAGTATGCCAAGTATACTAATGACGCATCCATCCGCAGTGCGCCATTAGTGTGACAAATCACATGGTTAAATATGGCCCTGGGAGGCATACTAATGGCGCATGGTGTTATATACTAATGGCGCACTAGGTGGTGCGCCATTAGTAATAAATACTAGTGGCGTGATACTAATGGCGCACCAGTGATGCGCCATTAGTAGGCAAAACTGGTGCGCCATTAGTAGGCCTTTTCCTAGTAGTGCATGACCTGAGGAGACAATGTCAACTTCTTTTTCAGTCGCCCTGGTCCATTCTTGGTTTTTGTCGAGTGAATTTTCACGGTGGAATTATGAATGATAATGTGGAGGACGTTTTCAGTCTGACAAGTTGCTCTGCTCTCTGCGGATTTCGCGGGATTCGAATTTTGGGAAGCGCGCCAGACGGGTGAGGCCGTGGTAATCGGGACGGATTAGGCAGGTCGCCTCGATCTCCGTGCCACCTTTTTCGCCACGTATTGCGTGCGCGACCATTGTGGGATTTGTTTAGATCGTCTGGGCCTACGAGTCAGTCACTCGGGGAATGACCTTATAAAAGGTACCGGACCGAGTCTTTGCCCTGCGCACTCCCATTCTCTTTCTTCTTCCTCAGACCTCTCCGCCGCGCACGCTTCCGCTCTCTGCGTCGAAACCTCGCTCGAATTTGATCCGCCACCATGGGAAAAGAGAAGTCAGTGGCACTGGAGCACGCGAAGAAGGCAACCGCGAAGGTGAAGGGCAAGAGGACCAGTCGGGGCGGATCCTCGTCAAGATCCGGCCTGCCGCTGGGCTGGATCCAGGGTGATTGGATCCGTTCGACGATTAGCCAGGACAACCTCGACGACCTGGTGGAGGAGGGACTGATCCCCTACAAATCGGCATGGCTCTCGGGGCTCCTGGTGGAGGGGGGAAGCCGCGGGAGGGTGAGTGTGTTCTCCTCGCCACCAACATCGATCGCGGGTTTTCTCTGCCTCCCCATCCTTTCTTTTATGGCTTTCTGAACTTCTTCGGGGCTCAACTTCACCACTTCACTCCAAACACCATAGTTTATCTGGCTGCCTTTGTGTCGATGTGTGAAAATTTCTTAGGCTGTCGACCGCACTGGGTCTCTTCAAACACATCTTCACCTGCTGCTCCCAGTCGATCAAAAAGGCCAATCCGAGTGATGAGAGGACGCACGTGATCCAGATGTGCGGGGGTATGGGGATCCAGATGAGGAACAAGAGCACCTTCCCAGCGATGATCCTTCCCGACTCGGTCCGGGGCTGGAAGTCGACTTGGTTTTACTGTAAGGACCAGCCGACTCCGGGCCAGTCGACTGGACTTCCTCCCTTTTCCCTAGCTCGAGTGGAGAAGCCCTCCTCCTTGAGGGTAGTCCCAGAAGAGAAGGCGCAGGTCAAGGTGTTGGTCGAGTGGGTCGTCCAACTTGTCCGCGACGGGGTGACTAGGATGGACCTGCTGGAGGTCTTTCTCAGTCGACGCATCCAACCGCTTCAGGCCCGTGACCATCCGATGTGGATGTACTCAGGGCTTGAGGACTCCACTCAGATCCACCCAGAGGACGTCAGCGAAGACACCTTGGAGAAGTGGCTGAAGGGAATCACCAGCAACAAAGACAATCCCCGGGGGTCTAGGAGGGTGACTCCATTCGACCACTCGCGCCAGCCGGAACAGGTATGACTCTGCTTTGTCGAGTATCTTCTTGATTCTTTGTGCGACACCTTGTTGATGGTCGACTGAATTTCTTTTGATCGTTGTCCTTTTAGGCCCTCATTGACATGTACTCGATGCCCAATGGAGTGCAGGGGAAAGATGTCGAGGAAGGGGCGAGCGGAGGCGAGAGCGGCGAGTGCCAGTCGGATGCCGAGGAGGACGAGGAGAGCGACGACTCGACTGATGACGAAGAGGTCGACTCGCCTCCTCGCAAAGAGAGAAGGTCCAAGCATGCTCACGACCCGGCGAGCACCCCGGACCTGGCGACCGCGCCGACTGGGCAGTCTTCGAAGCGCCCCCAGACGTCTTCCCCATCGCCGAGTGAGAAGGCTCCGAAGCAGTCCAAGGTTGTGTCGCCTCCAGCACCAAAAGCACCGAAAGCCACCTCCTCCAAACTGCCAAAAGCTTTGCCCAGGATCAAAGTGACCATCCCTACCATCTCCGGGTAATCATCTGACTTGTTCTTTTCGTCAACTCGAGCAACAGAACATAATCGACTGAGTGCGGGCCTTTGCAATGCTGCTACATCAGGAACCTCTTCTTACCAGTACCGAGACGAGGAGATGGAAGATGCGGTTACCTCCAACCCAGGAAAAAACTCTTATGATCTTGCTCTTGACTACTCGGTCGATTGAATTCTAGCGGTTCACTTTGGGGTCGAGTGATCTTCTCCGCAGCTCCGCCCAACATCATCGATCTCCCAGATGACGATGAAGATGTGGCTCCTAGGCCTAGTAAGAATAAAAAGGCGGCGGCTGGTAAGGCGTCTCAGCAGGGACCAACGACAACACCAATAGTCCATCAATCTGAAGATGCGGGCGGGGCCTGTGTAACCTTCGCTGTACCCTTGTCGAGTCAGCGCCCCGCACCGTCGACTGTATCGGTGATTCCTTCAGTTGTCCCATCTCATGCCTCAAAGGTCCAAGCTGCTGCACCTGGGTCATCTGCCCTCTTCTTCACCAGCTACCCTTTCCCGGAAAACCAGTCGGAAGCGGCTGCGGAAGTCATCCGTAAGGCTAACGTGATGATGGAGCAGATGAAGACGGTGCACGAGAATAGCTAGGCCGCTTACGACACCAGCGCTGCTCTCCGAGCCAATGTCTAGGTAAGTAAACTTTCAACTGACCTTGTTCTATCGGGATATGCTACCCGAAAAATTTTCTTCTATACAATCTCTTGTTGTTTGCGTCGAATCAGTGCACCCACTGGGTGTATTGTTGTCTTTGTAGTTGCATTCTTCCACTCGGTCTGGGCGAGTAGGATCTGAACCGGTGGGGGCATGCTAAGTGCACCCACTGGGTGTAGTCCCCGAGACCGCAGTCGACTGGGGTCTGAGTTCTTCCTTCCTTTCTTTTCTTCCACTCGACCCAGGCGGACCGGTCGAATGAGATCTGAGCCGGTGGGGGCACGCTAAGTGCACCCACTGGGTGTAGTCCCCGAGACCACAGTCGACTGCTGGCAGTCGACTGTGGTCTGAACAGTTTTTTTGACTTGACCCGGGCGGACCGGTCGAGTTGGGTCTTAATCAGCGGGGGCATGCCAAGTGCACCCGCTGGGTGTAGCCCACGAGGCCGCAGTCGACTGTGTGCAGTCGGCTGGGGTCTAAGCGAACTTCTTTAAGCTTTATCCACTCGGAAGTGAACAACAAAATAGCTATCACATAAAATATTTTCAACACGATCCACATGCATGCAAAGTTGACATTCTTCCAAAATAGTGGGATTAATATTAACTAAAGTCATGACCTTTCCAAACCCACTTCTATCAAAAATTTCATAAGATTGAAAATTCTCCAAATATGTGGGATGTAAAGTTGACACTCTTCCAAACCCACTTTCAATAATATTGCAAATACTATTATCAATCTCATATTCATCATGGGGCTTAAATAAATTTTCAAGATCATAAGAAGAATCACCCCAATCATGATCATTGAAACAAATAGTAGTCATAGCAAAACTAGCATCCCCAAGCTTAGGGTTTTGCATATTATTAGCACAATTGACATCAAGAGAATTTATAGTAAAATCATTGCAATCATGCTTTTTATTCAAAGATCTATCGTGAATAACTCCATAAAGTACTTCATCACAATTTTCAGATTCACAAATTTCAAGCAAAACTTCATAAAGATAATATAGTGCACAAAACTCATTAGCAATTGGTTCATCATAATTGGATCTCTTAAAAACATTATCAAGCGGATGAGGATCCATAGATCTTAGGTTCTCCGTTTAGTAATAAATAAACAACTATTCCAACCATACGAGCAAACAAGAAACGGGCAAAAAGAGGCAAATAGAGAAAGATAGGGACGATAGAGAGAGAGGGCAAATAAAACGGCAAGGGTGAAGTGGGGGAGAGGCAAACGAGAGGCAAACGGCAAATAATGTAATGCGCGAGATAGGGATTCTGATGGGTACTTGGTATGTTGACTTTTGCGCAGACTCCCCAGCAACGGCGCCAGAAATTCTTCTTGCTACCACTTGAGCACTGCGTTGGATTTCCCCGAAGAGGAGAGGATGATGCAGTAAAGTAGTGTAAGTATTTCCCTCAGTTTTTGAGAACCAAGGTATCAATCCAGTAGGAGGCTACGCGCGAGTCCCTCGTACCTACACAAAAACAATAGCTCAACATAACCAACGTGCTTAGGGATTGTCAATCCCTTCACGGTCACTTACGAAAGTGAGATCTGATAGAGATGATAAATAATATTTTTGGTATTTTTCGTATAGAGATGCAAAGTAAAAAAGTAAAAGCAAAGCAATAATAAAGTGATGGAGATTGATATGATGAGAAAGATATTCTACGGTGGGTGAACAAATTATTTTTGCGCAATTGACAGAATTGAGCATAGTTATGAGAATATCTAGGTATGATTATGTATATAGGCATCACGTCCGAGACAAGTAGACCGACTCCTGCCTGCATCTACTACTATTACTCCATTCATCGACCGCTATATACCCAGCATGCATCTAGAGTATTAAGTTAAAAACAGAGTAACGCCTTAAGAAAGATGACATGATGTAGAGGGATAGTTTCATGCAATATGATAAAAACCCCATCTTGTTATCCTCGATGGCAACAATACAATACGTGCCTTGCTGCCCCTTCTGTCACTGGGAAAGGACACCGCAAGATCGAACCCAAAGCTAAGCACTTCTCCCATGGCAAGAAAAACCAATCTAGTAGGCCAAGCCAAACTGATAATTCGAAGAGACTTGCAAAGATAACCAATCATACATAAAAGAATTCAGAGAAGATTCAAATATTATTCATAGATAGACTTGATCCTAAACCCACAATTCATCAGTCTCAACAAACACACCGCAAAAAGAAGATTACATCGAATAGATCTCCACAGGAGAGGGGGAGAACATTGTATTGAGATCCAAAAAGAGAGAAGAAGCCATCTAGCTACTAACTATGGACCCATAGGTCTAAAGTAAACTACTCACACTTCATCGGAGGGGCTTGGATGATGATGAAGAAGCCCTCCGTGATCGATGCCCCCTCCGGCGGAGCTCCGGAACAGGCCCCAAGATGGGATCTCGTGGATACAGAAAGTTTCGGCGGTGGAATTAGGTTTTTGGCTCTATCCCCGATCGTTTGGGGGTACGTAGGTATATATAGGAGGAAGAAGTACGTCGATGGAGCTTCGAGGGCCCCCCGAGGCAGGGGGCGCGCCCTAGGGGGGCATGCCCTCCACCCTCGTGGCCGCCTCATGGCTTTCTTGACGGAGGGTCCAAGTCTCCTGGATCTTATCTGATGAGAAACTCACGTTTCCGAAGGATTCATTCCATTTGGACTCCGTTTGATATTCTGTTTCTTCGAAACACTGAAATAGGCAAAAAACAACAATTCTGGGCTGGGCCTCCGGTTAATAGGTTAGTCCCAAAAATAATATAAAAGTGGAAAATAAAGCCCAATATAGTCCAAAACAGTAGATAATATAGCATGGAGCAATCAAAAATTATAGATACGTTGGAGACGTATCAAATTACTATGGTATCCGGATACTTACGACTTCGCCAGGGGCTTGTCCCTGGGTAACCACTCGTCGTCGCTGGGGGCGGCTATCATGGAGCAGTCCGGAAGGAGGGTCCTTCCCTTCTTGGACGCTTCGGCCTCCCCGGTTGGGGCGGCTTTCCTTTTCTTATCTCCCCCGGCTGGGGGGGAGGGAGACCTTTTCTCTTCCTCCTCCTTGATACGTCTCCAACGCATCTATAATTTTTGATTGCTCCATGCTATATTATCTACTGTTTTAGACATTATTGGGCTTTATTATCCACTTTTATATTATTTTTGGGACTAATCTATTAACCAGAGGCCCAGCCCAGAATTCCTATTTTTTGCCTGTTTTAGGGTTTCGAAGAAAAGGAATATCAAACGGAGTTCAAACGGAATGAAACCTTCGGGAACGTGATTTTCTCAACAAATAAGACGCAGGAGACTTGGACCCTACGTCAAGGCACGAAACAGGAGGCCACGAGGTAGCGGGGCGCGCCTGCCTACCCCAGGCGCGCCCTCCACCCTCGTGGGCCCCCTGTTGCTCCACCGACGTACTCCTTCCTCCTATATATATCCACGTACCCCCAAACGACCAGAAACAGAGCCAAAACCCTAATTCCACCGCCGTAACTTTCTGTATCCACGAGATCCCATCTTGGGGCCTGTTCCAGAGCTCCGCCAGAGGGGGCATCGATCACGGAGGGCTTCTACATCAACACCAATGCCCCTCCGATGAAGTTGAGTAGTTTACCTCAGACCTACTGGTCCATAGTTAGTAGCTAGATGGCTTCTTCTCTCTTTTTGGATCTCAATACAATGTTCTCCCCCTCTCTTGTGGAGAACTATTCGATGTAATCTTCTTTTTGCGGTGTGTTTGTTGAGACCGATGAATTGTGGGTTTATGATCAAGTCTATCTATGAATAATATTTGAATCTTCTCTGAATTGTTTTTTGTATGATTGGTTATCTTTGCAAGTCCCTTTGAATTATCATTTTGGTTTGGCCTACTAGATTGATCTTTCTAGCAATGGGAGAAGTGCTTAGCTTTGGGTTCAATCTTGCGGTGTCCTTTCCCGGTGACAGTAAGGGCAGCAAGGCACGTATTGTATTGTTGCCATCGAGGATAACAAGATGGGGTTTTCTCCATATTGCATGAGTATATCCCTCTACATCATGTCATCTTGCTTAAGGCGTTACTCTATTTTTAACTTAATACTCTAGATGCATGCTGGATAGCAGTCGATGAGTGGAGTAATAGTAGTAGATGCAGGCAGGAGTCGGTCTACTTGTCTCGGACGTGATGCCTATATACATGATCATGCCTAGATATTCTCATAAATATGCTCAATTCTATCAATTGCTCAACAGTAATTTGTTCACCCATCGTAGAATACTTATGCTCTCGAGAGAAGCCACTAGTGAAACCTATGGCCCCCGGGTCTATCTTTATTATATTGTTCTCCTATTACTTAGTTATTTCCTTTGCTATTCCATTTGCCTTTATTTTACTTTGCATCTTTATCACAAAAATACCAAAAATATTATCTTTATCATATCTATCAGATCTCACTCTCGTAAGTGGCCCTATAGGGATTGACAACCCCTATTTGCGTTGGTTGCGAGGATTTATTTGTTTTGTGCAGGTACAAGGGACTTGCGCATAGCCTCCTACTGGATTGATACCTTGGTTCTCAAAAACTGAGGGAAATACTTACGCTACTTTGATGCATCATCCTTCCTCTTCAGGGAAAACCAACGCAGTGCACCAGAGGTAGCACTCCTCGTTTTCGTGGGAGGAGTGCGCTTCGGAGTTATCAGACGATGAGTCCGACATAACATTGCGCTAGAGACCCTTTCGGGTCCTCGTGGCCTTCTTCTGGGCCTTCTTCGCCGGCACCTCGTAAGGCATCGGAGGCAGCATCTCCGTTAGGAGAGCATCTGCAGGATCTTCAGGCAGGGGGGCTGGGCAATCGAGCTGCTCCGCTGTCTCTACCCAGTCCTGTTAATGGCATGGAAGCTTAGATTCTGCACATCATTAAACTAGGGCAAATAAGTACCGTGTGAAATATAAAAACTTACCGGATTGGCATCGCACATTGCGCTGAGTCCGCGGTCCTCGGAAAGGGGAGGAGGTACCTCGGCGCCCTTGAACAACACCTTCCAAACGTCCTTGTCCATCGTGTCGAACAGCTCTCGCAGTGTCTGGTGCTTGGCCGGGTCGAACTCCCACAAATTGAATGCCTGTCGTTGACATGGGAGGATCCTACGGAAGAGCATGACCTGCACCACATTGACGAGCTTGATTTTCTTGCTCATCATGTTCCTGATGAAGGTCTAGAGTCCGGTCAGCTCTACCGGGGAACCCCAGGACAGGCCCTTCTCTTTCTAGGAAGTGAGCCGCGTGGGGATTCCGGATCGAAATTTGGGGGACGCCACCCAGTTGGTGTCGCGCGGCTCGGTGATGTAGAACCACCCCGATTGCCACCCCTTTATGGTCTCCACATAGGAGCCTTCGAGCCAGGTGACGTTAGGCATTTTGCCCATCATGGCGCCTCCGCACTCTGCTTGCTGGCTGACCACCACCTTCGGTTTGACATTGAAGGTCTTCAGCCACAGACCGAAGTGGGGCCTGATGCGGAGGAAGGCCTCGCACACGAGGATAAACGCCGAGATGTTGAGGATGAAATTGGGGGCCAGATCATGAAAATCCAGCCCATAGTAGAACATGAGCCCGCGGACGAACGGGTGAAGGGGAAATCCCAGTCCGCGGACAAAGTGGGTAAGGAAAACTACCCTCTCATGGGGTTCGGGCGTAGGGGTGATATGCCCTGCATCTGGCAGCCGGTGCGCGATATCCGCGGCCAGATATTCAACTTCCTGCAGCTTTTTGATGTTCTCCTCCATGACGGAGGAGACCATCCACTTGCCTCCCGCTCCGGACATGCCTGGAGTGGTTTGAGGAGAAAGACGCAAACTTGGGCGCTGGAGCTTGAGTGTGCGAGAATGAATGAGAAAGGAGGAAGAAGGCGTGGGTAGAAAGGGTGAATCTTTGTCCGTTTATAAGGGCGAAGGAGGCGATGCGCCTCCCCACTTACCTGTTAAAATCGCTTATTCCCCGAACGCCGTAATTGGTGGCGCTATTGGGTACGATCTCTGCTTCGACAAGACATGACAAGAAAACCGCCTCGCGATATGTGCAGTGCTGGTTGAGAAAAACGGTTTGAATAATGACCGGGCCATGGCATGATGTCATGTTGCTAAACGTGTCAGTAGGTTATATTTGTGGAAATATTATTCTCTCTTCGGTGGTATGTAGAACTTGTTTTGTAGAGCCAGACACTATCCTTGTGTTCAATTTCTTCTATGGAGTGTTCGGAGGAAGAACCCACCTTGCAATGCCGAAGACAAATCTGTGCGCCGGACTCATCATCATTGAAGGCTGGTTCAGGGGCTACTGAGGGAGTCCTGGATTAGGGGGTCTCCAGATAGACGGACTATATCCTTTGGCCGGACAGTTGGACTATGAAGATACAAGATTGAAGACTTCGTCCCGTGTCCGCATGGGACTCTCCTTGGCGTGGAAGGCAAGCTTGGCAATACGGATATGTAGATCTCCTCCCTTGTAACCGACTCTGTGTAACCCTAGCCCCCTCCGGTGTCTATATAAACCGGAGGGTTTAGTCCGTAGGACAACAACAATCATACCATAGGCTAGCTTCTAGGGTTTAGCCTCTACGATCTCGTGGTAGATCAACTCTTGTAATACTCATATCATCAAGATCAATCAAGCAGGACGTAGGGTATTACCTCCATCGAGAGGGCCCGAACCTGGGTAAACATCGTGTCCCCTACCTCCTGTTACCATCTATAGTTCATCACGACGTTCTATTAGCTTGGTGATAGTGACTAGAGAACTCTGTCAATCACTATATTATCTAGAAGATTAACTCCCACTTGATTCAAGTGATTGTAGTACCCAGACATTCTGAGCACATGCTCACTGGTTGAGCTATTCTCCTCCATCTTGTAGGCAAAGTACTTGTCAAAGGTCTCATACCTCTCGACACGGGCATGAGTTTGAAATACCAATTTCAGCTCTTGGAACATCTCATATGCTCCATGGCGTTCAAATGTTTTTGAAGTCCGGGTTCTAAGCCGTAAAGCATGGTGCACTAAACTATCAAGTAGTCATCATATCGAGATTGCAAAACATTCATAATGTGTGTATCTGCTCCTGCAACAGGTTTGTCACCTAGCGGTGCATCAAGGACATAATTCTTCTATGCAGCAACGAGGATAATCCTTAGATCACGGATCCAGTCTGCATCATTTCTACTATCATCTTTCAACTTTTCTCTAGGAACATATCAAAAATATAAAGGAGCTATATCGTGAGCTATTGATCTACACCATAGATATGCAAATACTATCAGGACTAAGTTCATGATAAATTAAGTTCAATTAATCAAATTACTTAAGAACTCCCACTTAGATAGACATCCCTCAAGTCATCTAAATGATACGTGATCCAAATCAACTAAACCATGTCCGATCATCACGTGAGATGGAGTAGTCATCAATGGTGAACATCTCTAGGTTGATCATATCTACTATATGATTCACGTTCGACCTTTTGGTCTCTAGTGTTCCGAGGCCATGGCTGTACATGCCAGGCTCATCAAGTTTAACCAAAGTATTCCACATGTGCAAATCTGTCTTACACCCGTTGTATGTGAACATAGAGTCTATCATGCCCGATCATCACGTGGTGTCTCAACACGACGAACTGTCACAACAGTGCATACTCAGGGACAACACTTATACCTTCAAATTTAGTTAAGGGATCATCTTATAATGCTACCTCCGTACTAAGGAAAATAAGATGCATAAAAGATAAACATCACATGGAATCATAATATGTGACATGATATGGCCATCATCATCTTGTGCTTTTGATCTCCATCTCCAAAGCATCATCATGATCTCCATCGTCAGCGGCTCAACACCTTGATCTCCATCATAGCATCGTGGTTGTCTCGCCAACTATTGCTTCTACAACTATCGCTAACTCATAGTGATAAAGTAAAGCAATTACATGGCGGTTGCATTTCGTACAATAAAGAGACAACCATAAGGCTCCTGCTGGTTGCCAGTAACTTTTACAAAACATGATCATCCCATACAATAACGTATATCACATCATGTCTTGACCATATCACAACACAACATACCCTGCAAAAACAAGTTAGAAGTCCTCTACTTTGTTGTTGCAAGTTTTACATGGCTGCTACGGGCTTCTAGCAAGAACCGTTCTTACCTATGCATCAAAACCAACAACGGTGATTGATCAAGTTTGATGTTTTAACCTTCAACAAGGACCAGCCGCAGTCAAATTCGATTAAACTAAAGTAGGAGAAACAGACACCCGCCAGCCACCATTATGCAAAACTAGTTGCATGTCTGTCGGTGGAACCGGTCTCATCAACGTGGTCATGTAAGGTTGGTCCGGGCCGCTTCATCCAACAATACCGCCGAATCAAAATAAGACATTGGTGGTAAGCAGTATGATGATCACCGCCCACAACTCTTTGTGTTGTACTAGTGCATATCATCTACGCATAGACCTGGCTCTAATACCACTGTTGGGAAATGTAGCATGCAATTTCAAAAAAATTCCTACGCTCACACAAGATCTATCTAGGAGATGCATAACAACGAGGGGGAGAGTGTGTCTACATACCCTCGTAGACCGTAAGTGGAAGTGTTTGACAACGCGGTTGATGTAGTCGAGCTTCTTCTAGCTCCGACCGATCAAGTACCGAACACATGGCACCTCCGAGTTCTGCACATGTTCAGCTCGGTGACGTCCCTCGCCTTCTTGATCCAGCAAGACGTCGAGGTAGTAGACGAGTTCCATCAGCACGACGGTGTGGCCACGGTGATGGTGAAGTGATCCTCGCAGGGCTCCGCCTAAGCACCACGAAGATATAACTGAGGGTGTAAACTGTGGAGGGGGGCTCCACACACGGCTAGGCAATTGTCTGGTGTGTTCTAGGCGCTCCCTCCTCATATATATCATATGTATAGGTGGGAGGGAGGGAGGAGCAGCTATAGGAGGCGCCCAAGTAGGAGGAATCCTACTTGGAGTCCCTCCCAAGCCGCGCGCCCCCCTGCTATATATAACCGAGGGGGAAGGAAAGGGGGGGGGGGAGGAAGTAGGAATCCTAATCCAAACTTTCCTTGACCCCCCCCTCTTTCCTTCTCATACTCATAGGGCTGTCCTCTATAGGTGCACACCAGGGCTGGTGTGTTCCCTCACTTGGCCCATAAGGCCCATATCTTTGCCGAGGTGCCCGAAACTCCTTTCCGGTGACCATATAAGTACCTGGTACCCTCCGGAACACTTCTGGCGTCCGAATACCATCGTCCTATATATCAATCTTTACCTCCGGACCATTGTGAGACTCCTCGTCATGTCCGTGATCTCATCCGGGACTCTGAACAACATTCCAAATCACATAACTCGTACAATATTATATCGTCAACGAACGTTAAGTGTGCGGACCCTACGTGTTGGGGATATTACTGCTGGGCGTAAACCGGCCTATCTGGGCCGGGTCAACTTCATCAGTAGTTCAAGAGTGCTAAAGCCCAAGAAGGCAGATGAGGGCCTAAGGCCCGTAGCCGGTTCAAGACTTGTAGCTGTAAACCGGGATTTGTATATAAACTTGTATTGTAAGTTAGGAATAAGGAGAGACCAACCCGGATACGAATATCGACATGTGTTGGGACTCTGTGAACCGATGGGTGTCAGCCGTGTATATAAGGGGACGACCCGGCGGCGGTTCAGGGACAGACAACAACTTGAGACATAGGCGAAGCTTGTTTGCTCCCTAGTCATCGAAACCCCATCAATTCCATCACAACTAGATGTAGGCTTTTACCTTCATCGAAGGGGCCGAACTAGTATAAACTCTCTTGCGTCCCTGTGTCCGCTTTAACCCCTTCAAGCTAACCCGTCGCGATGGCTCCACGACTAAGTCCTTTCTCTAGGACATCTACCGTGACAAAACCATGATAGTTAGCGCCTACTGTGGGGCTATCGCACGATGGTTTCAGGTTCTTGGAGGGCCGCTTTGAAGGACTTGAGGGCTACGCTATAGGCCGGATGACTAAGAGTTGTCGCGGCAAGCTCTACATCAATGACGCAGGCTGGGGCCCCGAGGCCGGCTCAATTGAGTACGGGTACCAGGTCCCCTTTGGTGGCATTCACATTTTCATTGGCAAGATAGGTGAACCGGGCCCTAAGCCGGACATTTGCACCGACCTCGTCGAGACGACTCAGCGTGCGCAATCCGCCCGGGTTAAACCGGCCATGAAGCATGCCTTCGTGGGAGTCATCCATTGAGGAAGTTATGAGGATGGATCGGAATCTCGCGACGATACCGTCGTTTGTTCCGATGATGAGTCATCAACCAGAGAAACCGAATCTCTTTATCAACTACAATACGGCCGGATTGGGGGCTGTTCCAATGGCGACAGTATTTCGGATCCCTCTGATCTGCCCAACCGGGTTGGAATATTCATGACTGGCACACAAGCAGCGCTTCATTCTTCGACCGCTGTGGCAACAACCTCCGGTTCAGCAGCGGTGACGGCTGCCGGGGCAGGAGGCCCTGTGCGCCTGCCGGCTCAAGTTCTATCAGAGCTATTTGATGCATTGGCTGTGCTTATGGCGGAGGCTAATCCGGCGGATCAGGGCGTTCACAATGCAGAGATTGCAAAGGTGAAGGAACAGATCACCCAGGCCAAGGCAGATCTGGGAGCTGAGGACACCAGGATGGCCACAGAGCGGGCCGCTTTAGACGCACAAGCCTACAGGCTCATGTTGGACCAGAGTGCGTCACAGGAAGTCATGAGGAGGAAGTACCGATCCCGTTTGCCTCCGGTTTTTGAGGCTGGAGACCTTCTCAACACTCCAGTAGTAGGAACCAGCAATCCGCTGGAGGGAAACCGGGCGGAAGCTCCTGGGAACGGTGCACCGGTTCAGCCTCGTCAGATGGACCCGCCTCGTCAAAACACCGTTATACCTCAGGCTGTTTTAACACCTCCGGGTCACTACTCCAACCCGATGGACAATCTCGTTGCCGTTGCTGCACGGCTGGAGGCCATTCCAATTGAAGGTGATTCGCCGCAGGCAGTAGAGACGCGACGGGTCAAGGAGCTTCTGAGGACAGCTTTGGTCCAACAGGAAGCATACTCGTACAGCCACGACCGGATCCTCTCGACCCCCCGTCCAAGCCGGAGCTATAGCAGACATATGGATGAACCGGTAGTGTCGAGTAACGAACGACGTGGAGCACCCCGTGGCAACAACCAGGCGGGTGGTGCTGATAACGCTCAGGAAGTGGTGAACCGGGCCCGAGCGTGCAGGGAGGCCGAGTTAGCCACACAGCACCAGGCTCGGCAGCTAACGCCGGTTTGTCCAACTATCTCGATCGAACCTAGTGTTACTTCTAGTTCTTTGGGGGTGCCTTGCCTTATCCCCGCTTTACGCAATGTGCGCCTGCCCAAGGATTTCAAGGGCCCACGCAAGGTACCAAATTACACGGTGGATCAACCTCCAAAGACATGGGTGAAGAGCTATGAGATGGCCATGGAGATGCTTGATGTGGATGACGCGGCGTGTGCGAAATACTTAACCATGATGCTTGAAGGAACGGCCCGTACTTGGTTAAAAAGCTTGCCGGCTAATTCTATCAGTTCATGGGCCCAATTACGAGCCCAGTTTATCAGCAATTTCAAGGATACATGTAAACAGCCTATGTCGATAGTGGACTTAGCTGCATGCGTCCAGGTGGAAGGAGAATCAACGACTCATTGGGTGCGCCGAGTTTCACAAGTGTTGCACTCATCAGACCGCATCAACGCTGACACCGCAGTATTAACCCTAGAAGGCAACTGCCGGTTTGGGCCCCTAAAGCTGAAGTTGGGACGGATGAAGCGTCATTGCACTGACATGGGGACCCTCATGGCCGCTTTGGTGAAATATGCTGATTTTGATAGTACCAAGGATCCCGAATCTAATGATGACAAGACAGGGAAGGGAAAGAGGAACAACAACTCCAAAGGTCAGCAGCATCACTGGACAGGCAATGGTGGTGGAGGCAAGCGTAAAGCGGATGGCAACGTGGACTTTGTGGCTAATACCAACGCACAGGAAAATGGCCAGCGACGCAAGGGTAAACCGAAAAATCGCAATGGGGCGCCCAACCCTAACCCGGACCGCCTAAACTATCTGCTAAGCCAGCCCTGTCCAAGACATGGGACGAAGGAGGCGCCAGCAAACCACCTTTGGAAGGATTGCTTTATTATGCAGGAGTTCAAGAATTCTAATGCTTTCCGGTATGATCACGGATCCGGCGGTGGCTCAGGATCCGGGCCGGGTTACGGTGGAGGAAATTCCGGTTCAGGATTTAATGGTAATCCGGGCGGACATAATGGTCAAAATAGTCAGAACAACCAGGGTGGTTACAACCAACAACAGCAACAGTCAGGTTACAAGAGCAACCCAAAGCAGTTGAGTAGTGGGCAATACCATGTCTTCACCACCAGCTTGGACAAGCGAGACCGGAAGGTTCAGAGGCGGGCGGTCAACTCTGTTGAACCGGCCATACCCCGTTATCTACGTTGGTCTGAACAACCAATCATATGGAGCAGAGAGGACCACCCTCCCCAGGTTGATAATCCGGGTCAGTTGGCTCTAGTGGTGGCGCCTCAGGTGGGAGGTTACAAGTTCACCAAGGTGCTCATGGATGGAGGGACCAGCATTAATATCTTGTACTATGAGACCTTCCATCGTATGGGACTAAGAGATAAAAATCTTAAACCGTCTAATACGGTGTTCCATGGTGTAGTACCTAGCAGATCAGCATATCCTGTTGGTAAGATAGCTCTGGAAGTGGCCTTTGGGGATGATCATGATTCCAGGTCAGAGACATTGACGTTTGAAGTGGTGAAAATCCAAAGTCCATATCATGCCCTGTTTGGCGACCGGCCTACGCCAAGTTTATGTCACGGCCCTGTTATGTGTATTTGCAGCTCAAGATGCTGGGTCACAAGGGGACAATAACGGTTCACGGAAGCCGCAAAATCGCTTTGGAGTGTGAGGAAGGAGATGCGGCCTATGCAGAGTCGGTTTGTGCCACCGAGGAGCTGAAGTATTATAAGGACAATGTTGATCCGACGGACATGACTCCATTAAAGAAGCCAACTACGGAGCATGATCCGGCCCTAAAGTTCAAATCGGCAGCAGAAACTAAGGTTGTTGACTTTGTACCTGGCGATTCGTCCAAGCAGTTCAGCATCGGTGCTAATTTGGATCCGAAATAGGAAAGCGCGCTCATCGAGTTCATCCGTGAGAATCGGGACATTTTTGCATGGAAGCCCTCTGACATGCCAGGTGTACCGAGGCAACTCGCTAAGCACACCCTTAATGTGGATCCTAAATACAAACCGGTGAAATAGTTCCTCCGCCGGTTTAACGAAGAAAGACGGAAGGCAATTGGAGAAGAGGTAGCCAGGCTCTTAGCAGCTAGTTTTATTGTTGAAGTTTTTCACCCTGAGTGGCTTGCCAATCCGGTGCTGGTCCTTAAGAAAAACGACACCTGGCGCATGTGTGTGGATTACACAGATCTTAATACAGCTTGTCCAACAGATCCTTTTGCCCTCCCCTGTATTGATCAAATTATTGATGCTACGGCGGGTTGTGAGCGTTTAAGTTTTTTGGATGCATATTCTGGCTATCATCAGATCAAAATGGCAGTTAAGGACCAGGAGAAGACGGCATTCATAACTCCCTTTGGAGCCTTCTGCTATGTGTCTATGCCCTTTGGGCTCAAGAGTGCCCAGGCAACTTATCAACGTTGTGTGCAAAATTGTCTACACAAATAGATTGGCCGTAATGTACATGCTTACATGGATGATATCGTGGTTAAATCCAGGGAGAAGGAGACTCTGATTGGTGATTTAAAGGAAGCCTTTGATAACCCGAGGACATACAAGATGATGCTTAATCCGGACAAATGCGTCTTTGGTGTACCGGCGGGCAAGTTATTAGGCTTCCTGGTGTCCAATAGGGGAATTGAGGCTAATCCGGAGAAGATCACATCCATCACCTCCCTGGCTAAACCAAAGTGTATCAATGATGTTCAACGCCTGGCAGGCCGGATTGCCGCGTTAAGCCGGTTTATCAGTCGTCTTGGTGAGAAGGCAATCCCTTTGTATCAGATGTTGAAGAAGACGGATCAGTTTGTCTGGAGTTCTGCTGCTGATGAAGCATTTGAGGACTTAAAGCAGCAATTGGCCAATCCACCTGTGCTCGCCGCTCCCATTGACAAGGAGCCATTACTGCTATATGTTGCTGCTAATGCTCGGGCGGTCAGCGTGGCTATTGTGGTGGAGCGAAAGGAGGCAGGTAAGGAGCATCCGGTTCAATGTCCGGTCTATTATATCAGGAAGGTACTCATTGAGTCCAAGAAAAGGTATCCGCATTGGCAGAAACTGGTGTATGGAGTTTTTATGGCAAGCCGGAAGCTTAAACAATACTTCCAAGGGCATCCAATTATGGTGGTCAGTTCTGCTCCTTTGAGGGATATCATCCAGAACCGGGAAGCAACTGGCCGGATTGCCAAGTGGGCTATAGAGCTTGGGCTGCACGATTTTAAGTATGTGCCTCGGACGGCGATTAAGTCTCAAGCATTGGTTGATTTTATCAATGATTGGACGGAAATGCAAGCACCTAAAGAAAAGCCGGATCACTGGACCATCCATTTTGACGGATCCAGGCAACTGGAAGGCTCGGGGGCTGGAGTCGTATTAACTTCCCCACGAGGTGATAAGTTTTGTTATGTTCTCCGCTTAATGTTCCCTTGTACTAACAATGCAGCTGAGTATGAAGCCTTGCTCCATGGTCTCCGGATGGCTAAGGAGATGAATCTAAGTCGAGTTAAGTGGTTCGGTGACTCGGACCTCGTGGCTCAGCAAGTGTCTGGCACTTGGGACTCCAAGGACCCACTCATGGCAGCATATCGTCGTGAGGTGGATATTGTTGCAGGTCATTTCAAAGGCTATCAGGTGGACCACGTGGACCGGCGGAAAAATGAAGCGGCGGACGCCTTAAGCCGGCTGGGCTCTCAGCGCAAACCGGTTCCGCCCAATGTTTTTCTGGATGTGCTGCACAACCCTTCGGTCAAGATCCCTGGTGAAGCGGATTTGGCTATTCCTGATCCGGAGGCTCAATTGGTGGCAGCTCTTCATGTTATTCCGGATTGGACGCTTCCTTACCTGGCGTACAAGAACCGGGGCGAGTTACTAGAGGATGAGACTCTGGCCCGCAGATAATCCGGCGATCCAAGTCCATAACTATTATCAACGGCGAGTTGCATAATTGCAGTGTGTTAGGAGCATTTCAACGCTGTGTGTCTTCTGAAGAAGGCCGTGAAATTTTGCGTGAGATCCACGAAGGAGATTGTGGTCACCATGCCGGTTCAAAATCTCTGGTGGCTAAAGCGTTTCGCCGTGGCTTCTATTGGTTAACTGCTCATGCTGATGCGGAGGATCTGGTCAGACGATGTGATGGTTGCCAAAAGTTCTCAAGACGTGCTCATGTACCGGCTCAAGAATTAAGAATGATTCCAATTACTTGGCCGTTTGCGACTTGGGGGCTGGATATGGTTGGGCCTTTCAAAAGGTCCAAAGATAAGAAGACCCACCTCCTCGTGGCGGTTGACAAGTTTACAAAGTGGGTGGAGGCAGAACCTGTTAGCAAGTGTGATGCGGCCACGGTGGTTCAGTTCATTAAAAAGTGATTTTCTGGTTTGGCTTTCCACACAGTATCATCACAGATAATGGTACCAATTTGTCTAAAGGTGCCATGAAGGAGTTCTGCGAACGGGAGCACATCCGGCTCGACGTTTCATCAGTGGCACACCCATAGTCCAATGGTCAAGCAGAAAGAGCTAATCAAGAGATCTTGAGAGGCATCAAGCCCCGGCTCATGGTTCCTTTGCAGAGAACGCCGGGTTGTTGGGTAGAAGAATTACCATCTGTGTTATGGAGCATCAATACAACACCCAACAGGTCAACAGGATACACACCGTTCTTCATGGTTTATGGAGCGGAGGCGGTTCTCCCCAGTGATATCCGTCATGATTCACCTCGTGTGACGGCTTATATTGAAGCGGACAACAAGACAGCACGGTAAGATGCTTTGGACCGGTTGGATGAAGAGCGTGACATAGCAGCCGCCCGATTGGCGATTTACCAACAGGATCTTCATGGTTATCACAGTCGCCGAGTCAGAACCATAACCTTTCAAGAAGGAGATTTGGTGCTTCAGCTCATCCAAGATCAGACTGATATGCATAAGCTATCCCCACCTTGGGAGGGGCCTTTTGCGGTCAGCAAGAATCTGCACAACGGGTCATACTATCTGATCGATATTCGAGAGCATAAGGACTCACGTACATCAGAGGAGGAGACCAACAGGCCGTGGAACATAGCTCATCTTCGGCCTTACTATACCTGAACCATTGGCTCTACTTATGTACATATTACGATGATGTATATATTATGATTAAATATAATAAATCGGAACCTCAGCTAAAGCGTGGTATCTATTCTTTTACATCATGTGTGGTTACACAGAGTTGTTCTAAAGCAGCCTCCGGTTTACCCCTTGAGTTCGCTTTTTAAAAGCATCATGTTATGTCACTTGGAGGTTTGGTCGTGTCCGAACCAATACCATACCTCTTGATAGGCGAGAGCCACCAGATCACTTGGGGACTTGGTCACGTCTGAACTAGTCATGCCTCTTGATCGGCCTAAGGCCGCAGAATCACTTGGGGGCTTGGTCGAACCCGAACCATTGCCATGCCACTTGGTCGGCATAAATGCCACGGTTTCATTTGGGGACCTGGCTGATTAGAACCATAGTTACACCTAACGGGAGCTTGGTCGTGTTCGGCCATGGTAACGCCATCTGATCAGCTCAAATAAACCTTTTTTGCAAACGGTTTTGTCATTGCTTTTACTTCACACTTTTCTTTGCAAGATACTTTTTTCTTTTTATTGCGGTTTTTAAACCGACAAAGTTTTCAACCGGTTCATACTGTCAATTGACGGAACACGGTTCACGTCAATCTGGAGACTATTTGCCCGGTTTGATCTTTTTTGTTAACATCCTCTTATGGAGTAACACGGTGTTTATTATAACCCGGTACGGTTTACATGGTAAACCGGCGTCATATATATACGGGAGCTGTTATCTCCTCCAACAGTGTGGGTTTGCAAAACTCCGCTTCAAGATTGGCCAAGCCAACTTCACGCTCAACGATGGCAGGTATTATGTATCTCAAAAATTGGGTCATATACTTAAAAAATTTCGGATGTTTTGATTTCATATATGCAGACATCATATTCCTCCTGACGGTACAACCACGGTGGCACTTGAAGAGTTTTTCATTGCAGAAAGTACTTTGGAAAGTTCATCACCAAAGGAAGAACAAATTATGCACGAAGGCATATCAACATCAAAAGTATCAGCTCGCCTATTACAAGGCAACACGGTGCCCATAATAATATCATTGTTTTTTGCAAAGGAGAAGCAGTTTTAAACCGGCTTCCGGTTCAAGCTTGGTCACCAGCCTGGCCTGATGGTTGTGGGTCATCCTGCGCCGCTTCAACTTCTGTTTCTCTACCCAGTGGCTGGAAATCAACAGTTGTCCAGTCGATTCCCATGAATGCTTGAAAAATAGCTTCATCATGGATCAGCAATGACGGGTCAATATCGGGAGCATAAGTATACTTACGGATTGGAGGGATCAGATTTTCCGATTCATGGATTGGTGCAGCTATTCGCTTGTTCTGATTGTCATATTGGGCTTGATAATGAGACAAGTCTGCTTCTTCAGCCAATTGACAAGCTAGCGGACGCACCTCCCAGTTTATTGCTTGCAGATCCGCTTCACCAAACTCTGACCCGTCTTCCTTCAAGCTGGGATAGCCCTGAGCCACTTCAATAGGATCAAAATCCGGCACCCAGGCTTTTGCCCGGATTAAGGCATTGATCGCACCGGTTCGAGCAGCAGATTTCTTCAGCTCTTCAACCCAGGCAAGAAGCACCGACAGTTTCATCAGAGTGTCGTGAATCAAAGTGGGCGCCGGTTTGTTATGGGATGCGGTACAGATGATCCGCTGGGCACCAGTATATAGTTGTTCAACCAATGTATATGCGGCTTTCAATTTCTTCCGCACATCTGACCCCAAGTGACCAATGCGTGTCCCTGAAATATCATAAAGGGTTAATAAACCGACAGCTCTGTAAGAAGGCAGAGTCAATTCAGAAGTCAAACTGGCTTACCAAAGATAGCAGTGGTCATAGCATGCACGTGCCGCTTTATGCTGGTCAGTTCATCCACCACTGGTTTTAGTGTAGCCTCGGCATCCTCTGCTCGTTTGATTAAAGCGGACTTTTCAGTGGCCCAATCCGCCCGCTTCTTCTTGAAGCTCTCCTTAAGCTGCTCCATGGCGCTTAAAGCGTTGGCTAATTCCTCTTTTGCTTTGGAGGTTTCAGCTTATTGGGTTTTCAGGTTTTCTTGGAGATCGGCGACTTGGCTTTCTTTCGTCTTCAGCTCCTCCTGCATGCAGACAGTTATATGCTTCAACAAAACGGTACAAGGATTGAAGTACCAACCACATAACAAGTTATGCACTTAGCACTTGGGGGCTAATGCATATTCGATCTTCATCTTTCAATTGCTTACAAAGTCCCAAGATCAATACAAGTATTCAACTTGGCACCTGGGGGCTAATGGCTATTTGCTCGTATATATTCTGATGCGGCAATCTCAATTACTTAAAGTACCGATTTAACTACGCTAAGTTGAACCGGCCCTTGGGGGCTACATCGGCGAATTTCAAAGCATTAAGATTTATATTAGTAAGTCCCGGTTTGAAAGAAGATTACAAACCGGCCCTTGGGGGCTAGGAGAGTCAGCAATTACAAACCGGCCCTTGGGGGCTAGGAGAGTCAGCAAGTATTGAAGCATACAAGCAGGAAAGAGCATATGGAAGTTACCTCGTACTTATCCTTCATCATATTAACCAGACCGGCTTCATAGTCATGACTGGTATACAGCCGGTTTAGGTAGTCGGAATGGATATCTTGGACGTTCAGAGCAGCGTAAGTCGCCAGATCAGCATTCCACTTGCCTTTACCAAAGGCAGCAAATTCTTCCTTGGCAGAATGTTTGGACAAAGCAACAGGATTGCTTGGCTCGGTATGGCCAGTGCCAGTAATGACAACCTCATTCTCCTGGGTATCGCCGGTTTGCACTGGGGCTGTTGGCTTGTCAGTAGGCTTTGCTGCACCGGTGGATCTCTCAATCCGGATGGAGCTTGTGGGCTGATTGACAGGACCTGAGGCATCAGTAGGTCTCTCTTCAGCAATAAGATCGTCATCTTGCTGCGGTGGATCATTGGGTATATCCTCAGGAATAGCCGCTTCAAGATCTGGTGTCTTGCCCAGCTCAAGGACGACATCTTCTTCGGCTGCTTTGTCCAGGCGAGCCTTCTTGCTTGGCCTAGGTTTGGCCCTGAAAAGAATAACAAAATCAAATACAACATATGTTCTAAGGCGATGTGTTGCAAATATTATAATAAGTATAGCTTACCCAAGCACCGTTTTGAGCGGAGGCAACTAAGTAGCCGATGACTCGCCAAAAGATGAGTGAGAAGTAACCTGGTAATCGGAGTCAGATGGTTTAAGAGGTTGACGAAAGCAGCCTGCTTTAGGACGAGCACTGACAAGCAAATTAGAGACCTCTGAACGGTGTTTCCAAACCGGACTATTCGGTAAACCGGTGGAGGTAACTACCTGGCCGCTGTGCCGGGTTGTGTGATGAGCTTCATGCTGTTGGGTCTTCATAAGAAATTTGGGATCCAAATAAGCAAGAGGATGAGAAAATTTAACTTTCCGGTTTGCCTGACGGATTTTTAGTGAAGGCAAAGGTTCTGAATCGGAACAGAGAATAATTACCTCTGCAGCATCAGCGTGGCTGGCTTCGGCATCATCCTGACAAATATCATCATCAATAAGACGCATGAAAAATAAGCCAAGTGAGTCAAGCTCTACCTCAAGGTCCGGATTATCCACATCATCATCAGGGGACGGATTAGAGGAGGTAGTAGTTCTTTTCCTGTGGGCAGTCTTCTTTACAGCTTTAGTCTTTTGCCGGGTTGCTCTTTCTGGTTTGTCTGGTTTTTCTGGTTTCTCCTGCGGCAATTTCTTGCTCCAAAATGGATCATTTCCCTGATTACACAGACACTGATATTAAACAATGACCAGATATATCAATAACAGATCCAGCAAAAGGAAAAATCAAAGTCTTACAGCTGGCGGTTTGTTGGTGGCACAGAAGGGAAGCAGGCCGTTTTTAGCACAGATATGTTCCGGTTCATTCAGCATCTTATTCACAGCATCTGTGATTTCTTCATCGGTGAGCTGGATTTTGGAATGTCGCAGTGGGTCATCAACACTGCCGGTATACTCGCACATCAAACCGGAGCGCTGACTAAGGGGCAGTATGCTCCATGATATCCAACAGCGAGCGAGATCAACCCCTGTTAAACCGTTGGCCATAAAGGCTCTCAGCTTCGACAGTTGAGGAGCATATTTGCTTCTCTCCTGGGCAGTCAATCTTTGCGGAAAAGGGTGTGTATTGCTGAGCCGCTCCGGACGAAAGCCAGGCAAGGGATTCTCACCAGCAGGGGAGGTGTCTTTGCAATAGAACCATGTCTGGTTCCACTCTTTGGGGTGGCTGTGGAGTTTGGCGTGAGGGTATGTGAGCTCTTTCCTTTTTTGGATCGCCACGCCACCCAACTCCGCATTGGAGCCGTTAGTAAACTCAGTACGGCGGTTTAGATGGAAAAGGTCTCTGAACAATTTCACTGTGGGCTCCTCTTGAAAGAACGCCTCATAGAGCACTTGGAAGTGACACATATTTGTAATAGAATTGGGGCCAGTGTCTTGTGGATGGAGTTGGAAATCGGCTAAAACATCCCGGTAAAATTTAGAACCGGGCGGCTTAAAGCCCCAGGCTAAGTGATCTACGAAAACAACAACCTCTCCTTCTTGAGGAGTGGGAGGGCATTCTTTGCCAGGAGCCCTCCAATGGATGGTATCTTTGCTGCCTAAAGCGCCGATCAGGACTAAATCGTCCAGCTGAGCCTCTGTGACGCGAGAAGGAACCAAATTGCACTCATATACTTGCTTGGCCATGATGAAATCTACAAGGCAGAAGATCTCGGTTCAAAAATGCATTGATCAAGGTACATTGGTATGTGCAATGTTAAACCGGAGACAGATCTATCTGAACCGGAGTTTTATGAAGCAACAACATCTGGCGGTTCAACAAGGGGACTAATGTTATATACCGGTTTGGCAATTTTTTTCTACAAGGTTAAACCACCTGGTTTAAACATTGAAGCAGATGAGTAAGTTTATAGAAACAGATTTCATAAGATTTCTCTACAACGATGGATCTGAAGCAAGTTCAGAAAAGAGATAAATATTCAGAGGTCCAAAAGGAGCAGTACCGAATAATTGAGCAAGACGTACATACAGATCTATGGTTTTGAGATGTGTAAGTGATGGCGAAGGGTAAACAACTACCATTGCACAGAATAAAGATTTGCGGATTCATCTAAAGATCTATCGTATGAGCAAGAGGCAGACGATGAACACTAAAGAACTATGAAACCCTAGGTCAGATCTGCGGGGGAAAGGATAGAAGATTTACCGGAGCTAAGGAAGACGCGGAAGGTTGCCGCGATGCTCTGGTGCGCCCAGGTTGATGCAGCGGCCAAGGTTGAGGCAGTGGTCGACAGCGGCGGCGGAGCTCCGAGGCTGGCGACGCTAGGAAGACGAAGACGAAAGGCATGAAGGGGAGAAAAGAAATGACCCTTCGTTCCTATTTATAAGGCAAAATGACATGTGTCAGGCGCGGCAACCAAGGGGCCACGAAACGGAGCTGTCGCCTCGATTTCCGCAGATCTATTAAACAAAGAAGCATAATGGATAGCTTCGTTACGACAGGTGACGTCACTCTGGTTTACAGCAATCAGAGAAGATGACATCATGGCGGTTTACCAATTTATGAGAAGATGTTGAAAATGAAGCTTTTGTTAAAGGATTGACATGAACCCGTTCAAATCAATCTGGGGCCTAATGTTGGGGATATTACTGCTGGGCGTAAACCGGCCTATCTGGGCCGGGTCAACTTCATCAGTAGTTCAAGAGTGCTAAAGCCCAAGAAGGCAGATGAGGGCCTAAGGCCTATAGCCGGTTCAAAACTTGTAGCTGTAAACCGGGATTTGTATATAAACTTGTATTGTAAGTTAGGAATAAGGAGAGACCAACCCGGATACGAATATCGACCGGTGTTGGGACTCTGTGAACCGACGGGTGTCACCTGTGTATATAAGGGGATGACCCGGCAGCGGTTCAGGGACAGACAACAACTCGAGACATAGGAGAAGCTTGTTTGCTCCCTAGTCATCGAAACCCCATCAATTCCATCACAACTAGACGTAGGCTTTTACCTTCATCGAAGGGGACGAACTAGTATAAACTCTCTTGCGTCCTTGTGTCCGCTTTAACACCTTCAAGCTAACCCGTCGCGATGGCTCCATGACTAAGTCCTTTCTCTAGGACATCTGCCGTGACAAAACCACGACACTACGGGTTCGAGAACTATGTAGACATGACCGAGACACCTCTTCAGTCAATAACCTACAGTGGAACCTGGATGCTCACATTGGCTCCTACATATTCTATGAAGATCTTTATCGGTCGAACGTTATGACAACATACGTTATTCCCTGTAACATCCCAGAATTCTAAATTTTGGAATGTTATACTAAATAAATTATTATGACTGTTTGTTTGATTGTTGTGTGAAATTGAGTGGAAATTGGAACTTTTTGAAAGTTGACTGAGAGGGAATAAAAGGACTTTCCCAAAACTTTCATCTTGCATTTTGATCACCACTAATTCAAATTCATTTCATCACAAAACCCTAGAGTGAAGATAATATGACTTCTTCCATTTAAAGAAATGAAAAGGGGTTTGCAAATGATGTGAATTCCATCTTGAAATATTTCAAACTTAGAAAGTTTAAGCAACTCAATGAGTTCATGAGGGAAGATAAAATGACTTCTTCAAAATTGTAGAAAGAGAGTTGGGAATTTCAAATAAATAATTTGGAAGTCACGTTGAAGTTATTTGGAACTCATTTTCCATTTGAAGTTGTTTGAAATTTCAAATTCAAAATCCTCTTGGAAGTTATTTAGTTTTAATTCAAATTATTTTCCTCCTAAAAATAAATAAATGGAAATAAGGTAAAATGATTCCCTTCAATGGAAAATTAGGAGAAAATATATTTGAAATCATTTTGCTATTTTAAAAATGATTTTTATTGATTTTAAATGCAACAGTAGCACTGTTTGACTTTTATGAATTTTTATGGAATTTAGTTGAACTTGAAAAATAGTTCATCTTATTCTTGGTATTTTTCCGAGCATTTTGATATATAATATGCCTATGTAAAGTATTTTTTTCTTGCATTTGTTTATTTAAGTTTAAAACAAAAAAAGAATGCACACGCACCCGCCAGCCAGCCCATGGCCTTCGGCCCAGGAGCGCACCCAACCGGCCATGGCTAGTTTTGGCCAGGCTTGCCCAGCGCCCGAGCGCTACTCGCATCACTCGCCCGCGCCCATCTTCCCTCGCTCGCTTTCTCCCACCGTCGCTGCCAGATGGGGCCCGCTCCCTAGGTCACCCCCAACCTCCCGCTCCTCCCGCTGGATGAGCACGCACACGCGCGCGCCCAAACCCGCTGGCTGAAGCTCTAGGGATAGAGCTTATCCCTCACTCCCGAGCCCTCTCTCCGCGCCTATAAGAAGCCCTCGACCCTCTCTCTCCGTTCAGCCAATCCGTTCGTCACCACGCCCCTCACAGATGCCGCCCCGTCCATTTTGATCTCCCCGGAGCTGAAGCTCTCCGCCGTTGTTTCCGTCGTCAGTGGAACCCCAAGCCCTCTCGTCTTTGTCAAAAATTTGTTCCCTTGCCGTCCCGCACCCGTTTGACATTTTCTTTGTCGCCTTGGTCTCCCGGAGACGCCGCCCCGACAAACCGCGCCCTCGCTGGAGCACCGAACACCGCCGCCTCCCTCCGATTGACGCCGGCCACCCCGCCGCCCTCCGACCCAACTATCCGGCCGCCTGCACCACACCGCACCCCTCCGTCCACTTCGCCACCGCCGAAACCCACCGGAGGCGCCGCCATCCCCTGCACGTCACTGACGCCAACGCTGCCGCTCGCTGTGAGCTGCCCCCCTGTTCTGTTTGTTTTTTTGTTTAAAATGGTTAACCAAGGTTTTATTGAACCGTGCCGTTTTAGTGAAAAACCCGTCTCCGGTTTTCTTTTTATTTAGCCGCGGTAGTTGTTTTTATTATTTAGTGGCCATTCACCGTATAGCTGCCGTAGTGAACACTCTCTGGCCTCTCACAGTGCGCCATGTGGCCAGGGACTTGATCGCTATATTTTTCTTCACTGTTAGGTCCCTGTAAATTTCAGTTTAGCCCCTAAACTTAGATTAGCCACAACTTTTTAACTGTAGATCCAAACTCGATGAAACCAGTGGCAATTTCTTCATATTGATTAGATCTATCCAGTAGTGTCATCTTTGTAAAGTTTTGTCAGATTCAAATTTTAAATTATTCAGATTTGAATTCAAACTTCAAATGGCCATATCTCCTAAACCATAGCTCTGATTGGTGTGATTCTTTTTGCACCGTGTCACTATAGCCAAACCCTATCACTTGCACCATTGTCACAATAATTTTCACCCACTTAGGATCTATCCATGATAGTTTCACTTATATGCCTTGTATGAACCATAGTTCACGAACCTGATGTCACATGTTGTTTTGCACTTAGGATATTTCCATGCTAGTTAAGTGTGTTGAATGTTGATTTGGTTTTTCGAAGACTTTTTGCTTCGCATGTTCTTCTTGGTTCTATGAAATGATTGCTTATGTGAGTGCAATGTTTTACTTTATAGATTTTCATCGAAGAGTGATGAATAGTTCTATTAAGTAAATTTCTAAGAGCGATATAATCTTCATCAACTATTACCAGGCAAGTTCACATTTGACCATTCTTCCAATTACCTATGTTTATATTATGCACTTAGTCCTTTTGTGGTAGGATTGCGTGGTAGGATTTATTGTTGCAAGATGGCTATGTCGTTACCTAGTAGTTCATTTGAGGTAGGTCTGATCTTTACATCCTTGTCACCACCGTGTAAGTTTATTTTTGCCTCGCTAAATGTAGACGTGGTTTGGGAAGCGAACATGGAGAGACATGAGTGACAAAGTAGTAATCAGGACCAAGACTTGTAAATAAACTACCTGGGCGGTATTTGGTTTGAATGGTGGCGAAGTACAGTGGGAGCATGCATGGTTAATGCATGGTGGTGCACCACTAGTGGTCGGCAGCCCAGGCTCAAAGAGATCAATCGTATTCTCATGTATAGAAGCTTACGTGTGCAGCCACAAGCCAATATGGGCTCTGGCTTAGTTGAGTAGTTAGTGTGACCCCTTCTGGGATGGGCTAGCAGATGTAGAATGATGTAGGTGTACCGGCCTATCCATGGGTTAAGGGGGAACATTTTCGAAAGACGATGTCTCGGTCATCCTGTTCTCAAACGCCAGGCAGTGCGAGAACTTCAAGGGAGGCGCTCAAGTCTTTTGGGGAAAAGTGCGCAAACCTCTGCAGAGTGTTAAAACCTAATCGATTAGCCGTGTCCCCGGTTACGGACAACTTGAGCATCTAGTAGTGGAAATGCTGGGAGATCTCATCACTCTTAATTAAACAATTGAGTCTTAATTAAAACTTTGGGAATGGATTGAGTTGGGTTTACCAACTCATCCTATGTTGTAAAGTAGTGGTAGAATAATATCTTTTATTCTAGGAAAAACTAGCTTTATGCAAAAATTAACTTAGAGCTTTCCACCAGCCAAATTGCATGTACAAATAGGTTTTATTCTTATGATGTGACTTGCCAGTACATTCAATGTACTGACCTACAGGGCTGCAACATCTTATGTTGCAGGAATTTCTACGAAGAGTAAGAGTTACGTTCTAGGGTTACGGTCCACACTCAACTTGCCGTTGGCGTTGATGGGACTCCACACCCTTATGTTTGTTTCTGCCGAGATTTCTTAGGTATATATCAGTTTTACGTTATTTATACATGTGATTACACTTTGATATATATATATATATATATATATATATATATTGATGTACTGTGTGTGCCAGCATACCGATCCAGGATGGCACGGATACACAGAGGCTTGACCATTTGAGGTCGGGTCGCTACATTCCCTTTGTCCATCCGTATGTTACTTGCATGAGATTCGATCATCGTTATCCACATACCTAGTTCAATCTCATTACCGGAAAGTCTCTTTACTCGTTCCATAATACATCATCTTGTAACTAACTCATTAGTCACTTTGCTTGCAAGGCTTCTTATGATGTGCATTACCGAGAGGGCCCAGAGATACCTCTCCGATACCCGGAATGATAAATCCTAATCTCGATCTATGCCAACCCAAGAAACACCTTCGGAGATACCTGTAGAGCATCTTTATAATCACCGAGTTACATTGTGACATTTGATAGCACACAAGGTATTCCTCCGGTATCCGGGAGTTTCATAATCTCATAGTCGAAGGAATATGTATTTGACATGCAGAAAGCAATAACAATAAAAATGTACGATCAATATGCTATGCTAAGGGATGGGTCTTGTCCATCACATCATTCTTCTAATGATGTGATCCCGTTCATCAAATGACAACACATGTCTATGGTTAGGAAACTTAACTATCTTTGATCAACGAGCTAGTCTACTAGACGCTTACTAGGGACACGGTATTTTGTCTATGTATCCACGCATGTATCAACTTTCTCGTTAATACAGTTCTAGCATGAATAATAAACATTTATCATGATATAAGGATATATGAAATAACAACTTTATTATTGCCTCTAGGGCATATTGCCTTCGATCATGATGGAGCGCTCGCTCCGTCAGCTGGGTCTGGCGCCAATGTCGCCGGTACATGTGAATGAGGAGCTAGCGTGAACTAGATAGTAGCCCCCGGAGGATAGAGATGGTGTTGACTACAAAGGTAGCCCACGGAGGATAGATACCGTCAAGTACATAGTAGTCCATGTTGTACTCATGCCGTTGGCAGTATAGTGGCAAGGAGGAGATTTTCCTTCAGTCAACCTCACAAACAATGATGATCGCTGTCGGTGTCAAAACCGACCGATCTTAGGTAGGGGGTCCTGAACTGTGCGTTTGAGGATCGAAGGTAACAGGAGAAAACGGACACGATATTTACCCAGGTTTGGGCCCTCTTAATGGAGGTAATATCCTACTTCCTGCTTGATTGACTTTGATGAGTATAGGGCTAAACCCTAGATGTCTATTCTATATGATTATGATTGCCTCTACGGACTAAACCCTCTAGTTTATATAGACACCGGAGGGGCCTATGGTTGTACAGAGTTGGTTTACAGAGAACTGGATCTTCATATCCGAACGCCAATCTTTCCATCCGCGCAAAGGAGAGTCCCAACCGGACATGGGGGAAAGCCTTCTATCTTGTTTCTTCATGGCCAATCAGCCCCGCCCATGTCACATAGCCCGGATGCCCGAGGACCCCCTAATCCAGGACTCCCTCAGTAGCCCCTGAGCCAGGTGAGGGAGTCCTGGATTAGGGGGGTCTCCGGACAGCCAGACTATATCCTTTGGCCGGACTGTTGGACTATGAAGATACGAGATTGAAGACTTCTCCCTGTGTCCGGATGGGACTCCACTTGGCATGGAAGGCAAGCTAGGAAATACGTATATGTATATCTCCTCCTTTGTAACCGACCTTGTGTAACCCTATCCCCCTCCGGTGTCTATATAAACTGGAGGGTTTTAGTGCGTAGGACAACATACAATCATACCATAGGCTAGCTTCTAGGGTTTAGCCTCTCCGATCTCGTGGTAGATCAACTCTTGTACTACTCATATTATCAAGAATAATCAAGCAGGACGTAGGGTTTTACCTCCATCAAGAGGGCCCGAACCTGGGTAAAACATCGTGTCCCCTGCCTCCAGTTACCATCCGCCTTATACGCACTGTTCGGGACCCCCTACCCGAGATCTGTCGGTTTTGACACCGACATTGGTGCTTTCATTGAGAGTTCCTCTGTGTCGTCATCGTTAGGCTTGATGGCTCCTTCGATCATCAATGGCGATGCAGTCTAGGGTGAGACTTTTCTCCCTGGACAGATCTTCGTATTCGGCGGCTTCGCACTGCGGGCCAACTCGCTTGGCCATCTGGAGGAGATCGAGAGTTACGCCCCTGGCCACCAGGTCAGGTTTGGAAGCTTAAACTACACGGCCGACATCCGTGGAGACTTGATCTTTGATGGATTCGAGCCCCTGCCAAGTGCGCCGCACGGTCACGATGAGCGTGATTTAGCTCTACCATCGGACAGCGTTCAGGAGACCGCACCGGCAACCGCTTTGACCCTCAATTCGGAGCCAATTGCGCCATCCATGGACGGGTGGATAGACCCCGCCACGGAGGACGTATTCTCAGCGGCGATCGAGCCGAGGATCGACCTTACCCTTCATGGGAGCCGTGACGCCGAACTACCGGATTCTTCCCCAGCCACGGACTCCGAACCGCCGGCGCCCGTGCCTGTCGAATCCGACAGGGCGCCGATCATGGAGTTCACCTCCGCGGATATCTTTCAGCACTCGCCTTTCGGCAACATACTGAACTCACTAAGGTCTCTCTCCTTGTCACGAGATTCCTGGCTGAACTATGTTCGGCAGGATTGGGATGCCGATGACAAAGAAATCCGCCGCCCACCCACCACCCACTTAGTAGCCACTGCCGACGATTTGACCGACATGCTCGACTTCGACTCTGAAGACATCGACGGCATGGACGACGATGCAGGAGGCGAACAAGAACCACTGCCCACAGGGCACTGGACAGCCACCTCGTCATATGACATATATATATGGTGGACACACCCAAAGAAGGCAATGATGACGGGACAGCGGAGGATGACCCCTCCAAGAAGCAACCCAAACACCGACATCAGCGACGCCACTCTAAGTCTCGCCAAAACAAAAGCGGTGACACCGGCACAGGAGATAATAGCACTCCGGACAGTGCCGAAGACGACAACAATCCCCTCCAGCAAGATTTAGGGCAGGAGGATGGAGAAGCCAGCCCTCTCGAGAGAGCAGCAGATGGAGAGGCGGAGGATGATAATTACATGCCTCCCTCTGAAGACGAGGCAAGCCTCGACGATGACGAATTCGTCATGCCTGAGGATCCCGTCGAACAAGAGCGATTCAAGCGCCGGCTTATAGACACGACAAATAGCCTTAAGAAAAAGCAACAGCAACTTCAAGCTGATCAACATTTGCTAGCAGATAGATGGACTGAAGTCCTAGCAGCTGAGGAACATAAACTCGACGCCCCTCCAAGTGTTACCCAAAGCACACATTGCTAGCCTGACTGGAGGAGGAAGTACCAAAACCTACATCTCCAGTGTACGATGCGGCTGATCGGCCACCTCGTGGCCGCAGCAGAGAGGCATTTCAGCCAAAAGCTCAGATCGCACCCCAACGCCACTCAAATAAACATGTCAAGGCATGGGGAAACACGCCAGACCTGCGAGACGTATTGCAGGGCAAAGCAAAACACGCAAGATTGATCTATGGATCATGAGGGCGCGCCACTATGCGAGACGATAACCGTCACGCCGGATACAGTCAAAGTAAATCCGGCCGGGCCGAACACAGCGGACAAGACTCATTTGAGCTGCGTCGTGACATAGCCTAGTACAGAGGCACCGCGCATCCCCTATGCTTCACAAATGAAGTAATGGATCACCAAATCCCAGAGGGTTTCAAACCCGTAAATATCGAATCATACGATGGCACAACAGATCCTGCGGTATGGATCGAGGACTTCCTCCTACACATCCACATGGCCCGCGGTGACGATCTACATACCATCAAATACCTCCCACTCAAACTCAAAGGACCAGCTCAGCATTGGCTCAACAGCCTGCCAGCAGAATCCATTGGCTGTTGGGAAGATCTGGAAGCCGCATTCCTCAACAACTTCCAGGGCACTTATGTGCGACCACCAGATGCCGATGACTTGAGCCACATAATTCAGCAGCCAGAGGAATCGGCCAGGCAATTCTGGACACGGTTCCTGACAAAGAAAAATCAAATCGTTGACTGTCCGGATGCAGAGGCCCTAGCAGCTTTTAAGCACAACATCCGCGACGAGTGGCTCGGCCGGCACCTTGGCCAGTGTCGGTGTCAAAACCGGCGGATCTCGGGTAGGTGGTCCCGAACTGTGCGTCTAGGCCGGATGGTAACAGGAGGCAGGGGACACGATGTTTTACCCAGGTTCGGGCCCTCTCAATGGAGGTAAAACCCTACGTCCTGCTTGATCAATATTGATGATATGAGTAGTACAAGAGTAGATCTACCACGAGATCAGAGAGGCTAAACCCTAGAAGCTAGCATGTGGTATAATTGTATGTTATGGTTGTTGTCCTACGGACTAAGACCCTTCGGTTTATATAGACACCGGAGAGGGTTAGGGTTACACAAGGTCGGTTACAAAGGAGGAGATGTCCATATCCGTGCTGCCTAGCTTGCCTTCCACGCCAAGTAGAGTCCCATCCGGACACGAGACGAAGTCTTCAATCTTGTATCTTCATAGTCTAACAGTCCGGCCAATGGATGTAGTCCGGCTGTCTGGAGACCCCCTAATCTAGGACTCCCTCAGTAGCGCCTGAACCAGGCTTCAATGACGATGAGTGCAGCGCGCAGTATTGTCTTCGGCATTGCAAGGCGGGTTCCTTCTCCGAATACATCACAAAAGAATTTGAATACGAGGATAGTGTCTGACCCTGCAAAATAAGTTCCACATTCCACCGCAGAGAGAATAATATTTTCGCAGATCTAATTTGCTGGCTTGTTTTGGCAGCACGACGTTATGTCATGGCCCGGTGATTATTCAAACTATTTCTTTTAACCAGCTCCACACATAACGCGAGGCGGTTTCTTGACACGTCTTGCCGAAGGGGAGATCATGTTCCCCCCAATTACGGGATTCTCATTAATGTGGTCGTGGGTAACCCAACCGTGTCTAGGACTCCTAGATTATAGGCAAGTCCTAAACGTCTACGGAGAGGACGCTTGATATTCACCTTCTTTATAAAGGGACAAGGTTTTCGCTTTTTCCCTCTCGTGCTCAATCGAACCCTTCCCCCGCCTCGAGTTCTAACACCCAAAGCCCAGGTTAGGTGCTCCGGATCTTCAATCATGTCCAGCCTTCAAGGCCGATGGATGCCCTCCTCCGTTACGGAAGAGGACATTAAGAAGTCCAGGGAGGCCAGATACCTGACCGTCGAGGTTTCGCATGGGTTGCCTGCTCGAGGGCAGATCATCCCTACTCCCGAACCCAACGAGAACGTTGTGTTCGTCTCCCACTTCCTCCAAGGTCTAGGCCTCACTCTGGATCCTTTCGTCAGGGGTTTGATGTTCTATTACGGGCTAGATTTCCATGATCTAGCTCCGGACTCCTTTCTCCACATCTCGACATTTATTGTCGTGTGTGAGGCCTTCCTCCGTGTTACCCCTCACTTCGGCCTGTGGCTCGAGACCTTTGAAGTAAAGCCGAAGATGATCGAGGGGCAACATGCAACGTGCGGAGGTGCATCAATAGGCAAGATGGCAGGAGCTTAATGGCCGAAAGGTTCCTTTCCAGAGGTGTCCGAATTATGGCAACGGGAGTGGTTTTACATCACGGCTCCCAGAAGTGCCAAGTGGGCGGCTGCCCCCGCTTTCCGCTCGGGCCTCCCGCCACAACTGATGTCATGGATTAGCAGAGGTCTGAGCTGGGGTCCAGCCAAGGACGTGCCTATACTACAAGCCGCATCTGAGATCTCTTTGAGGGAGATTTTAACTTAGCTGTGGTAATACAAGTTATGCTGGTTCGTCAAGTCCAGCCTTGCAGACGCCGCCCCCTTCGCTTGTGGGAGTTCAACCCAGAGGGACTGCATGCCATTCAAAGTTTCCTCGACCTGACGCACGAGGAGATGTACAAGTCATTCTTCAGACCTCAAGTAGAGTGTCCGGATATTACCGAGGACGTGGGCCTGAGCAGTAACTGTGCCGCCGAACAAGTAAGAAATCCTCTGGCCGAACACACTGTCTTTTATTCGTCATGAAGTTATTTCTGAGAATTCACTTTTTGACCAGGACTGGCTAACAAAGGCGAAGATGATTCGGTGTTTGGCCCCCCTCCCTGAGGGTTTGGAAAATCCAGTATTGGAAAAGATGCTCAAGGTCGCACCTTGCCCGGAGCCCTCGAAGGAAGATACCGGGGGGGATAATACGGGCGAACGCGGGCCCCCATCGCTGCTTGTTCCAACCGAGGGAATGAGCGTCTCCATGAAGGAGGACAACCGGGGGAGGAAAATGACTGCTTTCGAGGATCCGGAAGCCGAAGCCTCCAAACGGGAGAAGAAGTCTCCCATAGAGGGCCCTGCCTCGGGGGGTGCTTTTGCCGCACAAAGTCCGTAGGGGGATCAGCCCTCCAACGAGTCGTACGTGATCCAAAATACTTTAATAGTAAAGGTATGCTATCTTTTTTCTGAGAAAATAACCACCGCATATATCTTGCAGTTCGGGCCTTAGCCCCTCTCAGATGAGCTCGTCTTCGGGGGATCTTCTTCCAGAGATGATGGAGAGCAAAACACCTCCCCCAGACTCCTCAGCTCAAGAAGTGTGCGACCCCAAAGTGTCATCACGGAGGGCCTCTCCGGATCCGGTGAGGCCAGAAGATAATCCCATAGACCCCCGAAGTCCCCAGCGCCCGGCTCCCGAAGAGAGCAGACAAAAGAGTCCGACACCGTCTGGTGTGCGGTCAGACGTTCTGAGGGAGTTCGTAGGGTGAGCGGCCATCTCAGAAGAGCACTGTATGCTAATGGGTACGGTGATGGAGAGAATCTCGTCCGCCGAAAGCGGATTACATGAAGCCTTTATGAGTCTACTGACAGGATTTGAGGTACGTGAGATAATATGTGATAGTACTGCACATGTTAGGTGTGCCCTATGTAGATAGTAGCCCCTAAGACTCTAGTTGTCGTCGAGAACAAGGTGAACAGAGGATCATATTCCCAGGCAATAACCAGACTGCCCCTATGTGCAGGCAGTGGAAGCTCTAGTGGCTAGCCGGACTAGTGAGTTTGCCAAATTAAAATGGCAACTGGATGCGGCAGACACCGACATCGAGCTTGTCAACAAGAGGCTTCACGAGGCATAGGGTAAGTGTTATTATCTGGTGAACGCCACATAGTAAGAGAAGCATGATGCCAGTATCTTTAATATGTTTTGACTGCAGATGGAGCTGCCACCGTGGAAACCTTGCGGGTAGAACTTGCCCGAGCCAAGGAACAAGTGAGGATTAGTAATGCCGCTGCTTTGAAGGCGGCCGAAGAGTTGAAAGCCGAGAAGGCCGCACATTGCGAGAGCCAAGAGAAGATGGCCAAGATGGCCATAGAATTAAAAGACACTACCGACCGTTGTCGGTTCCTTGAAAAAGAAAACCGGGCGAAGGCAACGGACCTTGAGAAGGCCACGTCGACGGACAGAGACACCCGTTCTTCTATGAGAGCGAAGACGGAACTGCGGGAAGCCGGGGATATTGCGGCTGGGAAACCCTTCATGTTACGGAGGAAGTTCGGAGATCCACGATATGCCCCTCTAGATCGGCTGTGGAGTTCGGCAGATGCGTATATGGATTTGGCGGCGAGCGCCACCGATGCGGCCAAGTACTTCCAAGGTCAGACATATCATGAAGTGGACAAGCTGTTTTGGTCGCAATTCCACGTTCCAGAGCGTCCGCTTTCATTGACTGACCAGCTAGCCGAATGGGCCGAACTGAATAGGTTGTCCGGACTCGCCATGAGGTCTGTTGTGGATCAGTTATGGCCGGAAAAGCCAAAGCCGAACAGCTATTTCAGCTTAGTGCAGCAGTTCCTTAGTTCGGTACCGCGCATTAATGCGATGAAGAGGTCGGCGTGCATAGAAGGCTCGCGGATGGCCCTTGCCCGTGTTAAAGCATACTGGTGTCAGGACCCCGATTCCAAGTCACATCGGTCTAGCCGGTAACACTTCATATCACTTTGCGGCCTGACGCACGGTATCTCACGGGTGTCGCCTTACCATGGCCCGGGACCGTTTACGCCTTTTGGCTCACGTATATGATAGTGTCGCTAGCATCCATATGACAGAGAACCCAGGCCGACATGGCTAGTCGTGAACCCAAAGCGGCACAGACCTATGGAGACAGGCATACATGAATCACATCGAGCATGTCGGTCATCAGCGAGTGATTCCGGGCTGTAGCACTGGGCTAACAGGACTCCGGGGAACCCGGGCTGTAGCAGGCTAGACAGGACTCCAGATATCACCGCGTGACATTTCCCTGAAGGGACAGACATAGGAACGAAGTGAAACACATGCCGGCCAGTCAAGTGTCCTGAGCAGTAGTGCTGGGCTAGCAGGACTCCGGTGAACCGGGCTGTAGCGGACTACTATGGCTCGAGGAACACTAGACTACATTTCCCCATAAGAAAGGCTGCCAAGGATAAACAACTAGATTGTCGGATCCCACTCATACCAAGCATTTCAATCATACACACAATATGCCCGATATGAGTACATACAACATGGCATCACAACAAAACTCTACAACTCAAGTACTTTATTTAAAGGCTCCAGACAGCCATACATAACATGTTCATACAGATAGGGGTCACATGACCCGACACTCAAGTCATACACTCATACAAGCACATGCGGAAGCAACTAGTCTGAGTACAGACTCTAGAAAGAAAGAAGGCTTCTCGAAGCCTGTCTATCTACATAGGGCCCTCCATGGCCAGGATGACCACCTGGGTGGCTAGTCACTCGTCGACGTCAAGGTCTAGTTAGAAACCATCGGAGGGGGCGGTGTTGTCGTCTGAAAACAGTAATTAAGCAAACATGAGTACAAAGGTACTCAGCAAGTCTTACATCAGAACCTACTAAACATGCTTATTCTCAAGAAGGTGGTGGGGTTAATGCAGCAAGACAGCTTTGACTCTTGGCTAAGCTATCCTACGGAACTTCACCAGTAAAATAGTTTTTGCACACGAGTCCACTACTCACCAACACAATACTCCACCGTGGATTCTCCCTCGTCATCCTACGAGAGGGCCATCCTCGGTACTCACACTTATCTTGAGTCTTTTAGTAGTATCCATTAACTTGTCTATGAACTATATAGGCAACCAAGTAGTCCTTTACCGCGGACGTGGCTATTCGAATAGTTTTATACCCTGCAGGGGTGTACTTCTTCATACACGCTTTCACCACTTACCGCCGCTTACACGACATGTACTCGGCAACCTTCAAGCGGAAGCCCAGCGAGGGTGTCGGCCATGGCCTACCTAAACACTTAAGTCTCTAGTCCAGGTTTATCGCCTATCCAGGTTCCATCCGCAGGGAGTCTGGCCGAAGTTTCCACATACGGCCCCGAACGATGTGAACAGGGTCCCGAGACGCCTAACGGGCGCCCGGCATACCCGGCCACGGTGTATCTACCGCAACATAGCCCACCCCTAGGGTCAGCGCTACGCACGGCCGCCAACACATGACCTACAAACACCAGAAACTATTTGCAACTCCTGGACAGAGTACTAAGGTGATTAAGAAGCCGAGTGGGTCCATTGGTTTCGGGCCCAATGTATGGTAGTAACTGCATCTTAAATCACACATACAGATCTCAGTTCTTAGGGACAGCCTCAATGAAACAACCCACCATGTACTCCTACATGGCCTCTCATCGATACCTTTACCAAAACATGTTCAACACATCCCTCACGTTACCGACATAAGCATTTCACTCTAGCCCATCACCCAGATGAACCAGACCTGACACAACTCTAAGCATAGCAGGCATAGCAAGGTAGGAATCACATACATGGCTCAATCAACTCCTACACATGCTAGTGGGTTTCATCTAGTTACTATGGCAATGACAGGTCATGCAGAGGATAAGGGTTCAACTACCGTAGCACACAGCAGTTTGAATCGCGTTGTCTTAATGCAGTAAACAAGAGCAGAAGTGAGAACATGGGTTTGTATCGGAATGATCAATGGTTGCTTGCCTGATGGAGTGGTAGTGGGATACTGCCCTTCGGTTGGATACTCGTGAATATCCTCGGAGGCAGAACGTACCACAAAGAACACATCGGAACACAATCAACACATGAGATATGCAACAATAGGATGCATGCTATGACATGGCAATATGAATGTGTCTTGGCCTAATGCAAGTTATAATAGAAAGGAATGAACTCATTTGAATCAAAGATTCAAATATTAGCTCATTAAACATGGCCTTAATAGTGCATTTCCTTATTCTGCTTAAATAGCAGGGTAAACTTGTTTTGTCATGCATGAAACCATTACAGATGGATAGATTGAATTTTTCTGATCATTTTTCATATATAAATCTTTGCATTTGGAGCTATGGTTGATTTTCTATGATTTTTAGAAGTTTTGACTATTTTTTGGAAATTCCTGAATAAAAATAAATCCAGAAAATGCATTATACGTCAGCATTGCGTCATGCTGACCTCAGCAGGTCAAAGGCGCCAGCCCAGGTCAAACCTGACTGGTGGGCCCCTTCTGTCAGCTTCTCAGCTAATTAACAGGGTTAGATTAACACTAATTAGCTGTCAGTGGGGCCTGGGCCCACATGTCAGTGACTGATTTAATTAAAATTAATTAAAACTAATCCTAATTTAGTTAGCAGACCGGCCCCACCTGTCATAGACTCAGGGGGGGTCTACCTGGGCCCACCCAGGGGTCAAATTGGGTCAAACTCGCCAGCGTTGAGCCGCCGGCGAGGCCGAGACGGCGGAGGGCTTCGGATTTGGTCCTCCGATGACCAAATCGACGGCGGAGATGTGCTACGCGTAGCTGGGGCTCGTGCGCATCTAGTGGGGCAAGTGGGAGGAGCTGGGGTGGAGCAAGCTCGCCGGAATCGAGCTCATGGCGGCGGCCGGAGTTCGGACGGGGTGGGTTTCGACGCTACGGTGCACGGGAGGAAGAACTGGTGGCGGCTACGGGCTCCTGGTGCTGCACTGAGCACAACGGCGAGCTTGGCTTCGAGCCACTGTGGCTCTGGCCACGATGGCGCCATGGCCGACAGCGGGGAGCTCTCGAGTGCGGTGGAAATGGCGGCTACAGAGGCCAAACGAGCACGGGAGCTAGGGGGAAAGGAAGAGGAGCTCACAACAGAGTCGGGGAGGGGGTCAGCGAGCTCGGGGAGGTCCTGGCGATGGTGAATCGGCCGGAGACGGCTCGGGTGCCCGAGGTTGAAGACGAGGGCGTAGACGGCGTTCGGCGGCGTTTGGGGTCGCGTGGGTCGGCGAAGAGGTCCAGGGCGACGAGGCGGAGCTATTGGGCTCATCGGAGGGGCGAGGGAGTGGCTGTGGTGGCAACTACGGCGATCGGCGGCGAGGTTCGCGCTCGGCCATCACGGGGGAGAGAGAGGGAGACGAGGGGGAGAGTGAGCGAGGATGAGAGGGGGACGTGGGGGTCGCGTGGCACCTCTAGGCGTCTCCAGGCGTCGGCGGAAGCAGGAGGTGGCCGGCGTGTGGCCGCGGGCGCCGGCCACGCGCTCCGCGTCCTTTTGGCGCGAGGAGGACAACGAGTAGCGAAGCTAGTAGGCTGGGCCGAGCCAGGTGGGCTGGCCAGCTCAGGTAAGGCCCAGGTGGCTTCCTTCTCTCTCTTTTTTTTTGTAAATTTGTTTCTGTTTTCTATTTAACTGCAATTGTTGGGCTTTATTAAAAATACTAAAACGTTTCCAAAAAGCCTGAAAATAATTGTGGGCTCTGTTTAGATTATTTCCAACAGCAAACATTTATTTCCAGAATTATTTGAGCATTTAAATTATTTTATAGCATTTAAATGCCCAAATTCAAATACTTATGATTTAATTCAATGATCTTCTGTTGACCTAGAAAAATGTGCACCAATTTTTCCAGAGGTTCTAACCCAGGACAAAGAGGGTGAACTTTTTAGAAGGGCATTTCAGGTTCATTCAAAATAATTTTAGTAAACCCTAGTTGTTTCCAAGGGGGTGTTGGGGGTTCTCTCATCCCCATTTCAAATTTTAGAGAAAAATAGACATGATGCACATTCTAATGCTTGAACTAGCTAGGGTGTGAAAACTGGGCGGAGATGGACGCTACCACTGTTGCGGCGCAGGGTTCGGCCATAGGCCGAGTGGCTGCCGAGCATTATTTCGAGGAGGTTCTCGAGGGTGCTTGTTTGATAGAGGCCCAGTGCTCGAAGAATATTATGTTTGAGTGATATGTATTCTCACTGTAAACACAATGCTTTTATGAAGTTTTTATAAGGCTATGTTTATACTTTTGCCTGAAAGTAGTATGATGCCTCCTGTGCGGCTGTTTATGTATACATGTGTATAACCTGAAAGATTGCAGCCGTCGGCTTCAAACCCCACACATATAATGCGGAGGTGCTCGCAAAAAACGTGTGTTCACACTTAATCCAACGTCTTAGTCCTATTAAGGAGGTGATAGCGTAGCGAGCGAGGCAACCAGACTATAATGCTTTAACACTTTCACTTAGCCATAGGAGTTTGGCAGTGGGGCTACTAGATAGCCCCTGGTGGCTCCGCACTCTCTCGATCGTGGGGTGCGTACATGCCTGGCCGGAAAACGGCCCTTCGTTAAGGCGGAGGAATTATAACATTCCGATAGGTCATCGAGTGGTTGACCAGTCTCACACTATATCATGACAGTCAGTTTTCGGCTTTCTCTACTAAGGTGCTCGTCCGGATGAACCAGGGCACAATCGCAGTAGTTCTCTTGGTGCTACCTTAGCCGGTAAAGAGGAACGTAAGGCACCAAAACGGAGGAGCCGGGCGAACCCAACATTTGACCAAAGATAATGATTCGGAGCTGATGCATATAAGGCCAAACTCGTGACGCCGAACACTCCCTAAGGTATTCAGCATTTATGGTATAAACCGGGCCTAAATAGTGCCCTTCGTAAGAAGCCCCTTGTGTCCAGGTACGTGCATTATTCTGATGTGGCCACATGCCAAGACGTCAGCATCCTTCTCAACTGTGCTAAGAATTCGGTGGATATGTATCAACAAGAGACAGTAAAAAAAGGTTTACGCAGGGTCTTAATCTAAAAAGAATCCTTGGAGCGGGTCCCTGTTGCACGTCTGTGCCTGTGTCTCCATTGTGCCGTATCCAGGACGGGTGTAGCACGATGACCATCTGTAAAAGAGAGGAACTTAGGTGAAAAAGTTGTCGTGCGAAAAGATAGTTTTTAAAGAAACCATATATAATTCAAGATGAGTAAAAATTGCCACTTGTCTGCGTGCGTTGAGCCCCTTGTATTTGTAATAGGGGTGTGACCATTGATCCGGTATAAATTACATATAGCTGTGCTGGACTCGACTAACCATGTCTGAGGTCTTGACGACCTGTTAAATGCTTTAGTTGGTGAGGCCATTTTTAGTGTGCGGCTGCCAAGGCAGCCGCACTCTCTTCGGCACGCAATGATCGCTTAATACTTCTGTTTACTTGAGTGTGAGGGAAGAGTAGTGCGGTATTGCATTAAAGCGAGCGAAAGCTTCGCGTCCGAGTAGTGCTTGATAGCCACTTTGGAACGGAGCGATGTTGAAGGTTAAATGTTCGCTATGGAAGTTATCGGGGAAGCCGAATATAACCTTTAATAGCAGGGAGCCCGTGCAATGAGCCCCTGGGCCTGGCGTTACTCCTTTAAAGGTAGTATTGCTATGGCAAATTTTTGTTGGGTCTATCCCCATTTCGCGGATTGTATCCTGATATATCAGGTTTAGACTGCTACCACCGTCCATCAGGACTCATGTGAAGTGGTATCCGTCAATTATAGGGTCTAATACCAGGGGAGCCCATCCTGCACGCCGGATACTTGCTGAGTAATCACAATGGTCGAAAGTGATCGGTTGAGACGACCAGTGGCAGGACTCCGTGGTGATAGGCCCTTGGGCATATTTTTCTGGGAGTGCCGCTTTGTTTCTTCCCTTTATCACGTGTAACACGTTTACTGTTTTGACTTCTGGTGGAAATTTCTTTTGTTCCCCAGTGTCTTGCTTGAGAGGCTCATCCTCGTCTTTGCTTGGTGTATCCTCCCCCTTGTGTATGGCGTTGAGCTTGCCGGACTGCTTGAAGACCCAACATTCTTTATGGGTATGATTAGCAGGTTTACTAGGGGTGCTATGGATCTGACATATTTGGTCCAGAATTTTGTTTAGGCTGGACAGTTCATCTTTGGCGCCTTTAGAGGGTGGCTTTTGGTGACCTGGCCGAGAGCTTTCGAATCCGGTGTTTACTGCCGTGCTCTTCGTGCTGTCTTCTTTATTCCGGCGTTTGTTATTGCCGTTGCGCCGTGATTTCCTGTTTCCATCTCTAACTTCAGATGTACTGTAGTCGCTGGTGCTGCATCTGGCTAGCCAGTTGTCCTCACCCGCACAAAAGCGGGTCATGAGGCTTGTTAATGCTGCCATTGTTCTTGGCTTTTCTTGGCCGAGGTGTCTGGCGAGCCATTCGTCACAGACACTATGCTTAAAAGCTGCCAAGGCTTCAGCGTCCGGACAGTCGACAATTTGGTTCTTTTTAGTAAGAAACATGTTCCAAAGTTTTTGGGCTGACTCTCTAGGTTGTTGAGTTATATGACTCAAATCATCCGTGTCCGGAGGTCTGACATAAGTCCCTTGAAAATTTGCCCAAAAAGCGTCTTCGAGCTCTTCCTAGCTTCCAATGGAGTTTTCGGGGAGGCTTTTAAGCCAGTGACGAGCTGGCCCTTTGAGCTTGAGGGGTAAGTACTTGATGGCGTGGAGAACATCTCCTCGAGCCATATGGATATGGAGGATATAGTCCTCAATCCAGACCCCAGGGCCTATTGTTCCGTCGTATGCCTCTATGTTTACGGGTTTGAATCCCTCTGGTAATTCATGGTCCAGCACCTCATCGGTGAAACATAGGGGGTGTGCGGCACCCCTGTATCTGGGTGTACCGCGTTGTTTGGATGTTTGTTGTGTTGCATTGTATGCTGGGGCGCGCTTGCGTGGTCCATAGATGGATCTGGTTGCGCCGTCCTTTTGGTGCGAGCCCTCGCATGGATCGCGTATTGTCTTGTGAGTGGCATTGTTTGCCGCTCTATGTTGGCTGTGAGGTCGTCTATTCGGCCAGGTGGCTGTTTTGATTTTTTTGTTGTGGGGGGTCTGAGGCCTCCCTATCGAATTCAGGTAGCAATTTCCTCTTTGGGTAGCTCTTGGTGGGGCGATTGTCGCCGTACTTCGCTGCTGTGTTGAGTACTTTACTCCATTTGATTTGGAGTGTGTCCTGTGCAGCCTTGAGCCTTTGCTTCCGCTTTTTTAGACTCCTCGGGGTGGCAACAAGCCTTTGACGTGCATTCTGCTGCTCCGGGTGCCTGTCCGGCGTTATGTTGTTCGGACTATTATCTTTGACAGAATTGGTTTGTTCGGTTTGATTCTCCGTATTGCCGTGGTCCGGCAGTGGTTCGCCCTGCTCCAACGCTGGGTCTGTATGATCATTATTTCTGCCGAGGCGGGATTTGGGGCGGCGCTTGCGCCGCCACTTTGACTGCTTCTCGAGGGGGCAAGCTTTCGGTGCGTCCTTCTGTTCCTCGTTGTCATCTTCTTTTGGTGTGTCCACGATGTATACGTCATATGATGAACTGGACATCCAGCGCCCTGTGGGCGGTGGTTCCTCTTCGCCTCCCACATCATCGTCCATACCGTCGATGTCTTCGGAGTCGAAGTCGAGCATGTCGGTTGAGTCATTGATAGTGGCTATTAAGTGGGTGGTGGGTGGGCGTCAAATTTCTTCGTCGTCCGCATCCCAATCCTGTTGGCCATAATCCGGCCAGGGCTCTCCTGAAAAAGAGAGAGACCTTAGTGAATCCAGAATGTCGCTGAAGGGCGACTATTGAAAGATATCCGCGGCGGTGAATTCCATGATCGGCGCCCAATCGGATTCGATTGGCAGGGGCGTACATGGTTCGGAGTCCGAAAAAGAGTCCAGCACCTTGGAGTCACGGGCTACGCAAAGGATTATGCTGGTGTTTGGCTCGATCGCCGTCGAGACTGCAGCCCCTGAGGCGTTGTCTAGCCACCCGTCCTCGATTGGCGCAGTTGGCTCCGAGCTAAGGGTCGGAGCTGATGTGGGCGCGGCCTCTGGGGTACTGTTCGGCGGCAGAGCTAGGTCATACCCGTCGCAATAGTGCGGCGCACCCGGCTGTGGCTCGAATGCGTCGAAGATAAAGTCTCCGCGGATGTTGGCCGTGTAGTTTAAACTTCCAAATCTGACCTAATGGCCAGGGGCATAGCTTTCAATCTGCTCCAGATGGCCAAGCGAATTAGCCCGCAGTGCTAAGTCACCGAATACGAAGATCTATCCGAGGAGAAAAGTCTCACCCTGGACCGCATCGCTGTCGATGATAGTAGGAGCCATCAAGCCTAACGGCGACGACACAGAGGAACTCTCAATGAAAGCACCAATGTCGGTGTCAAAACCGGCGGATCTCGGGTAGGGAGTCCCGAACTGTGCGTCTAGGACGGATGGTAACAGGAGGCAGGGGACACGATGTTTTACCCAGGTTCGGGCCCTCTCGATGGAGGTAAAACCCTACGCCCTGCTTGATTAATATTGATGGTATGGGTAGTACAAGAGTAGATCTACCACGAGATCAGAGAGGCTAAACCCTAGAAGCTAGCCTATGGTATGATTGTATGTTATGGTTGTTGTCCTACGGACTAAGACCCTTCGGTTTATATAGACACTGGAGAGGGTTAGGGTTACACAAGGTCGGTTACAAAGGAGGAGATATCCATATCCGTGCTGCCTAGCTTGCCTTCCACGCCAAGTAGAGTCCCATCCGGACATGAGACAAAGTCTTCAATCTTGTATCTTCATAGTCTAACAGTCCGGCCGATGGATGTAGTCCGGCTGTCCGGAGACCCCCTAATCCAGGACTCCCTCAGCCAGGAAAAGCCGAAATCTATGGCAGCCCTCACGACACTAATGACCCGCTTTTGCGCGGGAGAAGACAGCTGGCTGGCTCACAGCAATAACATATCAAAGAACCATGGTACTTCGGATACCAAGGATGGCAATGGCAGGTCACATCGCAACAAACACAAGCGCCACATCAACAGCGACAATACCGAGGATACGGTAGTTAATGCCGGATTCAAGGGCTCTAAACCCGGTCAGCGGAAAAAGCCATTCAAAAGAAACACTCCGGGCCCGTCCAGTTTGGACCGTATACTCGATCGCTCGTGCCAAATACACGGCACCCCCGACAAGCCAGCCAACCACACCAACAGGGATTGTTGGGTGTTCAAGCAGGCCGGCAAGTTAAATGACGAAAACAAAGATAAGGGGTCACATAGCGATGACGAGGAGGAGCCCCGGCAGCCGAACATCGGAGGACAGAAGAGGTTCCCCCCACAAGTGCGGACGGTGAACATGATATACGCAACCCACATCCCCAAGAGGGAGCGGAAGCGTGCGCTAAGGGACGTATATGCATTGGAGCCAGTCGCCCCAAAGTTCAACCCATGGTCCTCCTGTCCGATCACATTCGATCGCAGGGACCACCCCACTAGTATCTGTCATGGCGGATTCGCCGCACTAGTCCTAGACCCAATCATCGACAAATTTCACCTCACTCGAGTCCTTATGGATGGCGGCAGCAGCCTGAACCTGCTTTATCAGGACACAGTGCGCAAAATGGGTATAGACCCCTCAAGGATCAAACCCACAAAAACGACCTTCAAAGGCGTCATACCAGGTGTAGAGGCCCATTGCACAGGCTCAGTCACACTGGAAGTGGTCTTCGGATCTCCGGATAACTTCCGAAGCGAGGAGTTAATCTTCGATATAGTGTCATTCAGCAGTGGCTATCATGCACTGCTCGGGCGAACCGCATTTGCAAGATTCAATGCGGTACCGCATTATGCATACCTCAAGCTCAAGATGCCAGGACCTCGGGGGGTCATCACAGTCAATGGAAACACAGAGCGCTCTCTCTGCACGGAGGAGCACACTGCGGCCCTCGCAGCAGAAGCGCAAAAGCAGCCTCTTAAGACAATCCACCAGTTCGGCGATTAAGGACCCGGACACCTTCAAGCACGCCTAGAGTAATCGGCAACAAGACCGTCTGGCATGTTCCGAGCTCGCATAGCAATGCGGCCCCCACCCTAGTGCCAGCCAAACGGCAAAATCCGTGCCATGCGTACATAATTACACATTGAAAATACCATGAGCATAGGTGGGGAGGGGGGCACGACTACGGCACGCCCCAAGACGTGGCTCAACCTCACTCGGGGCTTCCCGCTTTGTTATTCTTCTTTCTTTCAGGACTTTACTTTCTGGAAGCCCCGTCCGGCAGTACGATTGCCGGACACACGATACAACAACCAAGGAGGCAGAAAGCTACGTCGCACCACAGAACTCCCAGGTGGATTCCGATAATGAGTGAAATACTTGCTTTAAATACCATTCCTCGGCTTGCCCTTGGAGGGGACATGTCAAATAGTCCTACTTTTTTCTTATCGCACTACTTGTATCATTCTGCTTCGTCGCACCTTTTTTGAATAAACAATGCATAGCACTAGACTATTATCGCATTCTCTAGTCTTCTTTATATATATATATATATATGATTTATTCATGACATCCAGTACCCGTACACTCTGGTATGGCCAATATGCCAGGGGCTTAATCATACCCCATAATACGGCGTGAGAAGTCCGAACACTTTCAACAGTGCGGCACCCCGAACTTATAGCATTATATGCATCAGCTCCGAATCATGTCTTGGGTCAATAGTTGGGTTTGCCCGGCTCCCATGTTTTGGTACCGTACATTCCTCTATATCGGCTAAGGTAGCACTGGGAGAACTACTGCGATTGTGCCCCGGTTCAGCTGGGTTAAGCACCTCAGTAGAGAAAGCTAAAACTGACTGTCATGATAAGGCGAGAGTTGGTCGCTGTTCGACAGGTCTCGAGTCCCTAAAGACTTATGCCACTTAGAGCGAGGAGTCGGCTTTATTCAGCTTAAGGCATGTATAGCGCCCCGAATTCGGCCTTCCGAATACTAGGGGCTTCGCAAAAATTTAAAATTGTAGAATTCTATGGCTAACTGAGAGTGATAAAGCATTATAGTCTGATTGCCTTCTTCGTTGTGCTGAGAACCTCCCTCGAAGGACCCAATAATGGGAAAAAGAGTGCTGAGATTTATCCCGAACACCCCAGCACTCGTGGCATGGGGGCAGAAGCCGACGACTGGCCATCTCTCAGATTTGATAAACAGCCGCACATAAGGTAATATTTTAAATTCAAACAAGCGTTGCATAGCGCACATGAACAAGTTTTCATAATACTAGATCACATGAGCAAGTTCATTCAAAAATTACATTCTTCGCACACTCGTCCGCCACAAGACGGTCACCCTTCAGGACACCCTCATAATACATCTCGGGGTGGCGATGCTCCTTGCCCTGCGGTGGCCCCTCCTTCACCAGCTTCTCGGCGTCCATCTTGGCCCAGTGCACCTTTGCACGGGGAAAAGCCCCGTGGGCACCTTCGATACAGACGTACCGCTTGATGACTTCCAGCCATGGACAGGCATCCACAAGCCGCCTCACTAGGCCGAAGTAGCTATTGGGAAGGGAGTCGCTAGGCCATAGCCAGACTATAAGGCCCCTCATGGCCTGTTCGGCCGCCTTGTGCAGCTCGACCAGTTGCTTCAGCTGGTCGCTCATAGGCATCGGGTGTTCGGTCCCAGTATACTGAGACCAGAACAACTTCTCCATCGAGCTTCCCTCCTTGGACTGGTAAAATTCCACGGCATCCGACACGCTGCGGGGCAGATCTGCGAGTGCTCCTGGAGAGCTCCGGACTCGGGTAAGTAACAAGTACTTTACTTTCACATGCTTGCTTTGCATATTGAATGCCTTACCCACCGCTATCTTCCTCATCGCCTCAATCTCCTGGAGGGACTTTTGGGCTTCGGCCTTGGCATGCTTTGTGCTCTCGAGGGCCGCGGCAAGTTCGGACTCTCGCGTCTTCGAGTCAAGCTTCAAAGCCTCGTGCTTCTTCATGAGAGCCTGGAGCTCTTGCTGCACCTCGCCCACCTGTGCCTCTTGTTTTTCCCGCTCGGTGCGCTGCTTGGCCGCTTTGTTCTCGGCCTCGGACAGCGCTTGCTTCAGGGTCGCCACTTCGGTCGTGGCCCCTGACATATTCATGATGATCCTGTCATTTCGCAACCACATTTTCTTTTTTATATATAGACAAGGTATTACTTACCTTTGTTCTCCTCGAGCTGCCTCTTGGCAAGGACGAGCTCTTTCTCGGACCCCTCGAGGTCCTGCTTCAGTGCGGCGACCTCCACAGTCAGTGCGGCAGAGGTCAGCAGTGAAGCCTGCATACGCATACAGACATACTTATATTAGACTCCTGCAGATATTATTTGATCCTCTATTCGGCTTTTCTTTGTGAACACCAAACAGAGAATCAGGGGCTACTATCTATGCGGTAATATTTTCCTATATTTTAAATACTTACCTCAAAGCCTGTTAGAAGGCTGGCACAGGCTTCAGTCAGTCCGCTCTTGGCGGACTAAACCTTCTTGATCACCGCACTCATAATAGTGCGGTGCTCTTCGTCGATGGAAGCACCATGAAGTGCTCCCAGCAGGTCGTCCGGTGCCTCTGGATGGACAGAGGTCACCAGCATGGATGGCTTGCCCCTTTTGGAAGGGGGCCGCCTGCCCGAGTCCGGAACCACTGGAGGTTCCGGCGCGGTGTTCGGCTGAGGGCCGAACTTGGAGCCCCCGGGAGCCTTGCTCCCTTTGCTCCTGGAGTCCGGAAGGTCGCCTTGAGGCACCTCCGGGACTGTCTCCCCCCGGCTCGGTGCCCCTTGAGACAATACCTCGGCATTGTTGTCCGTAGGGCAAGGAGAGGAGGCGGTTGGAAGTGTATCACTATTCATGTCCAATGAGTCCAAGGAACCGTCCAATGATGATGCATCGATACGGGCTTGGGACGGACTGCATAATCATATTTGACGTTAGGAGAAGCAGTGCAAGAAAGGTATGCTATGATTTACTCTGGTATCCGAATACTTACGACTTCGCCAGGGGCTTGGCCCTGAGTAGCCACTCGTCTTTGCTGTCGGCGGCGGTGGTGGAGCAGTCAGGAAGGAGAGTCCTTCCCTTCTTGGACCCTTCGGCCTCCCCGGTTGGGGCGGCCTTCCTTTTCTTATCTCCCCCGGCTGGAGGGGGAGAATCTTCATCTTCCTTCTCCTCGTTTTCACGGGAGGAGTGCGTCTCGGTATTATCGGACGATGAGTCTGATACCACCTAGCGCCGGGAACTCTTTCGGGTTCCCTTGGCCTTCTTCTTGGTCTTCTCCGGCACCTCATAAGGAGCCGGAGTCCGCATCTCCGTCAGGAGGGCGTCCGCAGTGTCTTCGGGCAAAGGGGCCGGACAATTAATCTATTCCGATGTCTCCACCCAGTCCTGTCAAAGGCATGGGAGCTCAGACCCCGCGCATGGTTATGCTATGGGAAACAAATATCCTACCAGATGTACAGGACTTACCGAATTCGCAAGCCGCTTTGCTCTTAGCCCGCGGTCCTCAGTGAGAGAGGGAGGGACCTCGGCGCCCTTGAACAGCACCCTCCAGACATATTTATGAGTCGTGTCAAAGAGCTTGCTGAGAGTCTGGTGCTGGGCTGGGTCGAACTCCCATAAGTTGAAATCCCGTTGTTGATACGGGAGGATCCGGCGGAAGAGCATGACCTGGACTATGTTGACAAGCCTAAGTTTCTTGCTTGTTATGTTCCGGATACACTTCTGGAGTCTGTCCAGCTCCACCGATGAACCCCAGGACAGGCCCTTCTCCTTCCAGGAAGTGAGCCGCGTGGGGATTCTGGATCACCCAGTTGGTGTCGCACGGCTCGGTGATGTAGAACCACCCTGATTGCCACCCCTTTATGGTCTCCACGAAGGAGCCCTCGAGCCATATAACGTTGTCCATTTTGCCCACCATGGCTCCGCCGCATTCTGCTTGTTGGCCGCCCACCACCTTCGGCTTGATATTGAAGGTCTTTAGCCATGGGCCGAAGTGGGGTCGGATGCAGAGGAAAGCCTCGCACACAACGATGAACGCCGAGATGTTGAGGATGAAATTTGGAGCCAGATCATGAAAGTCCAGCCCGTAATAGAACATGAGGCCGCAGACGAATGGATGGAGGGGAAACCGAAGTCCGCAGACGAAGTGAGGGAGGAAAACCACCCTTTTCTGAGGTTCCGGGGTAGGGATGACCTGCGCCGTGGCTGGCTGTCGGTGCGTGATATCCGCGGCTAAGTATCCGGCTCCACGTAGCTTTTTGATGTGTCCCTCCGTGACGGAGGAGGCCATCAACTTGCCTCCTGCTCCGAACATGTTTGGAGAGAGTTGAGGAGAAGGATGTGGACTTGGACGTTGGAGCTCTAGTGCGCAAGAATGAATGAGCAAGGAGGAAGAAGGCGTGGGTAGAAAAAGGTGAGATCTTATCCCTTTATAAGGGCAGACGAAACTATGCGCCCCCACTAGCCTGGTAAAACTCGCTTATCCCCCAAGCGCCATAATTGGTGGCGCGGTTGGGTTACCCACGTCCGTATTGATGAGAATCCCTTGATAAGGGAGCATGATCTCTGCTTTGACAAGATGTGTAAAGAAAATGCCTCGCGTTATGTGCGGGGCTGGTTAAAGAAAAACGTGTGAGCAGATTAGGTTTGTGGAAATATTATTCTCACTACGGTGGTATGTGGAACTTATTTTGCAGGGTCGGACACTATCCTTGTATTCAAACTCTTCTGTGGTGTATTCGAAGGAGGAACCCGCCTTGCAATGCCGAAGACAAGACTACATGTCGGACTCATCATCATTGAAGCCTGGTTCAGGGGCTACTGAGGGAGTCCTAGATTAGGGGGTCTCTGGACAGCCGGACTATATCCTTTGGCCGGACTGTTGGACTATGAAGATACGAGATTGAAGACTTCGCCCCATGTCCGGATGGGACTCTACTTGGCGTGGAAGGCAAGCTAGGCAATACGGATATGTATATCTCCTCCTTTGTAACCGACCTTGTGTAACCCTAGCCCCCTCTAGTGTCTATATAAACCGGAGGGTTTTAGTCCGTAGGACAACATACAATCATACCATAGGCTAGCTTCTAGGGTTTAGCCTCTCCGATCTCGTGGTAGATCAACTCTTGTACTACTCATATTATATAGAATAATCAAGCAGGACGTAGGGTTTTACCTCCATCAAGAGGGCCCGAACCTGGGTAAAACATCGTGTCCCCTGCCTCCTGTTACCATCCGCCTTAGACGCACAGTTCAGGACCCCCTACCCGAGATCCGCCGGTTTTGACACCGACACCAGGCTTCAATGACGATGTGTCCGACATGCAGATTGTCTTCGACATTGCAAGGAGGTTTCCTCCTCTCAATACTCCAAAGCAGCTGAACAAAAGAACTATATCTGGCTCTATATAATCAGTTACAACCCTAAACCACAAGGGAAAAATACTTAAACAAAACAAGTCATGCCCACTGACAGCTTTTTCCGTGAGATGTTATGTTGTGGCCTTATCATTGTTTCGAACCATTTTGTGGCCTCCCGCTCCACGCCTCGAGGCGCCGCCTCTATTGACACGTCTTGTCAAAACAGAGATCGTGTCCTCTTATTGCGGGATTCTCATCAATACGGGTTTGGGTAATCCAACTGTGCCGTTTGCACGACCCCTTGGGAATAGGCGGGCTTTAAGGCCCGTGGGGGGGGCTTGATATTCACTACCTTTATAAGAGGATAAGGATCCATCTTCCTACCCCACACCTTCTTCTTCCTCAGCCCATCCGCCCTCGAGCTCCAGCGCCCAAGATTCAATCTGTTCTATTCCCACTAAACACTCCAGCCATGTCCGGATCCGGCTCTCAGGGCAAGTGGGTGGCCTCCTCCATAATGGAGAAGGACATCAAGGAGCTCCAGGAGGCAAGGTACTTGATAGCGGAAATTAGACACAGGCTCCCTACCAAAGAGCAAGTTATCCCCACTCCGGAGCCCGGTGAGAGGGTTGTGTTCCTACCTCATTTTCTCCATGGGCTAGGGTTAACCCTCCACCCCTTTGTTCGAGGTCTCATGTTCTGTTACGGGTTAGATTTCCACGATATAGCCCCAAACTCCATTCTCCACTTCTCGGCATTCATCGTCGCGTGTGAAGCATTCCTCCACATCACCCCACACTTCGGCCTGTGGCTCAAGGCTTTCAACGTGAAGCCGAAGGGGGTCGAAGGAGAGCACGCGGATTGCGCCGACGCCATGGTGAGAAAACTCCCCAACGTTACCTGGCCCAGAGGGGCTTTTGTGGAGACCATCAGATGTGGAAGCAGGAGTGGTTCTACATCACCGAACCTCGCGGCACCAAGTGGGCGGCCGCTCATGCTTTCAGATCCAGACCCCCGCTGCGGCTCGCGTCGTGGACCAACAAGGGTCTAGACTGGGGATCATCCAACAAGGTGTTGAGGCTGCAAAAGCGCATCAAAAGCATCATTGAGAAGGGCACCAGCCTCACTGATGTGGTCCAGGTGATGCTCATCCGCCGAACCCTTCCCTGCCAACGTCGATCTCTCTGCATGTGGGAGTTCAATCCAGAAGGGCCGCGGACCCTGTAGCGGTTCTTTGGCATGACACACAAAGCAATCTGGAAGCTGCTCTTGAAGACTCAAAAGTCGTGGCCACAGATGTCCAAAGACATCGGCCTTGACTGCAATCATCCGGCTTCCCCTGTAAGTGCCATATGTTCGAACACAACTCAGTTCCTTAATCAAAAAAGGTGTGTACTGAGACCTTCGTCTTATAACAAAGCTGGACAAAGAAGGTGGAGCAGATCAGGTGTCCGGCTCCACTCCCTGAAAACCCAACTGATTCTCTGTTAATGAAGATGCTGGTTCCGGAGCCCTATCGGGCGCCAGAGAAAAAGGCCAAGAAAAAGAGCAAGGAGGCCACCTTACTTCATACGTAGTGTCTAGAGAGATGAAAATCACTCCTCCCATGAGGAAGATGAAGATGAAGAGGAGGAGGAGGCAGAGAACAATTTTCCCCCTAAGGGAAGAAGGAAGAAAAGGGTGGCCTCTGTAGATCCATAAGCGGATGCGCCCAAGTGGGAGAAGATATCCCTCCCAGATGGCTCGGATTCAGATGCTAATGACATCCCCGAGTGGCTCCCGAGGCTGAATCCCCTTGGCGCGTCGTAAGTATACGAGGGTGCCTTTCATATGCCCAATCTTAATGATTGTAATTTAACACATTATATGGTGTAGTTCGGCCCGCGATCTCCCCCAACAATCTTTAGAGGGGAATTCTTTGGACCCGAAGATGATGCAGAGTGTGTCACCCTCACGAGCCTCCCCACCTATCGCCAAAGATGACACCGAAGTGTTGCCCCGAAGGGCCTCTTCGGGCCACGGGGTGGTACGGGAGGCCGCTGAAGCGACACTAGAGGGTAATGCCTTGGCCGCCAAAAACACAGGGGGGAGCAATCCCCACGGAGACTGATGGCGGGGGCCTTGACCAGTCCGGCCCCCAGCCGAACACTATTCTGGAAACCCAAGTGGCTCCAGAAATGAGTAGGCGACCCCCTACAAGGGAGGGCGGAGTGCCAACTTCCGCCGCAACCTCCACTAATCCGGAGGAGCCAAAAACCCTGATAGAGGCACTGCAATGTGCTTCCGTTGTGGAGGAGCACCGCACCCTGATGGATGTGTTGATTGAAAAGGTTTAGTCCGCCAAGAGCAGGCCGAACGAGGGCATCACTAGCCTGCTAACAGGCTTCGAGGTATGCGATGTAATATTCCTGACCGCTTTCCATATGAAAAAGATTCCTATGTATAGACAGTAGCCCCTGAGACTCTGGTCGTCTTTTGGAAAAGGGCAAACAAAGGATCGATAATATTCGTAGGAGATAATGTACTTTTATATGTTGAGACGTAGGCTTCACTGTTAGCGGCCACCGCCCAGGCCGCCAAAGTATCCGAGCTCAAGCATAAGCTGGGGCTGGCCGATGAGGATCTCGTCTGTATCAATAAGAAATTTGATGAAGCGTAAGATATGTTTTAGAATATTTCATTCATGCCTGTATTAATATGCAGATCTGAAGGAAATATGCCCTAGAGGCAATAATAAAGTTGTTATTTACATTTCCGTATATCATGTTAAATGTTTATTATTCATGCTATAATTGTATTAACTGGAAAATTAGTACATGTGTGAATACATAGACAAACAAAGTGTCACTAGTATGCCTCTACTTGACTAGCTCGTTAATCAAAGATGGTTAAGTTTCCTACCCATGGACATGAGTTGTCATTTGATGAACGGGATCACATCATTAGAGAATGATGTGATTGACATGACCCATCTGTTAGCTTAGCACTTTGATCGTTTAGTTTATTTCTATTGCTTTCTTCATGACTTATATATGTTCCTATGACTATGAGATTATGCAACTCCCGAATACCGGAGGAACACTTAGTGTGCTATCAAATGTCACAACGTAACTTGGTGATTATAAAGATGCTCTACAGGTGTCTCAAGCTCCAATGGTGTTTGTTGAGTTGGCATAGATCAAGATTAGGATTTGTCACTCCGATTGTCGGAGAGGTATGTCTGGGCCCTCTCGGTAATGCACATCACTATAAGCCTTGCAAGCAATGTGACTAATGAGTTAGTTATGGGATGTTGCATCACAGAACGAGTAAAGAGACTTGCCAGTAATGAGATTAAACTAGGTCTGATGATACTGATGATCGAATCTCGGGCAAGTAACATACCGATGACAAAGGGAACAACGTATGTTGTTGTGCGGTTTGAACGATAAAGATCTTTGAGGGAGTCCTGGATTAGGGGGTGTCCGGACAGCCGGACTATATCCTTTGGCCGGACTGTTGGACTATGAAGATACAAGATTGAGGACTCCGTCCCGTGTCCGGAAGGGACTTTCCTTGGCGTGGAAGGCAAGCTTGGCGATACGGATATGTAGATCTCCTACCATTGTAACTGACTCTATGTAACCCTAACCCTATCTGGTGTCTATATAAACCGGAGGGTTTTAGTCCGTAGGACGACGTACACATCAACAATCATACCATAGGTTAGGTTCTAGGGTTTAGCCTCTTCGATCTTGTGGTAGATCTACTGTTGTACTACCCATATCATCAATATTAATCAAGCAGGACGTAGGGTTTTACCTCCATCGAGATGGCCCGAACCTGGGTAAAACTTCATGTCCCTTGCCTCCTGTTACCATCCGGCCTAGACGCACAGTTCGGGACCCCCTACCCGAGATCCGCCGGTTTTGACACCGCCATTGGTGCTATCATTGAGTGTTCCTCTGTTCGTCGCCATCAGGAAGGATGCCTCGCCCCGTCTTTAAAGACGGCACTGTTGCTAAGGGAGCTTGGGCTGTCGGCCAAACCCTCCAGCTAGGTGGTTTTCTTATGACCGCCTGTTCGGCTTCTGCGCCGACGATGACCTCTCGAGCCATCGAAAACAATCTTCATGTCAGCTCGGAACTCGCTGAGCAGTTAGATCCAATGGAGCTCTCCTCCATAAACGAGCTCTTGGATCGCTTTGCCGCCCTGGGAGTCGCCACGGATTACGACTAGATTGGGTCTAAACCCGATCTGAGAGAGATTAACTCTCCCCAAGTCACCCATCATGTTGCCGTGGTAGAGGGACAGTGCGGTGACCCTTCATCTATCTTAAAGACTCGCTACGTCCGGATTCCCGATCCCTCCAAGCCGGATACCCGCGGAGGTGAGGATATCACTCAAGACCTGAATTTAGAGTCAGTCGACGGGCTGGATTCATTGGACAACATCCAGGAATCCAAATTTTTGAGTTCGGAAATTCCTCGGCCTCTGAGCCTTAGATGGGGTGAGGCTTCGGATTTAATTCCACCCACCCACCCCAACATAAGCGATCTATCCAAAATCAGGCAAGAACCCGATGAAACAGTACATCATTACTGGGCCAGATTCCTCCAGGTTAAGAACATGCTAAGGGACTGCCGCGAGGAAGACGCAATCTCAACCTTCTGCAATAATTGCACGGACAAGGGAATACTCAACGCCATAAGTCGCCGTGATATTACACGCTTCGCTGACTTGGCGTCCATTGTACGAAAATACTGTGCAATGGAAAGCGCCTGGAAAACCGAAATAAAATTTTGGGACAATCCGGCCCTGAATACAAACCGAGTCCAAAATAAAAGGGTGCATCATCACCAGTCACCCGGATCAAGCACTAAAAAGAAAAAACCCTCTACAGGGCATGGAACCATACTGGAAGGATGGCTTAATGGACCCTGTAAAATTCACAGTACACAAGACGCCACACCAACTCACAGCCTTAGAGCATGTTGGATACTCTGGCAAGTGGCCAAAATTGGCGAAAATGTCCTAATTCCGGAGGCCACAGAGAGGCACCCCAGAGACACCAATACGGTATTAACAGTCTTCGAGACTTTCGCATCAAATAATATGCGAAAAAGGACACTCCGCAGCCTTGCCGAAGCCTACCAAGTAGCAACAATAAACCCATGGAGTGACACGGCTATTACCTTTAACGCCAGTGATGAACCTAAATCCCGAACAGCACGAGCACCAGCCGCATTGGTCCTCAGTCTAATAGTGGATGGCTTTCGTCTTACCAAGGTACTCATGGACGGCGGCAGCGGATTGAACCTCATTTATGAGGAGACCCTTCAAAAAATGGAAATAGACTGGAACCGCATTGAGCGAAGCAGCACAACCTTTAGAGGAATAATCCCCAGTCAGGAAGCATGCTGTACAGGAAAAATCACACTAGATGTGGTGTTCGACACGCCAGATAATTACAGGTCCGAAGAGGTCACCTTCCAGGTGGCTCCATTCAGCAGCGGTTATCATGCTCTGCTAGGGAGGGAAGCGTTTACAGTCTTCCAAGAAATACCCCATTACGGGTACATGAAGCTCAAGATGCCCGGGCCTAACGGGATCATCACTCTCGCTAGTGATCCGGACATAGCACTCCGCGCTGAAAATAAGACAGCCGCACTGGCCCTCGAGGCACTATCCGAAGCCCTAGCGGCTGAGGAGCTAACTGTGCTGCGCTCTACAGTGAATAGGGACGATGTGGTACTTGACAAAAGATCCAAGTCCATCTCCTTTAAACCGGCGGACGAAATAGTCAAATTCCAAGTCCATCCAACGGACCCCAATAAAACAGCCTCCATCGGGGCACAGTTAAACCCTAATGTCGACGCCGCACTGCGAGAGTTCCTATGAGAACTGGGACATTTTCGCCTGGCACCCGTTAGACATGCCAGGAATCCCACGCAGGCTGGCCGAGCACAACTTAAATATCCAAGCAGGATTCAAACCTATCAAACAGGCTCTTCGGCGTTTTTCCGAACCTAAGAGACAAGCCATGGGAGAGGAGCTAGCAAAGCTATTGGAGGCCGGATTCATCAGAGATATAAAACATACAGACTGGCTAGCCAACCTGGTGATGGTACCGAAGAAGGACAAATCCTGGTGCCTGTGTGTTGATTTTAAAGACCTTAACAAGGCTTGTCCAAAGGATCCCTCCCCCCTCCCCCGCATCGATCAAATTATCGATGCTACCGCAGGACACGATTTGTTGTGTTTCCTTGACGCATATTCTGGCTACCATCAAATTAAGATGGCAGAACCAGACCAAGCCGCAACGGCATTTATCACACCATACGGGCCATTCTGCTTCAACACAATGCCCTTCGAGCTCAAAAACGCCGGCGCAACATATCAGCGCATGATTCAGACATGTCTGGCAAGCCAGATCGGCAAAACAGTGGAGGCATATGTAGATGATGTGGTCGTCAAAACAAGACATGTTGAATCTCTAGTAGACGACTTGAGGCTCACATTTGATAACCTCCGAACATACGACATCAAGCTCAACCGGAAAATGCGTTTTCGGCGTTCCATCCGGAAAGCTCTTAGGCTTCATAGTATCCGGTAGAGGAATTGAAGCAAATCCAGCCAAGATCCGAGCTCTGTCACAACTGGATATCCCAAAGGACCTCAAACAAATACAAAAGTTAACCGGATGCGTGGCGGCTCTAAGCCGCTTTATCTCCCGCTTGGGAGAAAAGGCCCTACCCCTTTACCGCCTCCTTCGGCGCACCGAACACTTCAAATGGACGGTTGCAGCCATGGCCGGACTCAACGAAATAAAAGCCATACTGCCAACAAACCCAGTCCTGGCCGCGCCAAACATTGGCGAACCAATGCTATTATACATTGCAGCAACACATCAGGTTGTAAGCGCAGTACTCGTCGTCGAACAAGAAGCGGACGGACACAAATTCCCCCTTCAACAGCCGGTCTACTACGTGTCCATTGTCCTCACTCCCTGCAAATCACGGTACCCGCATTATCAAAAGATTGCATACGCGGTATTCATGGCATCCCGGAAGCTACGACACTACTTTCAAGAGTGTTCAATAACAGTAGCCTCGGAAGTACCACTTAATGATATTATAAACAACCGTGACGCAACGGGCCGGATTGCAAAATGGGCCATTGAGCTCCTCCCGTTCGACATAACTTATAAGCCTTGACGAGCCATCAAATCGCAAGTCTTGGCCGACTTCGTCGCAGAATGGACGGAGGCCGAACTCCCTAAAGAATATTCAAATTGGATCATGCATTTCGAAGGCTCCAAGATGTTGGCCGGACTGGGGGCTGGCGTCATTTTGACGTCCCCCACAGGAGACACAGTTCAATACGTACTACAGATTATGTACACAGACTCCAACAATGCAACCGAATATGAGGCCCTTTTACATGGTCTCCGGATGGCAGTATCCGTGGCATCCAACGCCTAGAGGTGCGCGGGGACTCGAACCTCGCAATATCCCAAATAAATGGAGACTTCGATGCCAAGGATCCAAAAATGGCAGCTTACCGCAACGCCGTCCTAAAAATGTCAGCTCGGTTCGAGGGGCTCGAATTTCACCATATAGCCCGGGAAAATAATCAGGCGGCGGATGTCCTGGCACGCATCGGCGCAAAGCGCGATGTAGTCCCCCAACATCTTCTTGGAAAGGCTGTTCAACCCATCCGTAGTATGGGAAGGGGAGCCGAACAATAACAGCCCGGACCCAACAGCACTGCCCGACACCGAACATTCTGACACAATCGGAGGCTCTGCCAATTAAATAACACCTTCAGCCCACGTAATAATGGCCGTCATCGCCCCATGGATAGAACCATTCCTCGCCTACCTTACTAGGCAGGAACTCCCCGAGGACCAAAATGAGGCACGCTGCCTAGTGCGGTGATATAAAGCCTACAGAGTCCACGAGGGAGAGCTTTATAAGAAAAGCACGACCGGAGTCCTTCAAAGGTGCATCTCCGAAGATGATGGGCGGAACCTCCTGGCTGAAATTCATGCCAGACTCGGCGGTCATCACGCTGCAGCCCGGTCCCTTGTAAGCAAGGCCTTCTGTACAGGCTTTTATTGGCTGACGGCCCGGGCAGACGCTCAGGACTTAGTCCAACGATGCACCGGTAGCCAGCTCTTTGCAAACCAAAGCCATATGCCACCTAGAACCCACCAAACTATCCCCATTACTTGGCCCTTCGCGGTCTGGGGGCTTGACATGGTTGGACCCCTTAAAGGCGGAACCGACAAGCAAAAATACTTACTGGTCATGGTGGATAAGTTCACCAAATGGATAGAAGCCAAGCCTGTTAAGACGGCCGAATCCGGACCAGTGATAGACTTTATATCCGGGTTTGTACACCGTTACGGCGTCCCCCACAGCATAATCACTGATAACGGCACAAACTTCACGGCCGACGAGGTAAAACTCTAGTGTAAAACATCAGCATCAAGCTCGATTATGCTTCTGTCTATCACCCACAAACTAACGGCCAGGTCGAACGTGCAAATGGTCTTATCATGAGCAGCATCAAACCCAGATTAGAGTGGTCCCTCAAGGAATCTAACACACACTGGGTAGAGGAGCTGACTCCGTACTCTGGGGGTTGCGGACCACGCCGAATCGCACCACCGGATACACACCATTCTTTATGGTGTACGGTGCAGAGGCAGTTTTGCCTTGCGACATAATTCATGACTCACCTCGAGTGCGCATGTATGAAGAAAGAGAAGCCGAACTCGATCGGCAGGACAGCTTGGACACATTGGAGGAGGAGCGTGACGTGGCAAAAGCCCGTTCCGCATTCTATCAACAACAGGCTCGAAGGTACCAAAGCAGAGAAGTACGGGCCAAAAATTACAACGTTGGCGAATTAGTTCTACGACTACCAGACAAGAAAAAGGACAAACTCAAGCCCAAGTGGGAGGGTCCCTTCATAATTGACCAAGTCCTGACTGGTGGGGCGTACCGCCTGCTGGATGCATCGGATAACCGACTCGAGGCAAACCCATGGAACGCAGCACGTCTCTGAAGATTCTATGCCTAGCACCGGACTCTGTGTTTGTCTCCTTCCTCTGTCCATTTTTTATATATTTTCTGTCTTACATTTCTCTTCCTCTCTCTCTCTCTCTCTCTCTCTCTCTCTCTCTCTCTCTCTCTTTTATAGCCTCTAAAAGCTCATAAAGTGACGCGTTATCCGTGCTCATTAAGCCTGGGGCTTCTTTAAACAGAAGCTTATTCATACGGGCTTCATGGCCAACACATGTGTCACACTTCCACATGTACCTTTTACTCACCATTATATGCATCGATATGACTTAAGTTTTGGCCAAGATAGGTTGCCTAGCTCCTGTGCTTACCCCTACGTTCCCGATTGTTCAGCTAGGTGGTAAAGGGAGCACCTCTGCGATTGTTACTGCCGGGTCAGCCGAACGTGTACCTCAGACTGGGTGAAGCCGAAAGCTAGCGTTCTTAAGGGAATATTCGGTCGGTGAACTAAAGATGATCTTTTTTTATTTTTATCTATACGCCCCCAGATGTTTTTCCTGCGTTTCTTTTCGTAGCATGGACATGCACCTTAGGGCATGCCTCCCAGGGAAAGGAACCCCTAACGGAACTATTCTCCCTGGAAGATGTTTCTTACTAACCATGTAATATAACATAACTAGTCGGGCACTTGTCTGTTCAAGCCCTAATGACCCCTACGCCTAGTCTCCATGCATTCCCCGGTTCCTATATAACCGTATGGGAATTTGGACACACTCCGGACCGGTCCTGAGGCTGAAGCGAAAAGGTCGGCCATGACAAATGATCTACAATCCGGCTAGAAGGCATTATAAATGTCAATTAAATTACATAGTCATTTTGACTGGTTGTATTCCTCTTCAATACCATCTAACAGGCTGTCTAATTTACAGTCCTACTGGGAATACTTTGCGGCCAACTCTACTTGGCCGTATACTAAACTTACAGGGATCTCCTTCCCATCGGGCCCTACAGGACCGACCTCGGCCATGTGGTTGGGGTCAGCCTTTGCGTACCGCATCTTCACCAAGGCCCAGGCCTCCCTAGCGCCTTGACGGCAGGCTGATATCTTCCACAATCGGAAGCGTCGCCGTGCTCCCTTTATCTTCTCCGCAAGCTCTCCAAGACCTTCGGGCATGGAGACTGATGGCCGCAGGGCCTGGGCGACGCCTTGCATCACCTGCCGAACTCGATCGAGCAGTTGCGAGAGCTCGGGAAGAAGGTCACCCGTAGAACCGGGCATCTCCTCTGCAGGAAGACCTGTTAGCACACCTATAGACATTGCTCTGTTAGTTGACTACCCCGCCGAACTTTTTTCAAAAGTTTGTTCAAGCACTTACTAAATATGCCGCGCTGAAGCCGCTGATTCTCCTTCACGGAGTCTGACAGCTGGGCACAAACATCTTTCAGCTCGACGCCCAGCTTGGTGTTGGCATCTTGGAGATCGTGCTTCTCCTGCCTCACCTTTGTCAGCACCTTCTCACCAGCCTTTAGCTGGCGTAGGAGGTGTTGCCTTTCCGGATTCAATCCGGTGCCATCTGCAAGTTCATTTGTCAGATTCACACCAAAGCCGTGCTTCGCAAAATACATATCTTTCGAAGTGTATATTACCAGAGGGGGTCTCCTTGGGCTCCCTTGCCGCGGCTAGTGCGGCCTCAAGTTGGGCTTTGCACTCTTCCAGCTCCTTGGACAGTAGGGAATTCTTTTCCGTAAGAACCTGCATCACAAATGATCCTTAAATCAGTTATTCTAACTGTTTCAAGTCTCGGGGGCTATTGGTATATACATATAATTACCAGAATTTTCTTACCCGTATGTCTTTTACATACTGCTCCATGGCTCTGGCTAGACCATTTTGAGCGGCACGGAGACACGCATCTCCCGAGTTGAAGGCATCTCACGCCCCTTGGGAGAAACAAGCGTCGCGAAGAATTGTCCGGCGACGCCTGTGGTTCATGGCACTCTCCACCTCAGAGTTGGTGGCAGACAACCCGTCCACATCCTCCGTCGGAGGAGCGTCTGGCGCTCGCCTTGCGTTCGCCTCCGCCTCCTGACCAGGCTTTGGAGCCTGGTTGGTGGAGGCGCGATTGACAGCCTCTCCGGATGTAGTCCGGCGAGGTCTCTTTGTCTTGGAAAGAGCGCGAGTGTCAATATGCCTCGAAGGTATAACACCTGGGATAAGGGGGCGCGCCATACCTTTGCGCTGATGCCTCGGTCCGGACTACCCTTCTTTTCTGCCCGCGAGGCCCTACGGCCCCTCGTTGGCTTGTCGCCGCAGGTTCGGCCTTCCGCCTTAAATACCTCCCCTGCAAAGTTCGGTTGCAATCAGGAAACTGAACACAAGTGGGCGGACACCTATACGGGGTATTGGGACTTCGATCTCAGGTACCTTGGGGGTCAGGATTAGCCCTGGGTAATCGGCCGTAATGGCCACCAAGGCGTTGTCCTTGCTCAATTGATGGAACACTCCATCAATCAGCTCCACAAATATGTCCGGATCCTCTTGGGAGCCCGGGTCGATGGACCATCCCGGGTCCTCGGGTTGTGGAGGAGGGCTGCTTATTTCCTTAACAACCCGGCGCAGTTCCTGCGTTGAAGTCGTCAGACTAAATATTTAACAATGGGAATAGAAAACGGATGGACAAGTAAATACGGCCGCTTACCCAGCTTGGGGGATTGTGCATGGAGAATCCACCCTGAGGGTTGACGCAGAGAAATTCCTCCTCTTCTCCCTTATACAAAGTGGACAAGATCTTTAGTAGAGCGGCAGCTGAATCTGGCCCCTTACGGCCATAGCGGGTGGCGTCGTCCTCCCCGTTGAAGTCCCACATGGGGTGGCTTCTATACTGAAGTGGCTGCACCCCCCGCATAATGCATTCGGCCATAACCCCGATCATGGTTAGTCCGGAATGGGCTAACAATCTTATTCGGCCCATCAGGTAAATGATGTCCCTGTCACCTCCCGTCTAAGGGCTCTGTGGGCGCCAGCTTAGGCGCTTCTTTAAGGGAGCACTATTGAATTCAGGGAGGCCAATCCGGACAGGATCCGGCAGCGGGACGTCTTCTATATAAAACCACTCCGAGGGCCAGTCTTCGGACGCCTTCTTTGGGGTTCCAGACAGATATCCGATCCCGGCGATGCGCCACACTTCGGCCCCGCCCACTTGATACATTGACCCCTTCTTGGAACGGGGCACGAGGCAAAATAGCTCCTTCCAAAGTCTGAAATGAGCTTCGACACCCAAGAATAGCTCGCAGAGGGCTACAAAGCCCGCGATATGCAGTACTGAGGCAGGCGTGAGATTATGTAGCTGGAGGCCGTAGAACTCCAGCAACCCCCGGAGAAATGGATGGATTGGAAATCCGAGCCCCCTTATTAAGTAAGGGACGAGGCACACCCGCTCTCCTTTGGAGGGATTAGGGGCATTCTCTGCTTGCTCTCCGCCGTTGTAGACAGCAAGACCGGCTCGAATCGGGACCATATAGGCCCGGGGAGAAATCCCTTGGTCTGGAGTGTCACTAGCTCACTATGCGGGATGGAACATCTCTCCCAATATCCAGGCTTAGGGCTGGAAGGGCGAGGGGAGGAGTTGCGACAGCTGGCCATGGTGGAATGGACCTTTGTCGGATGTGCTCTGATGAAGACTCGCGGAGGGGAGAAGGTGTGGATTGGATCCAAATCCTCATTCCCTTAAATAGGGCAGCTCATTTACGCGGCTAGGGGTGTGAATGTAAAAACATTCAGACTTTTCATATCCGTTTCACACGTGGGAAGCGGCCATTATTGGGCGTAGAAGCCAAGGAGCGCAACATCCACAAGAAACCAGACTTTATTCAAACAGGTACACGGAATTTGGAGGAGAACCCGCCTTGCAATGCCGAAGACAATCTGCGCGCCGGACTCATCGTCATTGAAGCCTGGTTCGGGGGCTACTGAGGGAGTCCAGGATTAGGGGGTGTCCGGATAGCTGTACTATATCCTTTGGCCAGACTGTTGGACTGTGAAGATACAAGATTGAAGACTCCGTCCCGTGTCCAGAAGGGACTTTCCTTGGCGTGGAAGGCAAGCTTGGCGATACAGATATGTAGATCTCCTACCATTGTAACTGACTCTATGTAACCCTAACCCTATCCAGTGTCTATATAAACCGAAGGGTTTTAGTCTGTAGGACGACGTACACATCAACAATCATACCATAGGCTAGCTTCTAGGGTTTAGCCTCTTCGATATCGTGGTAGATCTACTCTTGTACTACCCATATCATCAATATTAATCAAGCAGGACGTAGGGTTTTACCTCCATCGAGAGGGCCCGAACCTGGGTAAAACTTCATGTCCCTTGCCTCCTGTTACCATCCGGCCTAGACGCACAGTTCGGGACCCCCTACCCGAGATCCGCCGGTTTTGACATCGACAATCTTCATAGAATATGTAGGAACCAATATCAGCATCTAGGTTCCGCTATTGGTTATTGACCGGAGATGAGTCTCGGTCATGTCTGCATAGTTCTCGAACCCGTAGAGTCTGCACGCTTAACGTTGGATGACGATTGGTATTATGAGTTTATGTGATTTGATGTACCGAAGGTTGTTCGGAGTCCCAAATGTGATCACGAACATGACGAGGAGTCTCGAAATGGTTGAGACATGAAGATTGATATATTGGAAGGTTATGTTTGGACACCGGAATGGTTCAGATAGGTTCGGGCATTTTCCGGAGTACCGGGGTTTACCGGAACCCCCCTGGGGTTTAATGGGCATACATGGGCTTTAGTGGAAGAGAGGAGGAGGCGACCAAGAGTAGGGGCGTGCTCCCCCAAACCCAATCCGAATTGGGGAGGGGGGACGCCCCCCCTTTCCTTTCTCTCCCTCTTCCCTTCCTTCCCCCTCCTAGTTGGACTAGGAAATGGGGGAACCTACTCCTAGTTGGAGTAGGATTCTCCTCTTGGGGCGCGACCTACGAGGCGAGCCGGCCCCCTCCTCCACTCTTTTATATATGTGGGAGGGGGGCATCCCATAGACAGACAATTTGATTTCTTAGCCATCTGCGGTGCCCCCTCCACAGATTTCCACCTCGGTCATATTGTCGTAGTGCTTAGACGAAGCCCTGCGTCGATAACTTCATCATCACCGTCGACATGCCATCGTGCTGACGAAACTCTCCCTCATCCTCAGCTGGATCTAGAGTTCGAGGGACGTCACCAAGCTGAATGTGTGCAGATCGCAGAGGTGCCGTCCGTTCGGTACTTGATCGGTTGGATTGCGAAGACGTTCGACTACATCAACCGCGTTATTTAACGCTTCCACTTTCGATCTACGAGGGTACGTAGACACACTCTCCCCGCTTGTTTCTATGCTTCTGCTAGATAGGTCTTGCGTGATCCTAGGAAAATTTTGAAATACTACGTTCCCTAACAAGATCTTGAGTCAAAACTCATGCGCTGCTATGTGTATGTTTGCAGGCAGTGCTGCTGTGATCGAGGCCCTTAGGGGTGAGCTTGCCCATGCCAAGGAGCAGGCGTGGATAAACAAAGAGACCCCTGATAAAGCGGCCGAGGACCTAAAGTCTGAGCAGGTCGTCCGCTGCCAATACGAGGAGCGGGTGACCGAAGTGGAGCAGGCGCTCAAGGATGCCACCAACAAGTGTGAGTCCCTAGAGGAGAAGAATAAAGCCCGGGCAACCGACCTTGCCAAGGCCCATAAAGAGGCCAAGGAAGCGCGGGCTGAATCACGAGAGGCGCGCGAAGAGATCAAGCAGGCCAGACAAATAGCGGCTGGTAATCCTTTTCTTTTACAGAGTAAATTCGGCAATCAAAAGTATGTCTGCTCACTCGACTGTGGATTGCTCCAGATGCCTTTGCAGATCTTCCAAAGAGTGTCGCCGATGCTACACAGTTCTTCCGGGCCCAGGAGGGGCATACGATGGAGAAGATATTCTGGTCACAGTTCGCGGTGCAGGAGCTCCCAACGCTATTGAATGACCAGATGACGCAATGGTCCGAGCTACATAGGATGTCCGGATTGGCATGAGGGAAGTCATAGTACGGCTGTGGCCAGCCGAACCCGTCCCCAACAACTATTTTGTCCTAGTGTAGTGACTTGTTGATGCGATGCCCCGTATTGATGCGGTCAAGCGATCGTCATGTATAGAAGGTGCGCGGCTGGCCCTTGCCTGTGCCAAGATGCATTGGGCGAAAATGAAGGCCGTAATCATGGTGAGGGTCCGCCCGGAGGCAAGGATCATCGCACGCCAGGGTGCTATTTTGAAGATGTCCTGGAGGGCGCCCGCTTGATAGAGGGCCATTTGTTGAAAGACATCATATTCGAGTGAATGTATCTGGACTGCCCAGGCGTTGTATGAGCCAAAGCTTTGTAATATATTTATGTTGTTTTATTTTAAAGTGTGTTTCCTCCTATGCGGCCATTTTTATCCCGGAGAGTTCGCCAGTCGAAGGCTTCAGCCCCCACGTAGATATTACGGGGGTGTCGGGGTAGCACATAACCACACTTGACCCGACGTCTTGGTCCATGAAGGAGGTGTTAGTGCGGCAAACCAGGCAATCGGACTATGCGGCTTTATTACTCTCACTTAGCCATAGGAGTTTGACAATGGGACTGTGAGATAGCCCAGGGTGCATGTGCGGCTATCCGAACTTTGGATGCCTTAAGCACGTGACTTGAAAGAGCCAGTCCTTTGTATAATATGGAAGAAATCACTAGAGATTTAGTAGGTCGCCGAATTGCTGACCAGCTCTCTGTCGGCGTTCTGGGAACGGGGGTCCCCAGACTTGCCTGCCTGCGGCCTGCGACATGGCTCAAGTGGGGGCCCAGTGCGGCCCATCTTCATCAGCTCAAGCTCAAGACCCTCGCGAGGGGCCAAGCCTCGCGGGGCGGACGACAGAAAGCTTCCTCTTGGGAAGCCTCATCAGGCAGGCTCGCGAGGAGGCGGAGAGACCAAGGCGGGGATACCTCGCGAGGAGCCCGTGACGCAAGCCATGACGATCGACACCAGGCAGGCGCCGTCCTATGCAGTGTCCTTGTTTCCCCTTTGGTGCACAGGGGGCAAGCACAGGCCAAGGCATCAGGCAAAGGTTACCATTCCGGTGCAACGAGACCAAGACCAACAAAGCGGCAGGATGGAGGTCACCGTGGAGCCCAAGACGGCGTCATCACCAGAGCTTTTGGTAGCCGAAGAACACCTTTGGTCAGGATAACTTGTACTAGATGTTCCCCTTCAAAATGGCCAATTGTTGG